>NC_136689.1:84916930-85511930 GCF_903797595.1 Erithacus rubecula | reverse complement strand
ACAGCAGCAGCCTCAGGGAGGTTACAGATGGGTCCATGGGCAAACACCGGGTTTGGAAACCATGATGTGGTGTCTGAGTGTCTGTGCTGGATCACAAGTGTCTTTTCTGGTCTCAGCTGTACTTCAAACCCAGCTGAGAAAACGCCATTCACATGGCTGGCTTCCAAGCAGTGCTCTGTAAACCAGCAAGAATATATCACAAAAAAGTCACCAGCAAACCTGATAGGAGTCACCCCCTCCCTCATCCTTCTGCTCCCTCATACATCCACGTGTACATAGGAGGAAGCAAATACACTGGAGAAGTAACAAAAACAATCGTCATTCAGTGCTCAGACCAGGTTTACTTGGTTGCTTGGTAGTACACAAAAGCCATCAAACCAGAATGGACAAGATGGGCCTTGAATTTTACTCCCCAGTAAAAAAAAAAAAAAAAAAAGAAAAAAAAAAGAGAGAAAGATTTTAAATTTTCAGGCTGCCAAAGTCATTTGATTGATTTAGCTTGAGAAAATAGTCTCTGTCTCTTTACCCATTGTCAGGGGAGCCATGTGATTTTGGGGCTGAGGGCTGGGGCTTGCTAAGCTCAAGCCTGATTAGAGGCTGCTGAGACATCTGTCCTGTAATGTTCCACTGAGCACATGGGCTATGGATCTGCTTCCATCAAAGTCAAGGGCAACTTCCCTGCTGACGTAAGTAACAGCAGGGATGACCTGGTCTGCACATCTTCCTCAATTTAGACCATTGTACTGGTAAGACACTTAAAGTAAAGCTGCACCCTCTGAGTACCCAGTGTACACCAATGTAGCACATGGGGTAGAAATTTCCAATTAAACCATAGCACATGCTAAATAACAGTAGGGGCAGAGCAGGGCAGTGTTCAATTTCCTTTTAGTTTTGTTATGCAGTGCAGTATCAAAGAAGCACAAGAGAATTAAAAGCAATACATAAAGAGTGGAAGAATCCCAACTTCTTAAGGAAAACTAGAGACCATATTTTGCTAATGTTACTTATTGTACAAAATGTTACACAAACAAAATCCTTTCAAGACAGCTACGATATAATTTAGCATAGGAAATTAACTTTTGATAGCTTAGCTGAAAGGTTGAATGAAACTAACAGTGCTAATAAATTTTTAAAAATTAATTTCCACTTATGAAATCTGGTTAAAGTGTCTTTCCATACTGGTGTCCAAACACACCTTAAGCAACTTCTTAAAAATTCTGCTTAGTCAGAGCACACAGAAGGTGTCTGCCTCTTACACTCTCTCACATCAACATGGTTGCATTAGAAAAGAGAGAACACTTTTTTATCTGATAAAACTGAAGATGACAAGAGCTATTAGACCTGAAAATAGGATAGTTTAAATTATTTATACAAACTGCTCAACAGCCTCTAGCAAACAGTTTCAATGCTTTTGAGTAATCATATACAGTCCTTGAAGACAGTGGCAATTACAACACTGGTAGAATGGGCTACTGCATATATATACATACACACTTCTTAAAGGAAAGCACTGCACTGCAAACTTACACATATGGAGTAAATTATTCTGAACTTTTAGTCATAGACCAGTTTCTGGCACATAATTTTACATTTCAATTCAGCTTTGGTCACTAAGGAAACAGATTTGTTATTTTGATGACAACAAGTTACAGTAGTAGGCTCAAGCATGATGAAAGCTACTATATCCAGATAATGAAAATCTGGATAAACATCAGATCAGATCATTATAGCATAGAAGGTAAAACTCTGAGACAAGAAAAAATCAGAGACAGTTCCTGACAAGGGCTGTCAGAAGTATTCTGGCATATGCTTGAGAGGTGCAGCAACTTCCTTATACACCAGCAGACTGTGATGGCACGGGTTGTCACACCAACAGTGCCAGCAGCACCTTGGGCACTCAACCCCACCAGAAACTCCATGTCCAGCCTCTCATATGATCTCCAAACTGCCTGAGGTGGGACACAGTCTGTGCCATCAGCCCACACCCTGTGACAGGGTGATGACCTCAGATGGGCTGATGGGGTGAGAGGGGGAATGTGCCTGCAGATAATTCCACCATGCAGATAATTGGGTAATTGCTTAAAAAGAGAACTTGGCATCACCTTGGGGAAAAGATTTGGTTGGGTGGGGATCCCTTACTGCCAGAGAGGCTTTACATATGTTAATCCTGAGTACAGAGGTGTCTGCATTCCTCTAGACTGGGTTTAGGGATTGATTTCCCCTGGAGTTAGACAGGGCTTGCAGCATCTCACTCCTCCACCACTGCTTGAAGCTTGGTGGCTGCACAGGTCCACTTGTGACCCTGCCATGGTGTTTTTAGGGTACTTATCAGCTCTGCTCATCACTGGCTCTTCATTAAAAGTTGCATTCCCCCTGCAATGGAGGATGACAGAGCATTCCTGCTGCGCCTCTGTCACAAGCTTCAGACTCATTTCAGACATTACTAAAAGACACAGAAGAACCAATTGCATGTGGGTTTTAAAGGCAGATGAGAACCCTGACTAATACAACTTAAGGTGAAGAGGGAATCATCAAAACTTCCTTATATGAAAAAGAGACAGGAATGCTGCTCTTGTGTTATCAATCATCCTTTTCCACACCATGTTTGGGAAGATCTGCACTTGTATAAAAGTAGTTACAGCCACCTTGGAATTCCATTGCTACTTGGTCCTAAGGGACTAAAAACAGTGGAAATCCTTACTGTGTGTAAATTCTTACTGCAAAATGCACTCTTTGGTCCCCAAAAGTATGCCAACTATGAGAGAAAAATTACACTTTCCATTAGCAGAAATGTCCTGCTGTTTCATCATCTCTGAGAATTGACAAAACTGCTTTTACTGCTAGTGAAGCTGCAAGTTTAGAAAAGAAACCCATCCACTATAGTAAGCAGAGCTGCCCCACTCAATGAGCACCTGATTTGGACACCTCAATCTGCAGAAGGGAAAACTTTTCTTAATTACAGAAGTTAATGTTAAACCTTGGTAGAATATGAGATCGTCACAATTTTGTGTAAAGTCTGCAATGCAGTGTTCTCCTGTCCTGCACACACAGTAGACAAAGCACAGCAATACTATACCAGGCAAGAAAGAGTAAAAGTTGAAAACTAACAGGCGCTGGCTGAGGCTGGGCCAGGACGGTGTGGTTTCCAGCTGAAGCCAAAATGGTGTCTGCTCTTACCTGGCCACCTGCAAAAATGATAGGTGCAGAGGCAGGTTTGGGACGGTAGGGGATGGTGGCACCTTTGGGTGGGGACTGCAGACAAAAACACAAAGCAGTCAAAATGCAGAATGAAGCAGAGCTTGTATTAAAAAGATGTCTCTTTTTATAAATATTGGTCACCTCAGAAGACAAGGCATGCAGAAAACCCAGCCCAGCCCATCCTGCCCTCCACCCCATCAGACCAAAAGCACGCTAGAGGTTTCCTGTCTGGGCTACAAGGGAAGAGCTGAACACCCAACTGCATGGCCAAACAGGCAATGGTGACACCTGTGGTTTCCTGAGTGCCATTGTCAGACCAAGCTTTGAAGCTTCATTAAGCATGTTAAGGCATTTCAGGAAACATGGGCACAATTTTGAAAATATTTGGCCAATGGTTGGGAAATTATAGGCATTATTGGCAAGGGTTAAAATATCCAGATTTCTATATAAATTTATTTTATGTATCATTTAATCTAAGGGCTAAAAACCTGACATCAAAATGAAACTTACTGGTCTTATGCAATGATCTGATGCTAAGGAAGCAAAAAGTCCTGGCTGGTCAGAATGACTTCTATTTTAAACAAGACCTGGATGTTTTCTGGTCTATTCTACATCAGAATAAAATGTGTTTCTTTCAGAATGACTGCAATTCTGTGCTGGACCTGATTGTTGCTCAACAACGTCATGACAGCCTTTGACTGCTAAACCTTGCTGCAAGAGGCTCTCAAACACCAGGAAAAGCAGAGTCTGACAGAGCCTCTGGAAATCCCTGCCACAGGGAGGGCAGGCAGTGCCCCAGGGGAACCCACAGCAGTTGACAATTATTAATAATGTGTTTGAGCATCTCCTGAGTGAGCAGGACAGGCTGGGTGCCCGCTTACCTCCAGCATCACCACGCAGATCTGCTTCACACACTGGATGATGGCGTCGGGGGTGCCCGAGATGGTGACGGCGCGCTCCGTCGAGTTGGGCAGCATGTCCCCTGCCACCTGCACCTGGGCTCCTGTGGACTTCAGCACGGACAGAGCAGAGACACTGTCACTGCCATGCAGGCCACGGCACCTCTCCAGTCATTCACTGATACAACAGGGCGTGCACCCCTCAACTTTTTGTCTTTTCTTTTGCTGGATGTGGTAGAGCACGCATGGAAATTCCTACCCTGGACACAAGCCAGTTTGCCAACCCTACCACACTGGGGAGGTTAGTCCTCAGTAGATGTTAGTGAATCAAACTGTGACCTGAACTTCAGGAGAAGCATTTTAACCCCCTCAAAGACAGCTGCAATTCTGACTAAAAAGTGAAAACTGTGAAATGAAGTACTCTTCAATAATTAAAAAAAACGAAGAAACCCCAATAATTGAACAAGCTCAGCTAATCAAACAAGTCACTCTTCAATTTACTGATAAATGGCTCTTTAATCTATTGATGGCTGACTTGTGTCTCTTATTGAAATTCACTACTTCCTTATGCTATATGGTACAGAAGCACTTCTACATCATAATTAGTGTTGATTAAATATATGCATATCATCAACTTTTAGCTCATTAACGAACCCGAGAAAGTAATGAGCCACTTTTGGTGATTTTTTTTCTCTTTTAAAAAAATTTAATCTTGTATGTCTTAGTTAAAAAAAAAAACAACAAAAGGGAACAAAGCAAAGAAAGAATAAAACACAGGAGGCCCAAACAACCCTTTATATTATTACACAAACACAGAGGACTTTTCAGTCAACAGAGAAAAACCCAGTCATCTGATGTTGACTAAGCTCTTCAACATATTGCACAAAAGATCTATTCCTGACAGTTATTGTAATGCTGTATTTGGGCTTTAAAATACAAGTTTTTTCAGTAACCATTGACTTTGCATCAGTCAGCAAGGAGTTAATTTTTTTTCCCTGCTAGTTACACACAACACATGTGCTATCCTTCTTTCCAAAGACTGATTCATGTATAGATTTCATCTTCTGTTCCCTAGTGCTGTTTAAGACCAAAATATCAATTCCTGGCCCTATAACAGGCTTTGGAATTTCACCATAATTTGACCAATTTCTCATGCTTTTGTTTTCTTTTTTTCATAATTTGCATCTCAAAATAGTACTGTAACTCTACATGCTGTTCCAGGATGCATGACTGAACAAGCAGCAGTTGCTCTTTTCGCAACTGCTCAGTGAGTTGTGTGATGATGAAATTAGACCACATCTTGGGCAGGATGCTCCTTGATTTCTTCCTCTTTCCTGGTATTTGCTTTCTAATGTACATTCCCAGGTATATGTACATCCAGCACAAAAGGCTGCCAAATACCAGAGTCATTTATGCATTTAGTCCCAGTGCTAATCTTACTTATTCTCTGACTTTGGTCATATATCAGTAGAAGAAACAAGTAACATTTTGTCCATTACACTTATGCTTAGGAATATGTGAGTGTGACTTGCTACATTAGCCTTACCAAAACACTTGGACAAACACTACCCTTTTACCAGACTATAGGCAACTGCTTCTGAAACTATGTTCACTAGGATCCTCACTTCAGTCACTTAATTTAACCAAAAGACTAATCTCACCTTTACAAAACCTATGTCCTGAGCACATTCTCACAGTGCTCTGAGTGAAGTTATCAATTCTGAACATAAAATACAAAGTATGGACAGCTGTAAAACCCAGAGCTAAGCAATCACTAGCACACAGTTCACACTCATGCCTGCTCCTATTTTAACACAACTAAGAAATCAACTTAAAAGCTCCATAAAACCTACTGTCTTGAATCCACATTTTAGATTTAAAAAAATGGAGTTTTAATTTTGTAGAGCCTGTCAAAACCCTTTTGTTTTGACACCAGCAAATTAAAAAAATGGATCAACATGTTATCTTAGTATTCAACACTTCATCCCATGTTAGAATTAATTCAAATTTAGAAGGAATATTGTCTCTTCCTCCAGAATAACAATCCATTTTTCTGAAATGTCCTATTCAGATTTTCTTTACATAACTGAGGATGTACCTGATTCTCTTGTCTGAGTGATCAAAAACACCAGATCCTTGGTTTGGCATGTGCTATATTGTTACAGTCATGCATGGAAGAGTTAAAACAGGCATTGTATGGTACTTTTTGCATTTTTTTGGTTAGACAAAAAAGTGGCTCCTAGCACACTGAATGAATACATCCAGCTAAAGCCTGGACTAAAACTAAATTCTGCATGTGTCAGAAATGCATCAAATCAAGTCACCTGTGGCCTGGTAACATTAAGGAGAAACAGGGAAGGAGCATTAAAATCACATTTTCCTAGAAAGTAGATCTACTAATCTGGAATTCTCAGTGCTGCTTGGGTTTTTCTCTGCCTGTAAGGGTAGTAATTAATTTGGAAATGGCAGCAACTCTTTGACTTGGGGTCCCCTGGGCAGGGTCTGTGCTGGAAGAGAAAATTGAAGAGCCATTTGTCACTGTTGCTTTGCTTAACTGTGCATGAAAGACTTTATACATTGTAAAGCTGTTTCTCTATTTCACACATGGTCTTTAGTGTCAAGGAGAGTACAAGTCTAGGTGTGCTGGACCCCTGCTTCTCCCAGAGCAAAGCTTTTCCAGGCTTTTCAGTCAACACATGCTCATGTTGGTGTGATCAGCAAAGTGCAGTGGGTGATGCTGGCAGGGCACACACTGCAATAGGATGCTGAGCTAGCCACTGCCCCCAGCACACATCCCAGACTTACCTCCCTGATTTCTTTGATTTTGGAACCTCCTTTTCCTATGAGGGATCCACACTGGCTGGCTGGGACGACGAGCCGCAGCGTTACGGGCGGTTTGCTTGTCACTGAGCTGTTTGTCATCGAAGCGTTTATGTCCTGTAATCACAGTGCCAGCGAGCATTAGTGGGGGATTTGCCACTCCTGGTGAGACTGAAGGGATCAGAGCAAATGCCCAGGCTGTCTGTGGAGACCTGGGGAGAGTGCAACCAGCTGTGGCTGGTTTTTGTGGTAAGGAAAGCCCACCACAGCTCCGCGGGTGATACACTGTAGGCATGAAGCTGCTTGTGCCAGAGGAACCCTTGGAATGTCTGTACTGCAAGATCCGTGCTGAGGGACCAGAGGGCATGACTAGGGAGGAGGAGATGGTGTCTGCCATTAGACCAGCCAAAACAGGTGGAAAAGGCAAAGAAGCTTGGGATTCACAGTCTTGTGTTTTGGTTTGTTTTGGTCTCTTTTTCACCACCTCAGTTAGAGAATTTACACTGTGTAATGGGTCTCTACATTTCACATCTCTTCCCAGATTAGATTCAAAGGGAAACAGTTTAAAAAGGAATGACAAAGAACATGAAGTGAAACTCCGATGATTTTGGTAAGTCTTCTGCCACCCTCTAGATTTAATTTTTCTTTGTAACAGGTCCATAAATATTTGTAGCACTACACAATTTCCAAAATCTTTTCCATCTTGGTTATGTAACTGGAGTACAAAAAGCTCAGCAGAACAGTAGCTGCCCATGTCCAGGTAATGTAACACACATCTGTGTACCCCACTATCCAATGAGAGTACATTACACATTCCCATAAGCACTTCAATACACTACTTGTTGCAAAGTTTAAATTATTTTAAATATATTTTGTTTGTTCAAAATCTTGTAGGCAAGACGAAACAATCCCTCTAAAGACTTTATCATAGAGGAAAAGATAAAGCTTATCTTCTCACTGATCAGTGGGATGCATTGAGAGAACTCAAGATAAAAAAAATAAAAAGCCACAAGCTGCACTGCAGATGCTCAAAAACTCAGGAAAATCTCAGAATGTTTTGATAACACTAGCTATAAGCTGAGAAGACTCCTCCATGAGGTGGTATGGCACAGCTATTATATTCTCCACAGGAATGTTACCAAAAGATTAGGACAAGAATGAGAAAACATGCATTTCCTATTAAGTCATCTATGATGCACCAAGAGCTCCAGCAAACAGAACTGATGTGATTTCCTATGCTTATAAAGACTATCACTTAAAAAAACTAAAAACAACAAAAAACCCCCACCCAAATTACTATATTGTGCAATCAGGATCCCAAGTTATAAAAAAACCACAACCAACAACAAAACAACTCAGCGCTTCAAGCAACTCTGCACATGTCACTGAACCAATGTGGGAGTGTGGTGACACCAGCACTGATTCCTGCAGTACCTCCCCAATTGCAATGACAGCATTCTTCCATCCAAGAAAAGGCTTGGTATGACCTTTATTAGCTTAAAAGAAAAGAAAAGAAAATCTAGAATGGAACAAGGCATTGCTGCATGTGACAAGACAGCTACCAAATCATTCCTCTGCCAGCCAGTAGTAACTCACATTCTGTTTAGTGGCTGTGTCAGTGAGAGATTGCAATCCAAAATAAAGCCAGAGGGATAACAGAATTTTGCAGCACCCATGTATCTGAGATAAAGTTACACTGATTTTTCAGCTGGAAGATGCCATCTCACTGTATCATGTTTCTGTCAGGTGGAGGCACATGTAGATGAATAATCCTCTTCAGCCACACAGCATGAAACTTAATAATGTCTCCTACTTCCATATCATATGCAGCCTGGCCTCAAAGCCTTCACTGGACCTTCTGCCTTCAAAAGCACTTTGCAGGAACTGGAAGCCACTGTCATAGTCATTTACAAAGAACAAAATCTAAACATGAGGGCTCAGCAGCATGGAGTACATACAGGAATTATTCCAGCTTAAATATATGACAAAGGAGAAATAAGCAGAAAAAAAATCCCCTCAGAACTGCAGGCTTCTGAGTAGGGATGGCTGGAGACTTTCCCACAGAACAGCCATCTTTCAAACTGGGAGATTTTTTTATTTATTTAACTTCTAACTTTTTCTGCATTGCATCCTTTTCTTCAGGGCTCTGGCAGATACTACAGCTGGAACTTGCATGGCTTTCTCCTGCTTGGTTCCTCAGCCAAGACAGGGTAACTGGGAGCCTGGAAGTGCTGAAGAGCCAGCAGCATCCCCAGCTCTTGGCATCCCAGGGTCATAGCTCATAAGGCTTCCCAAGACAAGCTAACCCAGCAGCTCAGGAATCTAACCAAGCCACCAAGGAAAAAAAATACCAAAATTCTTCTTTTCTGGTTTCAAAGGAAGTGTTAAACTCCAATTTTCACAGCAAGGAGGATTCTGGCTCCTCACTCGGAAATGACCACCAGAGGACTGACCACAGTTGTACCAGCAAGAATTGATGTTTGCCAGAAAGGCATCACACTGATTGCTTTTATCACCTTCCTGTTCTCTTCTCCTTCTTCCTAGGGCTGAGCAAATTCTCCATAGATGTTTACAGAGGAACAAGGATTCCAAAACCCCTTCTCTTATTTATCTGAGATCTGACTACTGAGCTGTGCCTGCTGGTTACCCCAGTGCTTAAGTACCACATGCTTTCAGAGGATTATGCAGACTTAAAAGAAAAGCTAGAGCTCCCCCACTCACCAGTGAACTTAGAGCTGCATTTCTTGGGTCTCAGCCTCCAGTCCAGAAATGACTGAGCTAAAATGTCTCCTCTTGCAATTCCAGTGATTTGCCTGGGTTACTGTCATTTTCTAACAACTCTTTCTCCCCTGCAGTGAACGCCTTATGTATTTATGCAAATACCTAAATAGCTTGTAAATTCATCATAAGACTGCTAGAAAAGCAACTTCCATTGGGAAGATTGTCAAAGCAGACTTAGATAAGGCTACAGAGCAACCACAAGACAAACACAACCTTTCTCATTTTTCTATCTATCTGACACATTTTGAGATTTTTACTAACATTAGAAAAGCATTCTAGGAATTCCTAGACCTGCTTATCTCCAGGTATACAGCTGTAGGGTGGAAATTAGGGGTCCAAGGTCTTCATGTGGGCTTGCATAACAAATAAAAAAAAGATCCCTTAAAGCAGCAGTCTCACACATTCATCTTTCTTCTGTTTCAACACAGCTGCAATAATCAGAGATGGACTGAATTTTTAAAATGGCTGAAGAAATCACCAGCAAAAAGATATGCATGAAAAATAGCGCTTTGTAGCTAGCTAATTTGTAATTTTTGAAAGAGCACTTAATTTTGCCTCCAGAGCATTACAGTTACCTCAGTTTATTGGCAAGATTTATAGGAAACCTAACTGATTATATATATCATGTATTATATATACAATATGTGTTATATATACATATTTCTTTACTGCTGTTCTTTAAAATATACTACAAACCAATTATGTTAAAACTAAATACAGATATTTCAGAGCAGTACTTGATCTGCAGGGTGTGCCAATACTCCTTTGCTAATGCTCATATGAAGAGCCGAGGCTACCCTCTAAAACCTGCAAGTGCAAATAAGCACAAAATCCAGCCAGATGCCTGATTTTCAGCTTTCTTAGCCTACTGCTACTACAGCACTTTCACACACTGTGTCACGTTGGGTGGTGGGCTGGGGATCTGATGCCATGCAGTGTTTGATGTTTGTATGAAAAATGCAGCATTATTTCCACTGGGTACTCATTTTGGTGGGAACTGGCAGGGATTATCTGTGCTAATGATTCCCTTAGCATTTTACAGGATGAGGAACATGTTTTTCCTGTTGAGAGCAGAGACACTGCTCTCTCCAGGGTTCTCTGGACTGGAGGGTATGGAACTGTACACCAAGCTACCTCTTAAACTAGAAGAAACTGGGATTGGTCCAAGATTGGTAGGAGATGAAGAAGAGCAAGAGATGACAATAGGAGGTTTTGAAATTAGGTTAGACAGAATTACTTGTGCAGTTCTGAAATCTCAGAACCATTATTATTGGGTTAATAACTGGCAAAAAACCCTCCAAAAATTCTTATAAAATGTACCATGCCAGAAAACTAAGACATTTTACCAACATACTGAAAGTTTAGAATATCACACAGTTTGGAATATCTGAAAACTCACGAAGAATTAAAGAAATATAAATGGGATTAACACTGGCAATATTAAAAAAAAGGTTGTT
This sequence comes from Erithacus rubecula, assembly GCF_903797595.1. NCBI lineage: Eukaryota > Metazoa > Chordata > Aves > Passeriformes > Muscicapidae > Erithacus > Erithacus rubecula. The sequence goes on along the minus strand of NC_136689.1, from coordinate 85,500,775 downwards.
TGTCTGGAGCCTGACAGGAATGTTTGCTAAGACTGAAGAGGTGAAAACACCTGAGCAGGAGCTGGGGACGCCCACCAGGCAAAGCATGGGTGTGTGCAATGCATTACACTAGTAGGAGGTGAGGCATTTCCAGCAGTGGCAGGGACATGACAGTGTGATAAGTAGGACAGGGGACTGTTAATGCTGTTAAATAAGCCTTTGTGGAACTTCATTTGCTACTTGTCCACAATTAATCCTGACATTTTACATAAAATGCAACCGGAAAAAGGTGGAAAGGGACTACTAGAGTCGTGAGAGGGCTGGGAAATGCATCCTCTGAAAGACTCTGACTGGATCACTCTCTCTGGAAAAAGCAAGGGTGTGCAGGGATAAAATCAGTTTCTAAATATATATCTATCAGGGATGGAAAGGCAAGAATTATCTAACTAACAGCCAGTGCTGGCATAGAAACAAAGCTGCATGAACTGTTCATTAATAAATTCAGGTGAGGAGTGAAAAAAAATGTCTAATTATCAGAGACCTGAAGCTGTGCACCCAGCATCAGGAAACTGAAAAAAAATATCTAACTAGTTTTTTGATCATGCTTTGAAGTTGTAAGTTCAAGACATACAGTTGATTCTAGAAGACAAGTGCATCTGGTGACTTATGAGCTCTCTTCTAGTTGTGTTGCTCTAAACTTGAACAATTGCCATGTGTAAATAAAGTCACATGTTGACCATTCTCATCAATTCCACTATCTCCCTGTGCTATGGGTAGATGTGGAGACTAACCTTGCTGACTTGGAGAAATAAGAACTCTTAAGAAAGACATTAACATCCCTCTAGCTGAATCCATTCTGGAGAGACCCTGCCCTCTGGTTCTGCTGCAGGTGACTCAGTCTACCTGTCTGCAAGCTCCTCCATTAGGAGAAGGTGAACAGCTTCCTGCAGGGGCATCTGCCTCTCCAGAGAGGACAGGAGAGTTGCCTGGACTAGATATACGATTTCCAAAAGCAGAGGGAGTTAAATCCTCTCCAGAGTGACCAGGGCTCATGTTCTGTACTCTGCTACCTTTTTTGTGAGGTTCTCCATTAAAATGTTGACCGTATCTAATTGTAGCTGGTCCGTGAAACTGAAGGAAATCTCACCCTTTTAGATACATATCTGCACAGAACACTCAGTCTACAGTGAATTGAGCTCTTGCCTTACTTACTCTGAGTACTTTTAATTGGTTTTAAAAGACAAGCCTTAAGTGTGGTAATTCGTAATCATATAGTTTGTTTTTAAAATAAAAAAACCTAGCTAAATAAGTTATATATTCGTTTTGACATATATAAAATTTACATTAATATCAACTGGCTTCATACAAAAACAGAGTTAAAAGTTAGGCAATTATTCTTTTCAAATCAAACCCACAATGGGAATAAAATTTTTCCAAGACATTTTTCCTGCCATTAGCACACATTATTAGAAGCAATTGCTTCTCCCTGATGCCTCCAAAAAGCAAAAGAAATGATCAAATATCTTGTAAATTGACCCATTATTTTTCTTCATCCTTGCTGCCAACAGCATTTATAAAAATATAATCATTTTCATTGCTATTAAAAAGAACATTAAACAAATCCTATTTAACATTAAAGCAAGAGAAAATTCAGTGTTTGTATTTCGACTTGAAGAGAGAGAAAAAAATGATTTGCTTACCTCTTCAAATTTTAGTGCAATCATAGAAAAAGCTTTAAAAATTGCATCTGTTGGGCCTGTTATTGTCACAATTCTCTCTGGACAAGTGCCTTCTGAAATATTGATTCGAGCACCACTCTGTCAAAAGGAACAAATATTTTTCAAAGTTACACTTCCCAGGGAGCCAACTAAGTAGGATTAGGGATACAGTTTGGGAAGGAATACCTCGAGGCATCTAATTCCCTCCTCTACAACTGCAGCCCCAACACCATATAATTTCAGCATAAACTGATCACATTCCAAAAATTCATGTAACTGTGGGAAGCCGGATTCTGTCTGGGTAAATACTTATGCAGCCTTCTTTGCAGTATGCAAATAGCACCTCTGCAACTCAAAGTTGCAAATAATTGCACAATCAAGTCTTTTCCCTTCCTTCTTGCAGGATTAACCTTAAGTGGGACTGGAACTGCAGAATTTAAGAGAAGGTGGTTGTCTCCAGGGAGCACCAGCATTTCCCAGGAATGATGCATGTCTCTGTTTTGGAGCCCCAAAGGTGGGGCTTGGCCTCTCTGCCTCTCTACTGGGGCCTTGCTTTGCACTGTGGAGAAGGGTCCTTGTAGATGTGCCTCAAGTGAAGGCAGCCAGTGAATATGCACTGAGCATCTCTTTAAAGGAAACACCAGTAGTACTGTGCCCATAGGGCAAGGAGCCTGCTGGATGGAGTTAGAAAACCAGAGAAGCCAAGCTGGCTCTCAAATATACTTGGTACTTTTTGTGCCCCTGTGGCAGTGCAAAGAAAATGTCTCAACCAGGGAGTTTTATATATTTAGAAATTTATATGTTTTTAAATATATATTTAAGAGAATCTTTAGTGTAGGTAATGATCAGATCCAGTTCAGCTAAGAGCCACCCAATGAGTTCTCTGAGGCTTCAGTTTTGGAAATGTGTTAAAACAGCCTAACAAGTCTCTGGACTTGTTAGTGCCCACAGGCACTGACCTTCTTGGGGATCAGGGCCTGAAGCAAATGTGAGACAAGCTGGGTAAGTTTGGCCCTTTGCCTGCAGGGTCACCACACAGCTGCTGATGTGCTGTGTTCCAGCCCTTTTCCACACCATGCTGCTGCTCTGCTCAAGAGACTGTTTCCCCATATGATAGCACCACCACACAACATGCAAAAAAACAAGGCTCAACATCACTGATATAAAAACTTTCCTGCCACAGAAACCTGGGCACAGAACTGAGGGATCTGTACTTTTCTTCCAGCCTGAAGTTGTCTCTGACATTTCCTCAATGACAGAATTGTCTCTGACATTTCCACAAAGACAGAGCTACATTTCACACCATAAAGATGGCACGCACCCTGTCACATCTGCCAGGGAAGTCAAAATAAAAGTTGTATTTTGCTTTTAAAGAAATACTGAAGAAGGCAGTTATTTGGACCAAGTTATCATCATGTGGAGATAGAACCTCTTAGTCCTGTGCTGATATAAATATGCGTAAAATTCCATTATTTAAAAAATCCCCCAAAAATAAAGTGTCTTCTGACCACATATACATGACAGCAGGGGTCCAGGATTGGAAGAAAAACATTTGATATTTATCTTGAAAGACAGACCAAGGATCATAGGTATTCTCTAAGATGTTTTACTCAGAAGTCAAGAGCACTCTCCAATTATGGCTTCCCTTGTGTGCATACAACTTACACACAAAGATATCTGCTCATGATCCTAATTAATAATTAAACTAAAATGTGTTTAATCAACTGTTAAGCTTACCTAGTCCACTGGAAACATTTTTTTTAACATTTTTTTCTTTAAGTCTTAGCAAATGTGTGGTAACATGGGTGAAAACATGTCATCAAAAAAGGAGCTCAGAACTCAGACAGCCTGACAATGAAATCCCTATTGTGTATATTTAAAGATGGATGTCTGCAATTTTCTTTAGTAAAATACTTTGACATTTCCCTGCCACAGACCTTCTATCAGAGTTGAAAACAACAAAGCAGCTGACACAGTAATGTACTGCAGTTTTACTACAGCCAAATTGACTTTTCTTGAGGCATCCTCTATATACTGCACTCCTAAAGTTTTAAACAGTAGGACTTGTCTTTTGACTTACACTTTTAGCAGTTGCTTCAAAGCAGAAAAATTGCATGGACCTACAGGCAGGATGTGCTGCCTTGCAGAATCAGTGTGGGTCTGTAGCCTCCACCTGAGCACACTCCTCTGAAGACAGCACAGCTTGCTCTGTGGCAGGAAAAGAAGCCTGCAGCCACTGGGGAGGTTTATGGAGTGCCCTGTTTTAATCCTTTTGTGTCTTCAGCCTTTTAAAGGATGTGAATGGCAGGTGTGCATGTCTACCATGCCCACATCCTACTCACAGCTGGAAAATGAGGAAAAGCTAAGGCTTTGCCAAGACAGAGAGATGCTCTGGCTTATACACATCTGGCTCCAGATCTTGTGTCCCCCTGTGAAGCTCGTGTCCACCCTCAAGCTTGACATGAATCAATCTAATGCCTGGCTTCAGATTTCTGGAAACTCTACCAGGAGGCCAAGCCATGAGCAGGACTGATGATGCAATGTTAATGAAAAATACAGAGGATCTGATGCACAGAACCATGCTGTGAGCTGTTCCTGTGATAAGGCAGCAGCAGGCACTTTGCTATGGGAATGAAAGACTCCAGACTGCTGCGGTGATAAGGAGGTTACATTAACAACTTTTAATTTAGGCCAGCATATTTATCCCTACTGCTTGCAAAGAACGGGGATGTTAAACGTTCTGCCACTTGATGGCAGCATCGGTCTGCACATGCTGAACTCACTGTTCTGTGAGCTGGAAAGGAAGGCAAGTGAAGACATCAAAGCTTGTCTTACCTCCTCCCTCATCTTCTTCACTGTCTCACCTTTCTGTTAAAGAAACATAAAAAAACCGTTAGCCTGGGCTAAGAAAAGAGAACTGATACACAATAGTTTGACATGAATATAAATAAAGTTATTTTCTGACCTTTCCGATAATGCTTCCAACCTCCTGAAACAGAGAAAAAGAGACACCGTGAATGATACGATTTGTTACAGAATAGCATTTGTGTTGTTCCTAAGCTATTTCACTACCATTTATTTCAAAGCTTCAGTGTGAAGCATAGCTCCCTTCCATTGTTGCTGTATACAAATATGCCATGTTAGATACAAAGGGATGGACTAAAAATGCAGCTTTGCAGCCAACTGATCCTGCAAGAAAAACACCTTTTACAGAAACCGATCTTGTGGTTACAGATCAATCCTGCAACTATAAACACAGACAAATCCCTATCAAATTTTCATTCAAGAAATAACAGAACTGCAAAATCTGCTGGAGAAAATGAGGTGTAATACAAGCATCAAAATAATTGCTGGTTTCTCAAAGGGCAGGCATTTACCCTCCTTATGCCTTGTAATAGTGAGAGCTGAATTTCCACGCTACTGAGTGTTATTGTGTAAACACCTGGTGGCCTGTCTTAATCTCCTTATTAAGCACTTAGACAACAATAATTGCTAATCACTTTTTTGGGATTTGGGAATTGCTACTGGACTCCCACAATCTTCCACCAAAGGCAACAAAATACTGAGAAACATGACTGTGAACACAGAGTAAGGGAACAATGTGGCAGTTCTGGCAACATCCCAAGGGTTAAAAGCTTGGTGAATAAAACCAACGGGCACCAAGAACAAAACTATTAACACTAAAATTAACATATAGTCTGGACATGCTACACAAATCATGAAGTTGTAACATCAGACTGGAAATCATGTGATGGAAAGATCAGCTAAAGGAAAATACACTCCTCTCCTGTACTAAGATTGTGAAATCTACTTCTACAGTTGAAGACTGCTTCAGATGGTTGAGCTGTCCATAAGGTGTATGATACACCCACCCAGTATTTCCACCCACCCAATCCATACACCTCAGTGTGATCCAACCTGAAACACAGTTCAAAGTGCAGAATTTTTGAAATTTTTGTCTTCCAACACTCTGTCCAGTGATGGACTCATGATAAAGTGGTACTGACTTCATTCTGCAGGAAAGAACTACCTGCAGTGAACCTTTGAGTTATTTCTTCCAGTTGTTTATAAGCTCATAACACAACGTTGTTTGTGCTTGCAACTCCTCATCCTGCTCACGAGACATGAAGACTTTTCAGTGAGAAGAAGTTACTTATTTCAATGAACTCTGGCATGCGTTCCTTTATGCTCTGCAAGTCTGCACAACACCAGACTGAGGAGAGCAGCCAACACACTGCTGGACAGGCTGGAAAACTGGGCTGAGAGAAACCTAAGGAAGTGGAATGAAGTCAGATGAAAAGCCCCATGTCTGCAATGGATAAAGCCCCTGAAACAGGACAAACTGGACAAAAACTTGATACCTTAAATCTGACTTTGCAGAAAAAGTCCCAAGGGTCTTAGCTTAGAACTTCAACACAAAAAAATGAGTACATCAGCAGTGCACCCCTGATCAATCAAAGGTTGGACTGTATTAGCAGGAGTGCAGCCACCAGGCTAGTGCAAATGGCTCTTGTCTTCTGTATGTGAGAACATGTCTGGGGAATTGTGGCCTGTTTTGGGCTCCCAGCACAAGACAGACAAGGACACACTGAGGTGAATTCAGTGCAGGGCCACCAAACTGGTCAGGGGACTAGAGCTCTAGACACATGAGGAGAAGCTGAATGAACTACATTTGCTCTTAAGAAGAAAACTTGACAGGGGAGTCTTACTGCAGTGTACAATAAGGAAAGCAAACTACAATATCAAATTCCTACTCAATGTGAGGAAAAGATTTTACTATTGGTATGGCTGGACATTGAAAAAGACACCCAGAGAATCACCATCCTTAAAGGTGTCAGAACCCAGCCTGGGCAAAGCCCTGTGAAAACTGCTCCAAAGCAATCTGCTTGATTCAGGAGGTCACTGAGACCTTTGGGGGTCCCTTCCAACCTTCAGTCTGTGACTCTTCAGTCAAGGTTATGAAATGAGATGCAGCTGTTTTGTTAGCAGTGACACAAATCTGGGACATCCATTTCCTCAGATCTTGAGGATCTCACTATTTTTTATATTATCAACATAAATCTGCCAGGCTGCCAGTGATTGCTGAATGGCAATACAGGGAGCAAGGCTCTCAGTATCTACTGGGAATCCCCTGCAGTAGCTCCTATCTGACCACTTAACACACCTAGCAGTTTTATCTTTATCTTCCATTCCTCTCAGTTCCAGCTTTCAGAAATACTTTCATAAAACAAATTCTTAGGAAATAGAAGCCCCTTTTGCTAGGGGTGAGAGCATTCTGTTTCAGTTGCTATGGTCAAGCAACTATGTTTTAGTCTGTGGTTCAGGTTTTGTACACCTGAGGTTTCATTAGAACATGCAGGCCTGGTCTTGAACCTCCAAGGCTCTGTCAGCATAAACTGTCCAAATCCATTTAATCATCTTGGGTCTTAATGAGAGATACTGTTCTTACAAAAATGAATGGTTGGTCATGAGTAATAAATGCAAAAATATCTTCCTTGGAAATAGGACAACATACTCTGCTTTAGGAACAGAAAAGCAATGCATTGTTCCTAACACTGGTAAAAAAGATGGTCCATTTTCAACAAGGAAATTAGGAGAATTTAAACAAGCAAAGGAGAGCATAAGATAAAAATAATGCTTTGGATTTCAGTAGGGACAGGAATTCTAAATGAGTGATCATCATCTTGTTATTTATTAACAAAGAATATAAAAGAAATGAGTAAAAGAACTCATTTGTGAATACTCCTGAGAAAAAAATATCTCAGTAAGACTCGTGACCAGTTCCTTGGAATATGCTAGCAAATGTCACTGCAATCATATGGAGTACTTCAAATCTCCCCCTCATCAAAGGGTGACTTTAGAGCTTATTCTATGAGCCAGTTTCAAAACATCCAAGCCAATGCCACCTCTTCCTCTACTCTGGGAGATGGGAATCTGCTTGGAAATGTGAAGTAAAGTAAGGGACAGATACAAGCACTAACTTTACTTGGACATTTCAGGTTTTTTTTCAGAATTTTGCTTCATACAAAATACTGAAAAAAAAAATACAGAATGGTTTTAAATGGGCCACTTCAGACTTTTTTGGCACTTTTTCTAGGAAATCTCCTAGCAAGTACTGGTGACAACAGATCATGTCTTAATTACGATGAGAAACCTCTTTCAGCAGCAGATTAAATCAAAAGACTTTTCACCTCATTCTTCATACTACCAAAACTACTTCAGCAAACCTTTAATGCTTCTTTATACAACCTAATATTTGTTTCATACAAATACATTTGTTTCTTATATCAACATGACATAAGTTTACTGCTATATGAGGTATCTAACACTAATTTTATGACACTCAAGTTTTAGCATTATTTCCAACCAAGATTACTTTAATGGCTTTATTTTCTTCAGAAAATGTTTCCAAATCTGCCAGACACCAAATGTGGTGTAGTTAAGTGCATAAGATATCTGTCACCTACATTGATTCATTACAAGTTAGGAGTTCACTATAAGTCAAGCAACCAACCCTCACTGCAGTCCAGGGAGAGATAATGAAGGATATTTTGTTCCTATAAAAAGGAGGGAAGAAGTGTACTCCCAAGGGTTTTTGGCTTTTCTCATCTGCAGTAGAAGCAGCCTAAACTGACACTACAAATGGAAAATTTGGTGAGAGGAGTCCTGCAGCTGATGTCAAGTTCAGCCTCAGTGCAGGTCAGACAAGTGTTTGATTTAGCTGCTTTAGCAAATAATTGCCTCTTGCAATATACTAACAACTGAACTATTTGCTATTTTCCAGTGCTCAGGAATATAAGCTAGCAGTAGCTATTTATCATCAATTTCAGACTGATTTATTGAATAACTATTCACACGTAAATATAATGGGAAAAGTTACATAACAATTACTGAGTTTCATATAACCCCATTTCAACAGCAGATCAAAAATAAGTGCACAAAATGAAGTTATAAAGAGAGGAAGTAAAACTCAGTGGGAGAAAAGACAGGTCCAAGCCAACCCATCTGGCAGACTGATGCTGGAGCTAAAAGTGCCACCCAGGCTCCTTGGCTTCAACATGCAAACACCCAACCTCCAGAAGCAGCTGTGCCAAAGCACCCATGCTGGATGAATCCAAGATGCTGCATGTGTCTGCCTACACCCACTGATCCATACTCATACACACACAGAGGTGTATATGTTTACTTGTGTTTAGTCAATATACACATACAAGCACTAAACAGATGGCTATCAACTTTCCTTCAAGGAATGACAGCAATTTGGGTTGCCTCTCCTGAGATTCATCAAAGGTGCCTGAGTTTCAGATGGTGCTGTGTACCCAGCCCAGGTGATGCCTTCCAGAGGGCATTGCCCCCTGGTGACCACATCTCAAGCAGGTAGAGTCTCACACTTGTGCTCAAGGAGTTGTTTTGGAAAATCCCAGGAAAATTTGAGATTTACATGATGATTTCAAGATAGCCTGAAGATAATTCTTAAGCCTGGGAAGTGAGTTGTCATTATGATTTTCTTTAGTAGGAAATTTCTAATCAAGTAGATAAAACAAGAGCTGAACCTTACCAAGAAGCTCTGGGACACTGCCCAGCACCAGTAAAGTATTCTGCTAACCAACCAGCCAATTAATTGCAGAAAACTTGAGGGAAAACAATGGTAAAACAGGGTTTCTTTCATGCTGAAATATAGCATATAATATTATTTGCACACCTTATTCACAAGAATGTAATAAATTTTATTCTTAATGAACACTTGGGAAGTGGTGGACCCATCAAACAGCAGAAAGCTATTTTTGTAGATTTTGCATCATCTGTGGTGAAGGCAAGGCAGCACCAGCAGAACAAAAGGTGGCAGCAAAAATGCATGTGAGTCAAGGCTTTTGCAGGGCTCTTGATGGTAAGAATGACTAAACAAAGGTATAAAACTGGCTGTAGAAGAAACCTATTTCCTAGTCAATTATCTGGTGTGTCCTTTGAATAACAAGAGAAAGAAATCAGACATATTAAGAAAACAAGAGGCTTAACAAATGATAACAAACCTTGGTTTAAAGATTAACCTTTGATCTGCAAACATAAAGTGTGAAATTCCATGACTTTTTCTAAGCGTGAGATTGGTTTAATAATTACCGAATCCTGGAAAATCAAAACAAAAACAGGTAGCTATTGTGGGACCACAGAAACACACAGGGCTTGCTCTATTATCGTGCAGCTTTTATTATCAGTGCTGTGGGGCAAATGGAACAAAAACTTCTTAGGATCCCTGAGATAAAGCCACATCTGAAGGAGAACACATTTAAGAAATAATATAGGAATATAAGATTTCACCTCAAAATATCTGATGAAGCACAGGCTCCAACCGAAAGCCTGAAATTCCTTCAGGCAATGCTCCGATTGCACATGCTAACTTGCTTTCTATAAAGCAAGGACAAGGTAGAACCAGTAGGGCTGGAGTCTCCAAACAAAACAGCCTTGAAAGGAAAGGAATACAGCCTTCCATGGTGGGGAGACACACCAGTCCACGGGACAAGGAGGGGTCCTGGCAACAGGACATGCCAGCTGTGTTGATAAAGTTCTCTAGACCCAGAGCAGCTGTCTTTCTCCCATCCATAAGGAGAATCCATAACTCTCTCTCTCCTCACTTCACCTGAGGACAGAGCTGCCAACAGTCAACTAAACTCATTAACATGCTTGCTTGGAAGATCCCAAGATAGGTTCCACAAAGATGTTCTGAACGACAAGTTTGCATGGAGCATGTGGGGCACCAACATCACCAACATTTTTCAAAGACTGGAAGAAAAGTCAGTTTTTGGAAACATGACATGATGTATCAGCCATAGAGAAGAATGGCTACATTGGATAAACTGAGCATTTGATTTATGTTCTGGGATTATGTGGGATTAGCCTCACTGACATGGGAGATCTCATGCTCCTAGGTGATGCTTCAGTAGTCACTGTCTGATGCCCCCAGCCCTAATTTAGAAAGGCATTGCAGTTCAACACGTTCCTTGCTGAGGCAGATATTATGCTAACAAATATGGTAATGTATGAGGAAATCTACAGACTATATTTTTTCTGATGGAAATTCCAATATTGTGCATCTTCTGCAAGTATATCTAACTTTTTTTGAGCAGCTGTGTCAATGGGCATTTTTCCATTGTTTTTTCATAGCAGATGGGTAGCCACCTTACATTCAACTTCACACCTAGGCTCCCAGCCTTCCCTGCCAAAACCAACTCAAAACCCAATTCTGTCCCTGTGCTTGTCCCTGCACCTGTGATGCTGAAGGAGCAGCTCTGAGTAGGGCACGTGCCTTCTGCAATCTCAGCTCATTACATCATGGACCAATGAGGAGATTTTATTTGGTAGAAGTTGGAACACTCAGCTATGGAGATTGTTTTCAGGAGCAGAGAGTGCCCAAGGGCTGGGGGAACTCTCTCTCTTCCTTCCTGCTGATTTTTGAGGCTAGTGAGAATATCTTGGCTGCTCCTACAAAAACACTGAGAAGAGATTCTTCTTGTGCTGTGCATCTGCATGCAGAGTTTTGTTCCATGAGCAGGGCTCTCAGGTATCACAGTAATGCAAGCAAACAATACAGGAACTATAATAGCAATAGGCAGCACAGTCAATCCTCATAATACCCTGACAGTGTTTGTGGAAACTGGAAAGAACAGAACAAACACTGGCTTGATTGACATTTTATGGCCTTGATTGTATTACTGACAAAGTGATTCTTAAAGTTACTTTGTTGCATTGTGTATTTCAATAAATAAAAAATAAAAAATGGAAAAAGAGAAGGTCATTACCTTTAATATGGGGAAAATTAGTTTCTGTACTTGCTTTATGGTTTTTCAGGGAGGTTATTAAGCAGACACCAAAAAAGTGGCCACTAAAAGAAATCCCTGATACTAAAATGGTATTATCTGTACTAATGAAAAAGGCAGTTTTTCTTAATGATTTTATTCTGTATTTGAGCTGTTAAGTGTAAGCCATTGCTTTATGACTCTGAATTTTCTTTCTTTTTCTTGTAAAAATTCTGTATGTAGCACCACAAAGTAATCACCAACATGTCTGAAAGTCACCACTGAAGCTGGATCTAAGTCACTGTAACCAGTACTTCCAGTGCCACAAGTCACATCTTGCTGAAATGATTTCAAACTCAGATACCCTGAGCTCCTCAGGGAATGCAAAATTAAGCTGTAAATACTGAAAGTTTAGCACCTAAGGCACTCATAGGGTTTTGTCCAGACCCAGACATTTGACTGCAGGTACATCTAACTTACTTCTACCGAATGAAAAATGTATCATTGAACAAATGGTATCATGGAAAGAAAAGCTCCACTTGGTCATCATATCCTTTCTCCGCCAATGCAGATTATGAAGTCTAAGAGTACATGTGCTACTCTTTACTGGGCATGTTTAAAATTTGCTTAGGAGACTTAGAGAGAATCTCAATACCAGATTTTTTTTGTTGGGATTCCCTTATAAGATTTATTTTCAAAATAGTATTTTATGCCATTATTTCCAGCCACAAGCAATTGCAACATTAAGAATAACTACACTCCATAACATCTGTATTTATTCTCTCCATGTATTTATGAGAATGTTTGAATAAACTAGGCACAGGCTCCTCAGTATCCTAAAACTTGTGTTTTCCGTGAATTCCCCCTCTGCCAGTCTTCACCATCACTCACACACGTGGCACCTGCTGCTGAGCATAGAACTGCAGGTGTGATTCTGCCAGAAGAACAGTAAGGTAATTACCTTATCTTTGCCCCACGATGCACCAATGCCATACATCCAAAATTGCACACACTTTTGCTGAAATAGCTTTCCTCTCCAACATAGCATATCCCAAATGTGACACTCTCTAGACACTGCCACATCTGATGCTTTTTAGCCTTTTATGCTTTCCAGATTTTCCTCTGTCACTGAACATATATCTTCTAAATTACCTTTGCCAGTTAATTGCCTCAACTCTCCAATTTACACCTCTCAGTATCTGGCAACAGTCCTACTTCCCTGCAAATTTTCCCTTCACTCCTTCATCCTACCTGTAAATGATTTCCTTGTTCTTCCTAACCATCCGACTTCATTAATCCATTTTGGTTTTTATTGTTGAACTCTATTCTCTTTCTCTAAAAGATTCTTCAGACTCAATATATTACTACATTCTACTTTGGTTTCCTGCAGACTTCACTGCACCCAATATGACTTCATCAATGCACACGGTCACACAGTGCCTTTGGAAACAATCCATTATTTCTCCTGCAGGTTTGAACTGGAGGGAGGAAGCAGAGATTCTTGCAGCACTACTATGAGATGGAGGTGGATCTCACAGTGGATTTGTGACCTGCTGCCCTTTCTGTGCTGGCCCATTTGAACTTTTTCTCCTGTTCCACCTCGTGGACCTGGCTTTTAAATCTCCATTAAGCTGCTTTCCTGAGATTTATGACCTTTCTACTGGCACAGTCTCTTTACCATCCACATCTAAAATTAAACTTTAATGTTGAGTCTCCAGAGTCTTAATCAGCAGCCTGTTAACAGTGGCTATGTACAAAACCAAACTAGACCAAAATCATGTAATGATCATCTAATATAATCAAAATAGGTACCTTTTCAAGTTATTTCTTTCTGGACATGAACTGACCAAACCTAGCTCAAGAGCACTGCAGATGTCAAGTGCCAAGGTATGTTGGCAGATACCTGTGGGCAAGGCTACAATTTTCCAGTATTACAACCTCATTAACTGTGGCAGTAAGCAAAGAAAAAAAAAAATCAGCCACAAGTGATGGGAATAGAAAATTCAGCAGAAGGTAAGTAAGGAATGGTAAGAAACATGGAGGTCTACACCTACACCCCATGACATGCAAAGAGCCAAAAGCATTTTTATCTTTTTTAGAAAGGAAGAAAAACATACAGTTCTTTTGGGGCCTGAGCTCTGCCTCTCCATACAGAGGGCTCTGAGGGCTGGCGGCTGTTTGCCCATGCATGCACAAACACTCCATTTGTCTTCCTTATGCCCTTCAAAAACAGTGATCTGATCTGGGCAAATATTGCTATTCTTGCCTTTGCTGGAAGCAGCAATCTTGCAATCCCTGCAATACTCCAATAATGCACAGAAATTATACTTTTGAAGTAGACAAAGATAATAGAATACACATATTCATTCATGTCTCTTTCCTACACAGTGATTTTACTTATTTTACTTCAAGAAACATCAAGAACCAGATGGAAAATACAGAAGTAGGCACTGTAAACAGCCTCAACTTATATTCTCTGGTTTTCTCCACTGAAATGTATGAAACAGCTTTATTTCTTAATGTGGTGCATCTTTCTCATTAATAAAGGATGAAAATGCATATCTGCATTATTTAACATATTCCATGTATCCAACTGCATGTCCTTCCAAAGGCTCTTCTGTTTCTGACCTCTCTGGAGCAGCATTCAGGTAGCTCAGTCAGAAAGGTGCTGAGCAGCAGAGGCTGCAGTGCCGGTGAAGTGCAGCTTTACAGGATGAATTCAGTTGTGTCCGACTTGTCCTTAGAAACCTTCAGTGATGGATGGTGCAGCATGCCCAGAGGCAGCCTCCTCCCCCCCTTACACATCCTTGTAACAAGTTTTTCCTAATCTTGCTTTTGAGACTTCCCACAAACACTGACAGTCGCTTCTCAGTGGGTGCAAGGAATGCCTAAGCACTGCCCTTGCAGCATCCTCACCAATACCTGCCCTCTAATTTATCACAAGAAAATGTCACAAATGTTTTGTGTTGCTCATGATTTCTCTTCAGGGCTGTAACACCATCATAACTTTTTCACTGATGTAACATGGCACAAGATGAAAAATAAGCCTTTCATCTTACATCATCACAAAATCTCTGAAGTCCCAGCTCAGGAGGACACCTTTCATACCAGGCCCTGGAAACACTGAGGTTACCCTGAGGTTTACGTTTTATAACTCGCAGTGGTTGGCTTTTTGCAGAGTCTGCACAAATTCTTTTTCCACTTCCACTGATAAAAAAATTGCTCCCTTAACACCACATTTTCTGCCATGAGAATATCACGGCTGTGCCTTGCCTTGTTGCCAGCTGGCTGCTCCCAAACCTTGCTATGCTTGGCTGGGAGGCTGTGCTCCCAGGGGCCATCCCAGCCTCTTCAGCCAGAGGCTGCACAAAGCCCTGCAGGAGCTCAGCTGGACATGCAGATGCTCCTTTCCCAAAGCAAGATAAAGCAAAGGTGCTGATCAGTGGTATCCTACCTGCACTGGAGAGACACTGGTTCTGGTTCTCCCAGATCTCAGGACTCTTCCTACTTCTTTTCCTTTCACTGCATGATAATGTCTTTTGGTTTTGCCAGGTAATTTGCTTGTTGTGGTTTTTTTTTAATTCATTACCATCTTGCAGAGGTCTGTCCACTCATATAAATCCTCATTTTTCTGCAGGTATAGAATTTACCTTAATTGCCTCATTAAGATGTCCATTCTTGACTTAATTAATTCCCTCATTAAGATGTCCATTCTCGACTTAAAGCTTCTATACAAATCACATGAAATGTACATGCTGAAAATTTCCTAAGTCTGCAGGACTTACAGTTAAGATAAGGAAACACAGCAGCATAAGTTATGGATTTCCAATCAAAATGCATGCAAAGAACACAAAGCACATAGGCTTTGCCCATGCAAAGGTACACTTTAATAATGGTTTAGACACAGAGAGATAAGGTTAGTGGGAAGAGGTCCTCGTTTTTCCATGCAATGCATTAATAAATAACATTAAAATTATCTCAATTTAAAAATAGCTGAATCCAATTTGCTTCTGCTATTTAAAAAACCTTTTTATTTCCCCTCTTCTCTCCCAAGTTATGACCAGTTATTTACAGACCAACTTCTGCTTCTAGACAAACTTTTTTGTCTAGAAATATTAATTAGAGATTAGCAATTTCCACTGATGTCATTACCACAACAAATCTCAAGGAAGATTCTAGAAATGTGTTTCTTCCTTTCCAGAGGCACATAGAGCTTTCGGAATGCCTTCTCACACCAAGTTCATATTGATTCAGAAATCATTCATTCCTCTGTATTATTTCTAAATCACAGAAATGACATCAAAGAAACGGAAAGCATCTTTTTATCACCAAAATAAATTCTGATTTAGTGTGCTCTTTCCAATACTTAAGCACAATAGGATACATGATTAGAGCATAGTGGAGCTAACAGAATACCCATCGTGCCTTGTTAACTGAGGATGCATGGTATAGATCCAGGTAAATTTTGAACTCTGTAGCTTCCGTGGGTTTAATTTAGACCCTTGGGGCTACATATGCATTCAAGGCTGGACACATAACATCCATTATTGTTAAAAGTGGTTGCACACACAATCAATGATGTTTAACAGAGAAAATGAACTTCATCTTATTTCATTTCTGATTAAAAAAAAACCCCAATAATCCTAGCCCACAGTTTAAATAAAATGTCCTGAAAATGACAGATACTTGATTTTTACTTTTAAGGCATAATTCTGAAACAAGCAGACAATGTCTGACAATGATTAAAAAATCCCAAAACACCATCACCTCATGGGAATTTGACTGCTACCAGTAGGGCTGTTTAGACCCATTGAGGTAAGTATATGTTCAAATGTTTTCATGGATTAGGACCAGAACCCAGTAGAAGCAACCCTGAAAACCTAATTTTGAGCACAGACATGTACAGATTTTAGGTGGGTTTTGTAAGAGAGAGTGTTATTAAATTTGTTTGACAGATCCCTATTTAAGATGCAGATTTACACACCAGATGCCTGCCTGAAGCTGAATATTTCAGGGGGAAAAAAAATCAAACAAAATGGTTAGATCATTTCTGAGAAAAAACATATTTTGATCTGACATAACCTAATTTCTGAGGTTTTTAATTTGCAAACTTAAGCTATACCCCCTCACACTTCTCCATAAGTAAAAGAGAATGGGAGATAGCTTAGTGTTGTGTTTGTGCTATGGGTAGATCATATGTGTTTTCATAGGTTGAAAACATCCAGTATTTTAAAATGTGAAAGTATTCTAGTCATAAAATTAAACTCTAAAAGTAAAAATAGTTTTTAGATTTATATATATAAATTCAATCTCCAGAATTATATGCATTATATATTCACTGTTCCCTGTTAAGGAAGAGACTAAACCACCTCCTTTCTATAACATTCATTCATTAAGCCCAAAAATGCCTGGAGTTGCCTGATGTAAACAATACAAACCAACCTATGGAATGTGTTTTTAATTAAAAGCCCACTTTATGATCTGTTGATGTGAAATAAGCAGTGAGCAGACTGTTAAATCTGACAATACTGAATTGGTATTTTGTCTATGGCCAGATTTCCCACCTATCTGCATGCTTTAAGTGCTGCACTGGACAGAAAGGAAATGAGAGTCAACCTTGCAACCCAAACCCGCAGGGACCTGGAAAAATCCCCAGCATATCAGGGGTTCACTCTGATGAGATGTTGCACCAGAACAATGAAGAACTCTACCCCGCTTGCATTCAACAGAAAGAGACAGTAACTCTGTGGCAATTATTTCACACGGGTCAATGTTCTGGTATCCTAAAAAAACCCTGCAAAACTCAGCAAATGCTGAGAAAGGCAAGCTGTATGCAGGTCAGCCTCCTGCAAGGGTCTGCCCAATTTGGCTCACTATCAATGAAAGAACTTCTTTTTTTTCCACCGGATCCGCTCAACAAGGGTTTGTTACAGGCAGGGTTTGTTTCAATGAGCTCGGGCTGCATTGTGAACTTCAGCAGGATTCCCTGAAAGGCAGGGGGTGATTTTTTGGCTGTGGCAATGGTGCTTCTGACTCAAGGTGGAGGAGGAGCAGACCCTCTGTCAATGTTACTGCCAGGCTCTGCTGGAAACTGCACACACACACTCAACACACAGGCACCAGGAAATGCTTCACCTTGCCATGCATGAGAAGGCGTATGGTAAGAGTGACATTGAGACCTCCTTCGGACACTTTTCCGTCCCTCGTGTTCATCCTGGCCTTGTATCTTCAATACTTGAAAGTAGCTTCGTTTTTCTTTTATTTTTTTTTTCTTCTATTCACTTAATCAACCTACAGAGAAAGAAAAAAAAAGTACCATTGAATGGCTGAAGCTACTCTGAACTGAGAATATCATGCTGTACAAACCAATTAACATTCCTTCCTTTGATTTTCTGGACTACAGTTTAGTGCTGAAAAGGCTCCTTTGATTATTATCCCACCCCATCCAACTCTTTAGCCCTTTACCAATTACAATATAAACTCCCTTTTGAAACCTTTAACATTTTCTTAACTTCTTGTATTTCCAAGATGAAAGTACAGAGCACAGCAAAGTGAAATACAACATTTTCATCTGAAGAGCACTTTGTTAACCTCTGCAGTGTGCATATGCTATATACATATATTTACACATATTTTTTTTTACATGTGCCTGGTGCTGTTTTCATTTCTCTCCTCGTTATTACCCCTTTCTCTTTTTGCTCTTGCAGAAGAGATATTTTTGTTTTCTCTCTAGCTAGAGAGAAATTAATTCTGAGCCTAAACACTGATCCCTGCCAGCAACAGCGGACGACACATTATCAAAGACATCTGAATAACTAAGAACCACTTGCTGTTGTAAATCTGGGCACTGTCTGACTTTGTTTTTGTCTATGAGGCCCAGAGGTGGCTCAGTCCCTCAAAGGCCAAAGCTGAGCTTCAGCCCTAAGTGGAAGGAAGATTTTTATAAATTCCTAATGACAAATTGCAGATTTTCAGTCATTTACAAAGCCATAAATATCCTAAAATGCTAATGAAAGCTGCAAGGGCTGGCTTTGAAGGGATAAACAAGATGCATTATGCGTATTAATGCAAGGACATTTATAAGCACAAACAAAAATGCAGGCAGGAAGGAATATTACCAAGGGCAGGCAAATTCTGTAATAGAAAAGGCTTAGCGAGTCCTTATTTAGTTTTGTCCTTTTCAGGCTTATCTTATAGAGCATAAACCCTTAGACATTATGCCTCTCAGTAACCATCCCTTTTTGTTAGCCATCCTCTGTAACAACCCTATTAGCTTTGCATCTTTGGGCTTCCCAAAAATTTGCCTTGCATTATATATAAATAGGGCACTGGCTCATAAGCACTCCTAGGGACACCCATTTTGTGTTTTCGAGTTTCACTATTGTGGCAGGCTGCTCTCCCCTTGCCAAGATTGCTCAGGCACGGGACTAAACAATTGGAAAGGTCTATGGTCAGTCTCCTAAAAACTCTGGAGGAAGTATCATGAGGGTATTTCACCACTTGATTAAGCTCTATCCTAAGACACACTAAGCACTTTACCAGATCAAAGTGAAGCCCACGTTGGCAGAATGTGTGAGACAAGTGAGCAGCATTTCTTAAAGAAAGAGCACAAGAAACATGTGGAGTTATTCCTGATGGACTTGCTGAGCTGCCAGCAATCAGTGGTTCACAGCACCCTGGGAGACTGCCTCCAGACCTGCATTTTCCACAGCCATTGGTGGACAGCTCCATGCATTTGTCTAGTGCCTTCTTGAATGCACACATCTGGTCTCCAAAAGTGATGGTCTCACACATTTAGTATTAGTGCGGAAAAATGTTCTCCACTCTCTATGGCTTAAATCTGCTCACTGAAATTTCCCCTTGCTACACATTGTGCCCTGTGTGTCTTATCTGAGACCATCACACCAAGCCACTCCTCTGAAGCTGAAACTTCTCATTTCAGCCATGGCCTGTGAGTGGCCGAGCCCTGATTTTCTTCCCCTGGGAAATACACTGGAAGAGTATTCTCTCAAGCCTCTGCAGGAATACTAAGGCCACAGAGAGTTCCTGTGCCTTCAGTGACTGTAAGAATAAGTGGCAGATGCCTCAGGAGAGATGAAGAGAGAGTGAGAAAGAGCATCTTAAACTCCTCATTCCACCTCCCTGATTTCCCTAACCCAGCATGGACTCAGGGTATTTAATACGATGTGCTCCACCACCCAGATCACAGCCGCTGATTTAAATCCATTTATTTCACATTTCTAGGCTTATCACTTATACTACATAGTCCCTATCTCACTGGAGAAAGGGAGACAAGAAGCCAGGTGCCTGGATGAGAGGGCAGAAAACAGAAGCAGCCTGGCCATGTCTTTGATGCACCATGAGTGCAAGAAGGTGACAGGCAAACACTCCAAGGCAGAGCTCAGGGAATGGCAGAGAAGGGTATCAGCTGTACTCTACTTGCTTAAGATTAGGACTCAGGGGAAAACCTGCAACCTCCTGACAAGCTCAGAGCATGGAGCAGAGGAGATGACTGTGGTTGTACCCAGACTGAGAAAGGGAATAGTCTCATGCTGCTCACCTGATCCTTGCTGAGGG
This sequence comes from Erithacus rubecula, assembly GCF_903797595.1. Taxonomy (NCBI): domain Eukaryota; kingdom Metazoa; phylum Chordata; class Aves; order Passeriformes; family Muscicapidae; genus Erithacus; species Erithacus rubecula. Next base: position 85,480,710 of record NC_136689.1, on the reverse strand, counting down.
AAATGTCCTGGCTCTGACAGCCCAGCATTTCTTGATCTGTCAAAGATAACCCAACCAAATCCAAAATGCCAAACACGAGCACTTTGGAACATAAACAGTAGCCCAGACAGGACTGTATGGGAACTGGCCATTTGAGACCTCTAGAAATTGACAGCAGCTTTAGGGCATGCTTGAAAGATTTCAAGAACAGCTGTGTTTCATGTAGAAACAAGGTACGAAAGATCTCTCTGGATTAAAATTCAGTGATGAATTACAGTTGTGTTTCTAATGAGATGCATTCCCATGTGGGAAAAATAATCCCAGACTAGAAACAGGTTTACAGTTGCCATGGCCTTTTACTACTGGGATACAGCATCACTTTGGAAAAAAATGTGGAGAAGAATCTTTACCCCAACAGCAGACCAATCTCCACCCAAACCTGACCTTTTCCAGATGTGAAAAAAATCAGTAGTAAAGCCTAACATCTTTTAGGTTCTTTTTAAAAACCCAGAGGTTAAAAATGAAATTCCACCACAAATATTGTTAAAAAAGCCCCACTGCTGTCTGATTTTATGAAGAATTTTGTGACTGTCCCTCCTCCCAACAAGCTTAAACTCTGGCACCTGGCACTGAGAATCAGAACAGATGTCTGGGGGAGGGCTGGGAGTGTGTGTGCCTGCAAGGAGTTAGGCAGCTGTGTGAGATACAAAAGAAATTAATTCAAAAAGGCAGTCTCACATGCTAAGGAAGAATAGTTAAAACCTACACATACACCGTGAAGAGAGAAGACTTTTTACTATGCCAGGTCATTCACATCTGCCTCAGTTGTCCTGAGAGAGAAAGTAAGTATTCTGGGCTTTACAAAGTAAACCTACAGCACTGTTAATGACCCAGGTGTTTTGGTTTTAAAGACAGATTAAAACAAAATGCACTGTTGTACTTCTTTACTTTTAACTAATTAAAGCAAATTTTTCTGCAGACAACATTGGTAAAATCCTGAATCTCTATCTCTGTGTGCATGCAGATGTCAGATTGTGGAACAAGGAAGAGAATGGTTCCCTCTACAGAACCTACTACCAGACAGCAAGACACCCATGTATTTATAAACCTACTGCTGTCATACAAGTGCATTGTGAATATTTAATAGATTAAATAATTTCCCTCTCCTTTGCAAAGTCAGCATTTTGAACAATTTACTATGCTCCTGCCTTGTGTGTCCCTCTGTGAGGGAACAGGAGGCTGAACACAGAAGGCTTTTCTCTCTCAATTTCTGTGCAGTGAGGTCCCATGGCTACTCTGGGGGCTGGGAGAGCTGAGTCTCAGACTGAAAAAAAATAGTAAAATCAGTGTTTCACACTTCTCCTGATGCCAGAGGATGTCAGGGGACTTCACAGGTGAGCAGAGAGTACTGTGAAGAGAGGCAGAGTCAGTGGCACAGCTAAATATTAAGAGTGAGGTTATTTGCATTTAACCTGCCTTCAGCAGAGAGCTGGCAGCAACAGGAGGACAGCTGGACAACATTCTCTTCCTGACCTTGGGACTCTGGACCAGAATGCACAAAATCCAAGATCTGGGGTTCTGAGGTTCCAGGTAACAAGCAAAATATATGATGCCCACAGAACAAAGGAAAGTAGCTCACATCAGATAGTTCCCAACAAACTGCAGATCTTTGTTTCCTTTGGGAATTTTCCATTTCCTGTGGACATTTCCAATGCTGCTTATCATGTAAAAGGTGAACATTTTTTTCAGGTAGAAAAAAACATGCAAATGCATTCTAAAAACCATAACCTTTTCAAAACTTTAACAAAATGGATGCAGAGTCATATGCAAATGTCTTTTATCTCCAAGTATATGTTTCTATATATTTTTAATATTACCCATACCAAGCTTGCATAAACCCACATGTCCTATAGGCTCAATATTTATTAAATACAATATTTTAACATGGCTTTTCTGTAATTGTGGGTAGATTAGGCGAATAAAACAACAAGCAGCTAAGTCACATGTTCACTGGACTACTACAAAACCCCAACAGAGTTCCTTAGAGATTTCAGCAAATTAATAAAACCTACAAGATTAACTGAAGCTGAAGGGCAGTGTCACAACCCCCACATATGCACACACATGGAGGTTATGAATCTTTGTGGCTAAGGGGATAGTGTGAGATGGCTGCCTGAAGCCTGAGACATGGAAAGTGAACCTCATGACCCCTTTTCTTCCTACCCCTACAGCCTACTAATTCCCCACAAGAAAATAAGCAGGCCATTGCAGAGAATACGGCAACACAGTGCTTAAAAAAAGATATGCAAGTTAAGGCAACCACTTCAGGCATGCAGGTAAGCAAGCAGCAGGCAGGGATGCAAAAAATAAATAAAATCAACATAGTACCAAGGTAGACATCAGGCAATTGATCTCTGAGTTTAAAGCCAAAAGAAATTATTTGACATCTGTGAATCTGCCAAGGGAGCTCTCATCTCGAAGATCCAGAGGGATGCAAGGGAGAAGGGAGAGAAACAGAGTGTGCACAAGATGAGGTGGGGTGGAGCTGCACAGTCACAGAGGTGTGCTGGAAAGCAAAAAGATGAAGAGAGAAGAGAAGGAGAAAGGCAGGGAGAAAGAGAGAAATGAAGCTTCAGATAGCTGATACATGGAACAGTGTGAAAAAAATCAATGTGGAAGCAAGAACTACCTGGAAATGTTAAAGGAGGAAGCCTTCTCTGCTAGGTGAAATCTTGATTTTATGGTTGTTAAATCTGAGCTGTTGGGAAAGAGGAAACTGGCCAGAGCACCCAGCATAGCATTCTCTGTGTTTGGTTGTTCAAAACCTCTTGAACCTAATTATGATGCTTCATCACCACCAACTGAAAAATGTAATTATGAAGAAAGCAAGGAAGAATCTACTGATGAAATTGAAACAAACAAATTCCAGCTGTTCCACTGGAAGACAATTATAAAAGAATGGGGAAATTACAGTGACTGACATTCAAGAGAAGCCACTTCTAATTTGCATGTAGATGGTTAAACTCAGTCATATATATGTAGATTTAGAAAAAGATAACCACTGTAAAGGAAACATGAGAACATCCAGTCTCGCACAGTAAATGTGTCATTTTCATAGTATATGAAAATATCCCAAAGGAGGGATAGCTAGGCAGATATCAAGCCACTAACATAGGGGCATGAAAAGGAAGACTAAGACATCAGCAGAATAACATGAAGATGAACAGAGATGTATCATGTTATGAAGAACTGGAAACTGCACAGCAACACACTACTGTTATGAAAAAATAGTTCAGAGTTTCATCTATTTAGCAAGAACTCAAAAAAACCCCAGTATTACCAAAGGAAAAAAAAGAAGATAAAAAAGATAGCAAGATTGAATAAAAAAGAGCAGAGAAAAATGAAACACAGGAAGTCATGACAAGGCTGTAGCTAAGCCCTCTTGATCAGAAGACTCTAGGTGGAGGGAGACCTCCCAGGAATTGGAAGAAACACACTCATGATGAGAACCAACCTGTGCTTTCAGCAGAGCACAGTTCTTTGGAGACAGATTTATGCTACTGACAGGATTTTAGTCTTTGATTTAAACTGGAGGGAATACAGGAAGGGATAAGGAACTAAGAAAATTACCACAGGACAAGAACTGATGACATTATCAGTAGTGTCAATGTATTTGGCCATACAGTAAGGCTTAAAATCAGAAATAAGTTGTCTGCCACAGAAAGGTTCGTGCTATCAATCAAGGAGATGACTACTTTGCTTACAAGCTCTTGGATAAGCTAGGCAGCTATTATCCATGGCTGTTCACGTGAAAGTAACATCTCTGGATGTCAAAGAACTGCACAGTGCAATTATCCAAGAAAACCATTGGCAAAAGTTACCCCTCCGCCAAAAACCAACAACTACAACTCTAGGTGAAATCCAGAGCAAAACCAGCTCAGCTGCAGTTGAATTAATTTGTTTCAAGGAACATTTTTTCAGAAATTATTAAAAGAGATAATGATCAGACAATATTTACAATCTCAGCTGAAGCAAAAGAAGACAACTGGGTATTTGCTAAACATACACTTCTTCAGTTTCTGTGTCAACTGAAGGATAAAGACATCCACTGTTACTAAAACATATTGTCGTGAGGTTACTAAAAACAAAAAGCTCAAAGGAAGCCCACAATAACATAACAGTAACAATAATGACAACTCTTCAAAGGATTTCTCTCTTAATAATAATTATTTGCAAAAGCAGAAATCAGGCTTTGGAGCACTCCAGTTTTTCACAGAAGCCTCACCAGGAGAACTTGATTAATGAACAATAGCTAAAAAAGCAGGTGCAGAATCAACCTTTCTACTTTATCACTTCCATCTCCCAAATTACTAGAGAGGACTCTACACAAAGGAATAAGATTATACATTTTCTTCACATCCTTATAATTTATATCCCCAAAATAGATTTAATGCTAATCTCTAACTCTTTCATGAACAGAACAAGATCTGCAGATCCTGGCTCCCTTAAATCGTTGTATCATGGCCCATTTAAAGTAGGGGGATAGTTGGTGTGAATCCAAAAATACAGAAATGAGAAAATTAATTCTTTGTGTTATCAGAACAAAGCTTTCATGTGTCAGTTGGCACAATGGGTTTTTTGCTAAAAAGGTAAAATAAGATAAAAGAACAGCTCAAGAATGAAATTTAAACACTAGAGAGAAGAAGGATTCAGGAAATTCATGTATTAGATGCTCAAGGAGATACAAATAACAACTAATAAAAGTAAGCCGAATATGGGCTATTAAGGGAGCAGTAATTGAGTACACAAACAGATATAGAAAATACATGCTTGTAGGGGGGGATTTAAGTGGTAAAATACTATCTCAAAAGTCAAAGGGGATTAAAGAGCAACACATTCTTCTACCAGTTAACAGCCACTACCAAAAAGCAGTTGCGCAGCTTAGCAAGCCCTGTGCTGCTTTTACTAATTATTGCAAAAAATCTCTTTATCTGTCATATGCTAAGCTCTATAGTTACTACAGATGGCTGGAAGTAGTAGTTTTGCCAAAGACGTGAAACTGATAAAGAACAGGCTGAAAAAATAACAGAGCAACTTTTATAGGCAATTGCAAGTATAAAAACTGGCAAGAGTCCAGGAATACTGCCTTTTGAATGTAATTTTATGAAGCATGTGAAGTGACACTGGTTTTTCTTTGATATGTTTAATGGTGTTTTGCCTGAGGAAGAACTTATCCTATCTATAGAAGAAGCTGCCTTGTGTTCTCCCTGCAGCTGCCTTTGTGTTCTCCCTGAAACGAGAAATGCCCTCACCCTGTGCAACTGACATCTCATTTGCTGAAGATCACTGGATGTCAAATAATCTTTGAAGAGAACAGCAAAAGATTAGAGACCTATTTTTTCTGTTCTCGACTGATGAATGTTTAGCTATTGAACTTGATGCATATGAGTCCTGCTCTTAAAATGGACCACTTTTCCTCACACTAGTCAATAAGCATAAGCTTTAGGCAATTATACTGGTTGTTCCCTTTTTGATTTATTAAAGGAAGTAAACAGCAACATATTTATTGACTCTTCTACTAATAATGTTTTTTTGTAAAGCCTTTTGAATTAAAAATATGATGCAGTGAATTTATTACAGGAGGAAAAAATACAGAAGCACAATAAAGACTATTGTCTTGTTCACAAATTTTCCACTATCAACATTTAATGACAAATTACTTATTGAACATAATGTCAAAATATTATTCTGTGTGTGAATAGACAGCTACACACTGCCAAAATATCAAAAGTTATCCATTTAGAAAGAATGACATGCCAAACTGGTAATAAATGCTATAAAATGTCTGGAAATGAAGTATCAGGAAATCTAGAAAAGCTACATAATCGTATTCAGCAAATACCAAACAGATCTGAGGTCTGATGGACGTAAATAATTTCCAGGCTATGGAAAACACAGTGATACTTTTGCCAAAGGTGTCTTCCATCTTTCTAATTTTTTCCCTTCTTTCTGCAATTATTCCAGAAAGAATTACCCTGGCAGAAATGCAGGCAGCATCTTTACAATTCCCCATGAACTACAAGACAAGCAATGGAGCAAGCATGCCAATATTTTGTACAAACCCAGTAGCCAACTAGCACTTCTGCACATGTGCAAAAGCCAGGCAGATAAAAGCTCTTGCAGATAGAAGCTGACGTGTTGGACTAATGCAACATAAATGCTTCCACAAGAAAGTTGTGGCAGCCCACTATAAATTACTCTGTACAAATATTCTCCAAGAGTATTCAAGGATAAGCAGGAGGATAGAGCAGAAGGTGCTTTCTTTTTCTTCCCTAATGGCAGCAATGAAACAAAGTGTAAGCTGCATCACGAACCTGCCAGTTTGCAACATCAGGCAAGACAATTTATGCATATGGTAGACCAGTTATTTACTGGAGACTCTAAAGCTCTAATCATAGCTTTAAGCATAAAATCAGCTTTAACTGCCACTTTATCCTGTGGCTGCAAACCCTCAAGTAAAGCACCACGTTTCTCAAACCTCTGGGACTTTTTATATAGTTTGTTTCAAATGGAAATTTTGCCTTACTTCCTGATGTTTGACTAAGAAACAGACACTCCAACTAACTTGGATTAATCATTCCGTATAGTGTGAGATAATAAATCTAATAAAAAAATGTACATATAAGTCAGAGGGAAGAAGACAAAAAATGGAACAGATTGTCATCACAAGTAGCATAGTGGTCTGTCCAGCATAGAGCTGCTTACGAGAACAGCCTACCATATAAGAAGAGATTTTTGGTCCACACCTATTCCTGGAAAAACCCTATTTTCTGATCACCTAAACACTGTGAATGTGCAGTGTATTTACTATATAATCTCTTCCCCCTAAAGTCAAATGCATCAATAAATAATTTCATTCTGGAATAGTGTTTAAATTGTAAATTTACCTTAATATAATTTAAAACAAATAAAGCAACAGCTTTGCTTGTTGATTTAAAAACACACGTACTTGCAATAAAAGTGAGTCAAGCCTAAGTCTCTTTCCCATTTTTAAAAATGTGTAAGAGAACAAAGAAATTGTTCACACAGTCTATTTCCAATATATTTAAAGTAAGATTTATGTGCATACATAAAAAAAAGATGCATTTAAACATAGCATGCATATATACACAGAATATGGCTAAATGCTGAGAAGCAAGTAAGGTATGTTCTTTTTACATGACAGATGTGGACGAATTTTAAAACATTATGCCCCACATATTGGTAGGGTGTAATCCAAAAATAAAATATTAGGAATAGAATGATTTTTAAAATGAGATTTTTATCTTCAGTAAAAACAATCTCACACAAAAAAAAAGATCTATGATTTTCTTTGCCAGTACATACAGAAGTATAGACAGCTTTTTATTGATCAAAGCAAAAAAATTCCCCAAACCAGAAGAATAGTCAAGGAAATACAGAATCTTCTTTAATAGGAAACACTAACCTATCAAGTATGCTCCCACTGGGAACAAAACAAACAGATATTTAAATATATTTGGGGTTTTGTATTTCCATTGGTGCTGGAATTATATCTGTCCTAGAATATATCTGTCCAACCTATTGTAAATTAAATGTTTTCTAGACAGATCTGGTTTGATAAATATGAGTCAGTTGTTTCACTCAAACCACAGACGTGGTTGTTGGTAAGTGAAATGAGGCTAATAATAATAATTATGATGCTTTTCACTTTATTAAACATTGAAATATTATATATTGGTATAACTGAACCTCTGACACGAACAAGCAAAAATATCACTTTTGTCATCACCTTAATTATGCTATTTACAAGGCTGTGATTTGAAAGCCCATTCAAGCTTCCCAGATGAATAAAATAAATACTTATTTAAAGAAAGGGAAATTCTCATAGCCCCTCAGAAAGGGAGGAGGATGAGCTCCAGTCCTCCAGTCGCAGATGGAATTGTCTCAGAAACCAGTCCAACAGCAGCACAGCTGTAACAACTGCAAATATGGCTGAGCATTGCAAAGGCTTCCATCATTCATAGAGATAAAAGGGGAAAACAAAAAGCAATGTTGCAATGTCCTGCCATGGTGTTGGAATTGTTGCCTTCAAAAGCCGCTACCTGAATATTTAAGTCCTCAGCCACTGATAGTGAAAACCTAAAGAGCATTATACAAATTTCACTGTGAAATTAATGACTATGGAGTAGGTAGAAAAATCCAGTAAGTTCCAGAGACTCATTTGAAAAAAGATTTAATAGAAAAAAACTCACCCAATCTAAAAAGCCAAACCTCAGCCCACAATAAACAACTCTTTTATGAGCAGTCAATACTCAGAGTAAAGAGCCAAACACATCCCAAGATTTAAACCACTTAAATCAATATTTTTGTCACTGATTTAAACCAGAAGAATCTTTAAAACTCAAAAGCCAGTCTAATTAATGAAGTATTAAAAACCAAAGAAAAACATCAAATAGTTTATTAGTGACTTCAAAGTGCCAGTTGTAAAGTGAGCCACTATATCGTGCTCTAGCACTACATTTGGCTCTAGCCATCCATTTGTTAGTTCTGTGGAACCTTTAGAAAGGGAAGAACTTATTTTTGAATAAACAACTAATTTGTTTCACCAAGTTGCTCAGCTGAAACAGTGCTTAATGAAGTGTATTTTTGTCTAACCTTCAGTCTCTTTCCAGAAAAACATAAGCACGCACATGTACCTGTATATATGTCCATGAATGTACACAAGCTTCCCAAACACTTTAAACATTTTTAAGAGATACAGGGATGTCAAGGTGTCAGGTTCACACAAGTTTCATGGAGACACAGATTAAATAGATGCAAGGTCATGATTTCACTGCAGATCACTGGGAGCCTCTTCTCCCAGTGATAAACTTGAGTAAGCAAAGTGGAAGAAGTGGACTCAAAGTGAGCTAATACAATCACTTTAAAAGCTCCCAGACTCAGAGAAATTCCCAACTAGAGGTGCTTTAAGCAGACACAGGACTTTTCTTTTTCTTCACAGCTGCTCCAAAAGCTTTGTGTCTCCTACACAATCCTGCTGGACATAACAGGTGTGAAATTTGGTGCTATATGTTCTTTATGAAAACAAGACAGGACCTTGGCTAATGTGAATGTGAATGATTTGATTTTACCTTCCCACCTTTCGCTTGGGACCAAAAAGTGATCTGTTAGTTCATTCGAAAGAAAAAAGTAAAGATCAAGAGAACTTACTGACTTACTGCAGAAATGCCAGAGAAATACTATGGATACACACCCAGGAACGGGTTACTACTAAATAAATAAATAAATATCCTCCTCCAAAACAATAAAGAAAAGCAGTACTAAAGTTTTGGTAGTGTCTACATGAATAACTAGAAGAAAGTATTAGTATCACATTAATGACTGTTACTTGGATGGACAGCAGACCCTAAAAAGAAAGGAGCAGAAAGACAGCAACCCCAAAAGTAACACAGTGAAAAAAAAGGTGACAATAAATCTACAAAACAAACAGTACATTTACAATAAAAATACAACAACTGAGAAACCCAGTTCTTAAAAATTAGTCACATCTGGAAGGCCCTGATAATACCAAAGACCTGGGGATGACCCAGGGTAAAAATTAAAGGTTAAAACCTGTACTTTGAAGCAGGGGAATAGGAAGCAACTACGTTCTCCCAAACCAACTTCTATTTTATATTTGCACCTGGCCAATCCATAACCATAGCAATACAAAAAAATCCAATCCAATCCAATCCAAATACCCCAATGATCTCAAACAAATAAACAAAAAAAAAAAAGAAAATGGAAAAAGAAAAAAGAGTTCATTGAGAGGAGAGAAGAAAAAAAACCTACTTACTAAATCTGACAGAAAGATGGAGGTGGATCTTAGCCACTGTCCGGTCTAATGTCAAGAAAACAGAGGTGAATGGATTTATGAAGTCTTATTAATCTCCAGTCTCCAAGATTTTGTACATTTTATGTCTCTTTCTTATTTATACTAGAGCACTGGAATTATTTTTGTTGAAGTTGGGGAGGGATATTTTAGAAATTTTTTATTATTATTTAGTCAATAAAAAAGTTAACTTGGCAAGAGGAAAAGGAGGTCATAGAGTATTCAAAGAGTTACAATACTTGTTTTCTTTTTTCCCCTCCAGGGCTCTGTATGGAAATCTGAAAAGCCCGTTTCAGATTCTGCACGTTGCTATTGCACACGTAATAATAGGACACACTGGCCTTTGATACAATTCTTTTCAGGGAACAAAAGCTTCCTTTGGCACAACTACAGCCACTGCTTGTTGTAGGTTACACATGTCTTTCCAGTCAAGCATGATTAATAACTGTTAAAAAAAATGCTCATGACCCATGGCAAGTATTCTTTCAACTATAATACCAGCATTATGGGCTCTGAATCTCAGTAATTTTAAAATGTGCTTCTACAATGGAACTGTAATTTAATTACTTTTTCTGCAGCCTGTTCCATTTTGTTTCATCACTTTGATTGCACCATGCACTTGGCAGCTTATGGAAGACTGCATCTGCCTCCAGGATTATTTCACTGGGCTCTTTCGACATCTGTTTCTGAAAATGACTTTATTTGCAATGGCATAAAGAATAATCAGAGACTTGTTTAATCCAGATAAATTGGAAAAGAGAGAGACACAGAGACAGAGTTGGAGACACGGAAGAGATCAGGGAAAAAGAGAAAGCAGACCCGTGCAGCACGCTGCAGAAGACATCAAAATAATCTCTCCTCTTCCTGCGCTTCTGCAAATGTTGTTATCTGATGGATGATATGATACGTGAAAAGATGCGTCACTAAGTCAGTTCCTTTTAATGTTTAGAGGGAGCTCATAGATGCAATACATTCTAGCTAAAGCTTTGTGCTGTGCTTGATCAGTTTAATAAAATTTTCATGAATTACATTTGCAACCTCATCCACTGAGAATCACAATGCAGCCTGAAATGATCCATAGCAGTTGACAAAAGTCCTTATAATAAATGAGCTAAATCCAGGCTCCAGCCTGACCTGACATCCTTCCAAAGGCAGCTACAGCCAACAACTGTTGCTGAGTGCCACTGCACAGCTATGGATTGAGCACACAGTTCAGCATAACTTCCCACATATCAGCCCTCATGAACTGGGTCACCTGTGTATCAGATGATCAAGTGCAAGGCATTTGTAGCATGCCCATGCCTGCCTGAGCTTTGATTCAACACAATGGAAACCACCAATGTTGACTCCTGTTTACTTCTGTGTTATAGATGGATCTGTTAACCCACAAACCATTTTAAGCAGTTCAAGAGGTGCCCTCTAAAATATCATAGGTATTGGCAAGGTTTTATTTTGTTCATTAGCTCTCTTTGCCCATTTTTTTTTGCGGAGGGTGAACATATATTTGTCAAGACACATCCACCACCCCCCTAAGAAAGTGCTGCAGGAAGGCAGCTCTGGGAACAAAAGCAGACAGCAAAGCTTTAGGGACAAAAGCCACTAAAATTCTAGGTGCTAGTGCGCTAGACCATAAGGATAACAAGCAGAACAATTCCTAACATTGTCTTACTTCTGAGAGTTTCAAAATCTTGCCTATCTTGTCCTTCTTTCTTTTTGGAGATTTTTTTTCTGTTACTTGCTGGTCTTCTGGGCTACATTGCTGCAGCAAGCACATCAGAAAATAACTGGTTTGGACACATATATTTCCTAGGAATTACTTAAAGACAATCTCAATGGAGGCCCTGTAGTTCTCAGGAAAACAATGACGAAAAATTGTCTCCAGAAATAACTGGTATCATCCAAACACACAAGAGCTGGACGTGTTCTTGAGGGGTGCCCAATGCACTTTGCTGTTATCCTCATGAGAAGGTCACAAAAAGGGAAAGACAAAAGATTCCTCCTCTTCTGTATTGCACTGCCTCACCTTTCCTCAGCAAAATACAGCAGGTGAGCTGAGGACATTAAAAAAATCAAAGCTTTCACATTGTTGATCTACTTACAGGCAATACAGGAAACAAAACTCCTCTGGCAACCTGTGTGCTAGTAACTTGGCAAGCTTGACAGTCTGCATTTGGAAGCCAGGTTATTTTCATAAAAGACATAATCCCCAAAGTAAACAACTGAAACTCTTGGAAGGAAACAGACCAAACCAAAAATTCACAGTTAGCAAAAAGGAAAAGAATCATAAGCGTATTTTGCAGATGAATTACTTGAAACCCAGCAGAACAAGGTACCCTCCCCTCCTTCTGAACCAAGGTACCCGACACCTCTGTGATGTCTGAAGATGAGGTGAAGATTTGATAGAGGATATCAGCTATTCACAGAAGGTTTGTTGTTGCATACTTAGGTAGGGAAGCTGCCCCGAAGAGCAATATGTTCCAGTGACAGAGCATGCTGTGAAAATTCCTTTAAGAGACTATTAATAATTATTTTGTTTCTTATTTTATCTTTTTAATTTAGACAAATTTACTTCCTCCCCTCATTTTCCATCTCACAAACTGGCTGTAACACAGGAGTTTTGCAGCACCAATGGCCAAAGAAATTACCCATTGCTTTTCTAGAGCTTCAATGTACATAGCATAAGAAACAGAGAGTCTGACAAGGATTTGTCGTCTTGCCAGTATTACCAAAGAACATCATGCGTAATTAGCAATTCTCCCTAAAGAATTTGTAAGGATGTACTGTTTAACAGCCAAGGTGAAAATTGGTTTTCCTCTGAAGCACCAGCTAGTGACCATTGCTGGACAATGAGTAGATGCCTGCACTGTGCTGTTGGTCAGATGTGGCTCAGCAACACTACTTCCATAAAAAAGTGCTCTTAAGGACAAGATGTTTGAACACACAGATGTTTACCTTAGCTTAGCCATATGAACTTGGAATGAAGCTTTGAAACCACTGGTAGGATCCGAAGAGAAAGAAGCCAAGGCACTCCCTTAAGCACTGATAATAAAGGAGTTTGTAAGGTCAGGGTCAAGTCAGGATGGGACAGCACAGGGCCAGTGGCTCTTTACTCAGGTTACTTAAGAGAACAATAGATGGTGATGCCAGTCTGCCTTCTTTAAAACCAATTTTTTAAGAAGTAAAACTTTCGTTTTGAGCAAATTTGAATATCCAGCTTGGAAAAAGTGGGAATTCAGTGGAAATTGGTTTGGGTCTTGTCACATGATTGGTAATGCTCACCGGGGAAAAGTTCTCCTCCTCCTGTACCCACAGGTTCCTAGCCAGAGCACTTGAGACCCATCTCAGGGAGTGGCAGAAGAACAGCTCATGCTCTGTCTAAGACATTTCCACTGAACTCCAGCAACAAGAGAAATTCAGTTTATGCAGAAGCACAGCCTGCCTTTTACCCACCAATCCTGTCATAGGCAGGGAACACAATCAATTTTTGAAGACACTATAAAGGCTGCACTGTACCACGGAAGAGCTTCTCCAAAAGTGAAATCATTGTGTGTCAGCGGAAACAGCAGAGATGCCTCCTGAGTGTCTTGATACTGGCAGGTCTTTAGCTACTTAGCTGACTACAAAATCAAGTGATTTAGGCTCCTAATTCCAAGCACATAAAGGATCCTGAAGCCTGCCCAGTGTGGCAACAGACACCAAATCTTGTTATCATGAAACAAAATGTTGTCTGCGATCATTCTATCTTAAAGATCTTATGTATAGGACAGTTGTCTCCCAGCAGCTGCCCACAGACACTATCCAAGACTTTCAACTAGGAAATCAACTAGGTACATCCAACAATTCATCAGAAGAGATGACCTGCTCCATATTATTGCTCTTAGATCAGCACCAAAGGAGGGTCTCACTATAGCATACTAACTACTCCTCATCTCTTTCCCCTTGACATGCTCTATGAAAATTAACCATTTTTCTTGCAGCATTTAAGAAAATCTGCTTAAAACTGCTTTCTGATGCAATTGATTTTTATCTACAAGGATGTATCTTACTTATACATCCTTGAAGTGAAATCAACTAAAAGTGGCTGAAATTAAAATGGACCCTGTTTGTCACGGGCAGATCTAGTTTCTGCCTGTGGCTATCCTCCAGCTCAGTAGAAGAAGTTACAAGGTACCAAAGTAAAATGATCTGTGTGGGAGGCTTCACTGTGCTCTGCTTAATTAGCTGGTGTTCAATATGTCAAACACAGCAGTGTGCACCTTCATGTCCACACACATGCTTTTAGAACCAACATGCACTGGTAACAGGGTTGATGTATATTCTATAAATTGGAATATGACACCAAAACATTGCCAAGAGGAAACAGTCTGCATTACTTCATAAAACAAATCACGATTTTCCCAGACTGCAACAGCCCCAAGCAGATCATCTAAGTTTTCAATTGCTTCCATAAAGTGGATGCTCTGTCTTTGCAACAGCATTCAGTCACGCTATCTAGAGTCTTCCCAGACTGTACTGTAATGTAAAATCAAGATAATTGAGAGATCAGCCATGCAATACGCATATACATACATATCTGTTCATTCTGACAGAGTCTTACACGCATAAACCTGGTTATATCAGCCCACTGCTCAGAGCTATTATTCTGATCACATAAAATGCAGCAGCAACCACTATTTCCTCACACAGTCGTTCTATATACAAATGTCAGATTATGTATTGTTCTTGCCAATGCAAATGTCAGTTTGGATTGGCCATAGGCTACAGACGTGCCCCAGATTATTCTGAGTCCCCTATGGAGCTGAGGCACAAATACTCAGCACCTCGCAGGATGAAAAGCCTTTGCCACAGTGACAGGCAAGGGTACACTTGTCTTGCCTTTCTGGCATGGAAGAGGCACAAATAAAATATTAAATTCATGCACTTTTGACCCGTAAACTGCAGCACCAAACAAAAGCAGGCAGCATTGCTGCAGAAGCACAGTTTCTGTGGATATATAAAATTAATGACCCAGCTTCCCTGATCTGTGAGCACAATGAGAGCAGACTGAGAGGTCACAGGGAGGGCTTTTCTGGGCACAAACCAGACCTTTAAGGAGCATATCAGGCATGTAAAAACCACGTAAAGGAGAACAGCACAACACTTGGTGGGTGCGACTTTTACAGAGAAACACCCCTTTACAGTTTCTACAGCAACCTGTTGATTATGAAAGGCCCATGGTAGATGTCTGTCAAATAAGAGGGTGAAAACCAAGGCAATATAGGAAAAGGATATATCAGACATACCTGATGAGTTAATTGTTTCCTTCTGTTTCCCTTGATTTCCCTGCATTCTAAATAGGAAAGGTGGTGAACCAGTCTGAAGAACTAATTGGGCTTTACTGATAGCCTCCAGAAGACTCTACTTCACAATTTCTCATTGTGACAGATTTGGTTAATGGAAAAATTGAAGAAAAAAGTTATGGACAGTCTGGAAATGTTGAACAAAATCACTTTAATAATTTTGTGCGTTTCTTCTTTTTTTTTTATTTTTCTGAAGTCTAAGAGGCATAAATTCTGTTGAAACATTAGGACCTTGGAAAAGAATTACACAGGTAGTTTGTTATTATGGCGAGCTAAACAAAACCCTCCCAAAACCTCCAAAATCACATAATTGACTCCCAGAGTATTTCTTCAAAGATGTAGTTTTAAAGCCTAAGGCACCATGTTTTGTATGAGGTGTGTATGTGTTAATACAGGGATATCTGTGATGATACCCCCAAGCTCTAGGCAAACTCTTCTCACTCTGAGCTATGCTGCCTGCCTTCTTCCCTGCTATAGGTCTCTGCCAGCTAGTTCAAGAGACTCAAATCCCAATATTCCGAATTTCTGCAAGATGCTTTGTTAAGAATTCCTAAAGGAAAAAACTAGTCCAAAATGCCTATTTCTATTACCTAAAAATATGTCAAATATCAGTTGCAGCTGAAAAACAGTGGAAGTCAGTTCTCCAAGGAATACAGACAACCAAGAAAACTGCAATACTGAAATGTTACTGTACTCTTAATAGTAATAGCAGAAATAATAGCAAAACAACAGAGAAATGCAAAGCTGACTAAAAACTTAAGAATCAGTACTTTTCAGGTCATGCAAATACACAATCCAAGTCTTTTTATTCCCTGAATCACAGGAGCTGATGTAGAGGAATAGTTACAGCTTCCATGCTCTCTTCCTTCCCCCATACACCCCCTCACATCACTTCCCTGTTGTTGACATCCTGGCACTTCTGAAAACTATGGTTTCACCATCCAGCTCTTGGAAGTAAATGCAGAATTCAATGGATCTTACATCCTCCTTACCAATGGACTATTAACACAACCCAGCTAGCTTTAAATGCAGACTGAATATACTAACAACTGAATTCTTTTAGAAAATGAGATATGCAGTTATTAATTTTGTCACCAGATCATCAGTCCAGTTTCTTACTTGTGGCTATGAAATTCCTTTCAGATGACATACTTAAAAAAAAAACTAAGAATCCATGTAATGGAGGATAAAATGACTCACATATTCTAGGAAAATATAGGCATGTAACTGAGACATGCAAGTTTGGCTGAAAGCAAGTTTGTGCACAGCCTATAACAAAAGGCATCTTGTTGGTCTCTCCCTTAAATGCATAACTAAGACAGGATGCTTACAAGATTTTCATGAAAACAGCTCTTTCATGGAAAACTGAGTTATTCTATTGCTGTTTCCTTTGTAATTTTAAACAGAGTCTTATTTTTTGCATGAAGGACATTCCAAATCCCACTTTCCAGTTTTAATCACAGAACAGTTTTTGCAGCATGTATTAGAATAACAATGGCTCTTCCCAGGGAGAGGTCTATGCTGGATGAAGTGGCAGCTAGCAAATATCATGTAGCTGGTAGAATAACAAAGCAGGAACCCATGGCCACACTCTCTCTCTTTCCTCTTTTCAGATCTTGACCAGAGCCCTTTCAATCTGAGCTTTGAGGGAAAAGTCCCTTTCCTTGGCCTGTTCTCTTCTTGCTTAAACATAAATGCACTTCTCTGGACTGTGACGGGAAGGAGTTGTGCCTCCATGTGGAAGAGGAACACTGTCCCTTCACCCCACAGCTAGCACTGACTGAAGACAGGCACCAAGCCCTGCACTGACAGCACACACACCACAGAAAATGGCAGAGTTACCCTGAAACCCAGGTTCAGATGGGCAAAAGCCCATGCCCAGCGTTTCCTCTGCTGGGTGCAGCCAGAATATAGAGAAACCAGTCCAAGGTCCCAGGTGCAGCTGAAGTCATCAACCATCATGCCATTTCCTACACTGCAGCTGCCCCCCAGATCCTGCATGAATTCTGGCCAAGCTCAGGCTTGCTGCTTAGTCCTATGCATCCTATCATAGGATTCGCAAAGATTCACAAACTTACAGCCCTGTGCTGCAAATTCTGCAGCCAATGAAGACTGTAAATAACATCCCTCGGACTATTTGGAGCTCATAGCAAGGACACCAAGGCCTCCACAGCTACACAGGACCAAAGCAAATGGAAACTACAAGTTCTATAAGTAGGCTTAGCTGTGAGAGCATTAGTCTGCTTTCCAGCAAGGGTTAACCAGATCAATACTGCAGGTTTCTGCCAACATGGGCTATTGAGGGACAGGAATATGCAGCTCTTGGGTGCTAAAGCCATGCCAATGCAACCTTCCAGGCCAATCTATGGCCAGAACCACATACCAACAAGAAGCACTTTATGGTGCTTACTGTGTACAAGCTATAGTGTGTTCACTTGATATTCAAAGCTGTAAACACAGGAGATGCCCTTAATTTCACTGTGACTGAAAGTATACAGAACTGGGTCTTATCCTTGCTATATTACCTTGAACTCTGCAAGGTGAGCAGCCATTTACATCTTTAGTAGATTAAAAGTGCTGGCTTCATTTGAGTTTGTTTTTCAAATAAATTTAATTTTGAGGATTCTGTGTCCTTTTAGTTCCTGGTATGTAAAAAGCTAATCCACTTATTTTTGTAGGCATGCCTGCTTTAAGGTGCTTTATGACAATACATTCTTTTTGTGACAGAGTTACAATTCATCATATACTGGCACCAAAGAAGATTAAATCCAAAATCTTGCAATACTGGAGAAGTTAAGTGATCACTGTGAACAATGGATCTAGATCAACCACTGCTTGTCAGCATTTTGACAAATATCATGCTTTTATCCTGTTGGTAAATTGTCTGTAAAGAAAATAAAGTTCCAAGTGTGTTTGCCACTCTCTGGCATACTGGATTTGATTTATCTAGCTCCAGGTTTATCCTGAACTGCTCACAGTGAATAACAAACTGACTGGACAACATACAGCATCTGGCATTCAAAAATGGCTGTGTGTGCATCCAGCTTGGTTTGTCCCATCACAGGGCAATCTGGCTTGAATTAACATCACAAAATAGTACTAATCAGTTTAACATGACCTGGTTTATAAGTACCTGAGTTGCTGAGAGATCCAAAGAAAAAGTTTCATATTTAACAGTTTGTTTAGTAGTTGCTGGTTTCAAACTATGGTTTCATGCATAATGTAACTACCCCTCTAAACACTGATAAGTCTTTAAATATGGCCATGAAGCTGAATTTAATTTCCATGTCTGCAGAATAAAAAATAATTTCAAATTAATTGAACACTCCCCTCTATGCATGTATATATGTATATATATGTGTGTGTGTGTGTATAAACTGTAAGTGACCCTGAGCCACTTACAGCTCAGACTCCCAATCTCCTGGTGCCACATGCACATTGCACATTCTTATCTCCCATACACATGCTATTACTTTCACATCCTCAGCAGCCTCCCCTTCCATAGGCTGACAGATGAGGAATATTTAATTAGAAGATGCTAAAACTGCTTTGTTTCCATAAACTATTTGGGAAATGCCAGATAATGTTCTTTTTTCTGACAATTCCCCTTTCTCTTTCATTAGAAAACTCCTAAGAAGGTGCTGTCACATCAGAACAGTGCCACTGCATACTTTCACCCTGCAAAAATGAAAGAAGAGATACAGAGACATGTAATGTGATGACAAATGCAGTTTTAAGAAGTCTTCACACTTTTTTCTCTATATTTGCTTCTTTCATGCAGTTCTCCATCCCCTCAGTCATGCTGATGCAACTACACACTGAACAAAACTAGAAGCGATTTGATTTGAAAACCAAACCAAACCAAAAAATAAACCCAAATTCTGCATCTGGTTTGTAGCACAACCCTACATATAATCATCTGGCACAAAGTGGAAGTGGGTGAATAACAGTGCAGGAATGGTGCCCCATTAAAATAGCTTTGCTGGCTGAGAAAACTCTTCTGTAACCACACTTGTCTATACGGAATGGATGGTACTGAAAAATCAGATGTTACAATTTTTCCATAGGCATTTTTCCCCATTTCCAGTTGGCCAGGGCAAAACTTTCCTGCTGTTTTCATATGACCACATGAAAGTTTGCAATCTGTTTGTAATTCTTCACTGTTTCTCGATCATGCTGACCCCCTCCAGGAATGGAGGAGGACATTTGTGGAGCTGAATGTCTCAGCAATGTGCCATGAACTGCCTTTCTGCTGGCAAAACAAGGAGTGGTAATTTCTTACTACCTCCACCTTCATCAGTCTTAGAGCTGCAGTGTTCACCAGTAACTAAATTGGAAAGATCTGTCAAATCAGGAGGCTAAATTAACCTGCAAATTTTCTTCAACAATTCACACATCAAAACACAGGTGTGATCTCTTTTCTTTTGAAAAGAGCAGCATACATTGTTTTCCAGTAAGCTGTGACAGCTAAATGCTCAGTACAGACTGAAAAGTCAAGAGAAGAAAAACATATTTTCTGTGCCTTCTTATATATTAATTATAACTTTCTAAGAAAATGAAAGCTTTATTGAAAACACATTTTGATTACTGAATGAAAATGTTCTTTCACATTTCAAAAATGTTTCAAGATCCCAGAAAGAAGACAAAGTGTAAGCTTTACCGTTAAAATTACCACCTGCTCATTGAGAAGCAGTACACAAAATGCTTATAAGTGAATTTTAACGCAGTAAAATGCCGACGCTTTTTCTCCAAGACAACTTTTCTCCCATTTTAGAAAAGCACTTGGGCCTAGATGTTACCAGATGAAATTCAAAAGCAGATGTCCTGTCAAAGGTATGCCAAGCAACTTCAATTTATTTTAGTGATCTGCTGGCACTCCAGTGTAAATGGTTCAGTGTTATTAACTGAATTCTCCTGGCTAACCTAGAATGGATTTAAACCCATTTTTGTCTTGCAGGAAGAACCACACAAGAGCAATCTGATTAGTTTAGAAGCTCCTGGAATGAATAAAGATGATGCTTATATTGAAGTGTATGGCAAGGAACCACAACTACCAGCAGCAGGTTTCCTGCTTTTCCCAAAGACCCAAAAGCAAACTTTACTGTCCTGTTTCTATGCCAGTATCCCAGCACGCCTTTCCACAACAACCTTATTCCAACAACTTTGCTAATGTGATATTTGGAGATGGGTTGAAATCCTGAGCTTGGAATGCCAAACTCTGAAGTGTTGCTTCTTCCTAATTCTGCTGATAATTAGAAGTATTTAGACCAAAGGCCAACAGAAAGATTTAAGCTTCAAAAGCTTAACTTTATTTCTATTTTTATCCTCCAACAAACAAGGTATTTTCCTGTATTTTAATAATTTGCAGTGCCTTTCCCAATTCAAATAAGGCTCTGCAAAATATCTGCAGTTCCTCACTAAGCGTGTCTAGATCAGGAAAGGGCTGTTGCTCTGGCCAGCCGGAGAGCATATGCCAGTGACCACAAAACCACAAAGATCTGAGCAGCCAAGGATTCTAATATCTCCTAGTGGTCCTGCTGTCCTCAGCAGCCCTATGATCCAACCTCATGACCCACATCCTGCCCACTCAAACAAAATCTGCATTGACACTTGTTCCTGGCTCTCGGCTCCAAACTTTTCCGTGCTGCCTTCGGCAGGCGTGGTAGCCTGGTGGCCTCCTGCCAACACTACCTTTGGGCCAACAATAATTTTTCCACATCTTCAAACCTGGACAGACACCCCCTCTCCCTGCATAGCAAACCAGAGAATGATCATTATCTACCACTTGCGTGCACCTTCCAGACTTGGGACAACAAAACATCCAAAGCTCAGCTTGTCCCACAGTTACACCCCCGTCCCCACTTGCTGCCATCACAGCTGTGCACACTGCGCTGCAAACCTTGGGGACCAGAGCAGTCTGGCTTGCCCATGGCCAGTAGCCAAGAGGGACAGAAAAGCATGGCTGCACTTCTCCCTTCCCACACTGCTCAGAGTCAGCTCCTAGCCCCACTGCTTATCCTTCTCCCTGCCACCCCCAGGCAGTGCCAGCAGCAAAGTCTCCTGTCTCCAGTTAATCTGATTTACACACAAGACTGTCATTTCCTTTCCTGAAGCCATCCTTGCTCTTCATCACACCATTTTCTACTCCTAGATTAACTTCTCCGACAACATCCTCATTCATTACACCAAACTGATTCATGTCCTGAACACTGCACATCTCACGCTCAAAGGGAATGCTGGTCCTCTGGAAAAACGGCTGCAATGATGTAATTTGGGACTGTAACACAATATGTGTGAATAACAAGGCCAAATCAGAGACACAGAAGAAACCACACATCTGGCTTTTCCTAACTTCTAAGAGCTTGTTTCTGCCACTTAAAAGTTCTTTTCAAGTTGTTTTTCAGTGCAATGCTACACACTCATTGTTAAGCACTGACAGTGGGGTTAGTGTCACAGTGGAAACAGATATAAAGAGAGCCTCTGTCTTGATATATATCATTTCAAGCAAAACAAAAGAGACTGAACCCCTGTGGCCTCACAGAACTCCATGATCACCTCCCACCACCAGCCAAGTAAAATCTACAGGCATCACAACTACTAGGGAACACACAAGAACTCATCAGGAAAAAAAGCTAAACACAACTTAAGTCTATATTGTCACCAATCAAGTGTGGCAGCTCTTACAGCACAGATATTAAATCCCCAGTGTTCGACCAGCCTTCATCCATAAACACAGTCTGGATTGGTTTGATTTTCTTTCTGAGCAAAAATTTGCACTGCGAGCCTCCTCAGTATGGAGGGAATGCCTTAGCATTTACTTCATTAAGCTCCATTGTTCTAACCAATAGCACATCCACTTTTGCTCTGCTTTACAATTAACATCACATAACATCACACACCAAGACTTTTTAAAATGAGAGTCAGAGCTGCATGCAAAAGACCAATGACAAAAAAAAAGCAGCACTACCTTTGATTCTGCCCTCTTCTTCCTTGCAAGCCTTGCAATTGCTATGCCCACTGTTTCCATTTCTAATTAGTGCAATTTTAATATGCTGAGAATTTTAGGCACTCAAAAAATTCGCAGACATATTTGAGCCTCTCAATATAAAGGGTCACTCTATGCTAGATTAAAAAGGAGTGAATAATCACTTATATTGAACAAAGACTCTTTTTATTTTCTGAAGTTGTTGCTGTGCACATTCATGTGAGAATATAACTTGATCACAGGAAACAAGAAAGCTCTGTGGTTTGCATTTTTTGGGCTTACAACCACAGCCCTGTTCAGAGTGGTCACAAAGACATCACTTGACTTTTCACCAATATTAGTAATGAAGCAATTTTTCTTGCTAATGTTTAGTGCTGTACAATTAATAAACAACTGCAAGACAAGTGACATGTCTTTGTGGGTCTAGAAGCTTGGTTTTTGTACAGCATTTCTTGGTGTTCCAGATGCCAAGTGGTACCAGCCAAGGGCAGTGGGTGATGATTCACACTTAGTGCAGCTGTGCTCCTTCACAGCCAGTTCACAGAGTGCAAGCCACATCCCAGACCTGCCCATGCTGTTCCCACCAGCCTTTACTTTGCATTTTGGACACAGCATGATGTCCTCCACAGCGTAAGGCAAGGCTGCCTCAGAGAAACCATGCTCTCAGGGAAGATTTGTGTCATGAATGATACAACTGGGTGCAGAGAAAAACCTACTCAAACCCTGCAAGACATCACAGCGTGCTGCTGCCATGTTCTGCAGTTGTGAGCATGCACCAAAAGAGCTCAAAAGAGCTCTGCATCTGCAGTCATGTAGGTTTAAGTACTCACTTTTATACAGGTCTTAAGCTAAGGAAAATTAGTTTAGAAAGTGTATTTTGCTTAAGAATAAATGGAACAGAGACATGAATATGTGAAGTCACTCTAGAAGGTGAGGCAAAAAATCCCAAACATTTCTTGCTGTTGAGGGGGTTTTTAGTAAGACACTCAACACCTGGGAACAATATTATCTGTTCTTTGACCACAACGAATCACCATCTTCATTAATGCTAGCATCAAAGAAAAACAGCTATCGCTGCCTTTATCCAGTTACTGCTGGGCAAACATGGGAACTTGAGGCTGGAAGAGGCAGGAAGAATTTCTCAATCCTCTTCCCAAAGAAGCTGTGCTAAGAGTCTATTTTAAGATTCCCAGGATGTGAAGGTATTGTTGTCTTGCTCTCCATTGGAACATGTGTATGTATGATATGAGGCACCAAAGTGGCTCAGTAGTTCAGAAACAGCAAGAAATGCAAATTTCATAAAACAGCACATACAGAGTCTTTCTGCCATGCCACAATATCAGTGACTCTATGGATGGAGCACTTCTCACCTGTCACTGATATATAATTCACTTCTTTCTTGTCACTGCCTTATCATACAATTTAACAGTGAAAGCAAACTTCATCCGTCAGTTACTCTCATCTGACAACAGGTTGTGGTACTATTGCTTTTTACATGTAAGAAAATGGGGTATCAATTAAAATACTGGAACAGACTGCCTATTTGAAGGACTTTTCTAATACAACTAGATGTGTTTTTCTGGCATTATTAATACTAATTTTCACTGAGTGTGTGTATTTAGTCTATCAGATGTCAGAATGCACCTAATTTGTTCACAGTAATTCAGTAAAATCTTGAGAACGTGCAGATCACAACAACCTTCATTGGGTCAGTGGCAAAGCAATGTCCACTCACTTTAACCTGAAGCACAATTCCAAGCATTGTGCTTGGAATTGACACAGATGATATCAGGTGAACATTTACACATGAGTTTGCTTAGGCAGTGGGATCAGTGCAGTACAAGGGAGACCTTAACATGATGCCATTACCCTACAGAGACTCTCTTTCCTTCTTATTTCTTCTGCTCAGACTAAAACATGGATACAATTTCCACAACATAAAACTGCTTTGTTCACTTCCAAGCTTTGCAACAACTAGAAATAACATCAGAAAAATAGAGGTAACTATTCCATAACGTCTGGAAGCTTGAATTAAAATCAGCAGCAGTATTTTCTGCCCTCCAAGCTCCCTGTCCCCAGGACAACAGGGAACTAGAATAATGTATAAAGTCAAATTCTCAGGATGTAAAAAACAACAACAAGGCTCTTGCTTGCCTGATTTTTTGGCTGTTCAGTTTGGTTCTGCTCTGTTAAGCTAGGATGAAATCACAGCAAACACTACACTAACTCTTCTGTTAATTAACAGCCTGCTTTGCAACTGCACTTTTCATTCCCACAAGAAGTGCTGCATTTCCACAAAGTATCACTTGTAGTAAGGCATTCAAACATGCTAATCGCAGCTTTGCCTCCCAGGGAGATGTATGAGCTTACTCTGCATCAGTTAAAGGCTTTTGAGTTGATTTCCTTTTATTACTGTTATTACAACTTTGAAAAAGTAGAGTTTTTTTACTTTTGCCAACTTGCACAAATTCAGCTCAAGAACAGCGATGACAATCCGCTATGCTCTACCAAGTTACACATAACCCAGTTAGGTTGACAACAGTGCCACAAAAATGCAGAGAGGAGGGGGCTGGGAAGAAAATTTCTTCAGACATCTCTGGTTTTTTTCTGCATAGGCTTGTGTGCAATGACTATGATGGGAATGGGATAGAGAAGTGATCATGAAATCACTGGGCAAAGCAGGTGTGATTGCAAATTGCAATATTTGCAAATCCTCTGGTAGGAGGATTTAGGTATATTTATAGGTATAGCTTCCTATAAACCATTTTTTTAAATGATCCCCACTTATATTTCTATTGAGTATTTCAGGCTTCATTCCTCTGCTTCATTTTCATTCTGCTGCTGGGCAGTTATTCAAAGATTGAGAAGTTCAGTCACAAGACAACAGGATTCAGCACTTGGTTATTGCAAATTCCTGTTTACTGCAAACACTGACGTAAGTGAATAAAGAATCTGGGTCAAAAAAGCACAACAGAGGATGCTACCTGTCTTTGTACTGAATAGCAGGCAGCTGGGAAATTGGCAAGCTTTAGCATAAAACCAGTGTGAAACTGCTTCAATGAGATGATTTATTTTTTTATGAAGGCATTTTAAATGTTCAGCCAAAAGAAAGTTGGTGTTTCCTATTGAATTAAGGCTTCACTTTCCAAGACATTTAGGCATCTGTGGCTTGTATTTTTGTATCCACATAGCAGTGAAATTCATCTTGCTAGGAACAGCAGCACTGATTGTGTTGCTAAACAAATTAGCAGGAGACTGGACCTGTAGGTCTGGGAAGAAGCACTTTTCAGAACAATTGTCCACTGCTAGATAGAGAAAAAAAAGATGCCATGGAGAACACATTATTAGGATACTGCCTGGGAAGAGAAGCCCCAGGGACATTGTTGCTATACTGATAACATATGATAATCTGCTTGGAAGATTCTAGGATAATGTTATAACAGGAATAAAATTGATGATGCAATTTTTGACCATGTGTAAGTAGTGGGAGATTGTGCAATATTAAGAAAAAGACAAAAACCAGGCCACTGCATGAAGAGAATCTCTGGAGTGCATGAGAAGTAAGTTAACAAGGCATGGAGAAAAGAACACAAAGGAAGCAGAGAGCCCCAAACCAATTTACAATGAGTCACAGTTCTCCAAAATAACACATCAAACTAAAAATATATCCAGTTGTCATCCAAACAATACGGCACTTTCTGAACCAGATCTTGAAAAGAATAAATTGTCTCCTGAAACTGAGCATTTGGATTTTTCAATTAAAAATGTGATTAATACCTTTAAACACAATTTCAACACAAGAACACACGATGATATGATGCTGCCTGTTGAAGGTGTTGCCCTCTTTGAGAGTCGAGGGCTCTTCAGAAGTTGACACACACAGAGCACACTATGCATTGTTAATCTACTAGCTATATTTGTACACAAATTTGGTCAAAGCAAGCCAGCTGAATTGTTTTTACATTTTTTTCCTGAAAATACATATCCAAATTACATATACAAAATCTTTACTACCTCGATCTCACTAGATATTGTTTTCACTGGGACTAATAAAAGCCTAGAGTAAATTAATTTATCTTATTGGTATTACTGCATAGGGGTGGAAAAGGCAGATTAGGCTCCAATTTACAATACTAAAAATAGTCAAATACACTTGCTGTAGACATTTTAAGAATGGAATCTTATTTTAAAAGAAAAGAAATATTTTTAAAAAGTTCTCCTAAATCCACACTAGATTTCACAAACATGGATAAACCCCTCAGGACTCCTCTAGTGGGAAACACCAGGAACTCTGCCATAAGACTAAATGGTAGTCACATCAATGGTAATGAAAATCGTAGGTAAATTAATTGCCTACTGTCCTACAAACATGCCTTTATTGTAAAAAAAGAAATCAGGATAATATCAATTTGTTACAATGTAGGTGTTAGGTGTTACAGAGTCAATTAGTGAAATAAAAAGTTAGAGTAAATCCATCGCTTTCAATTAAGATGTATTAAATGTAAGATTTTTTTCTGGCATTCTTACACATGTAAAGACACTTACCTTTAGGCTTCTCTTAGCCAGCCTCTGTGTGTGAACAGAGGTCAGCCTGCCATCACAATGCTCAAATAATACATTTTAATCGGCTGTTTTCCTCATTTAAAGATGAACTGCTAAGCAAAAAGCTGTGTCCCTAGTGCGGCTTTAGGATGTATTAAAAACCCAGTAGCAGGACCGAGCATTTTTGCTTAAACATTGTGTGCTAATGTCTTTTGTCTGGCTTTTTTTTTCTGGCCCCTTTCCCAGCAAGCAGCTCTGAGCAATGAATCCTCTTGATTTGTGGAAGTTTAATTGTTTTCTCCTTTTGAAAGGCACTTGCTGTCTCATCTTGTTCTAGGTCTGGGTGTTTCCACCACCTCGAAAAAAAGGGCAATAGGTTTTGGGAAGTGGCAGAAAGCCTGGATGCCTGTCAGCATCCAGTCCCACACCTCAGGAGGGGATGTGTGAGCCCTGGAAGGAGGTGCCCTTCCTGCCAACTCAGATGGAGTGCACTGACACCCCAGTGTGAACAGGGACCCTGACCTGCTGTGGGGTTTGATACACTTCGGAAATTCCCTAAAACTTCTCTGGATCACTTTGTGCAGTTACTGTCCTCAAGAATCCTCGTCCTATTGCTGAATCAATCCCACTGCATGATTACAGACACAGGAGCACAAGGTAATGAACAAGAACCTACATTTTCCTGTAGGAAACCAGGCCAATTATCTACTTATCTGCTATTAGAGGCATCACCAAGCTTACATAGGGAAGACAACCAATACTATGGAGAAAAAGACATATTTCTCTAAATCCCTGCTGTCCCCTCCCATCCCTGCCCACCAGCTTTGAAGAGGGCAAGATACAGCTCTCTGTGAATTCAACAGGCACAGTTTCAGCCATCTCAATGAATGAATGTGATGGCAGAAACAAAAGAATTGTAACATTTTGTTCTACACACTGAACCTCAAAGGTCTTGATCTCAAAATGTCACTGGTCAGAGATGTCCAAATAAATATGCTTCAGAAGAATTGTAACCTTTACTAAAAAGGTACAAGTACTTTCTAAGGATATATGTCTTCAGCACAAATACAATGTATATAAATAAAAACAAATCCAGCAGCACAGCTGGTCTTTAATGACACTTAATTTACATTACAAAAGTCGAATTGAATGTTGTGCTGTGTTCATGGACCTGGCAAAGGACTGAAAAAGACTGCTTTACCTTCAAACTGCTACTAAAAAAAGCCTCCATTTCCATAGATGTGTCCCAATGCACTACCTTTTCAGTAATGAGTGCTAGATCTAAACAGAGACAGGTGTATTTCAGTAGGCTGAAATACAAATCCACATCCAGAGGCTCCTTCAGACAGCAAAATTCACCTCAGTAATTTCCCTTTTTGCAGAGAGCAAGGCAGCTTTAAATCCCTCTTGAACTTTCAAACTAGGGTTTAAATGAGACTTGGGAGAGGTATAGTTGTTAAGTTGACCACCTGCCTGAATGCTTAACTTAGGTATGAAGTAGATCACACAGCACAGAGTCAACAAGCCTTGTGATCAGCAGTGTCAAAGGCTGACAATACATCTAATAATAACCAGCACAGGCACCTCCATATTCAGCATTCAATGCCAGGAGTCAATTATCCACCATCTATTCAAGGGCCTTTTGAAGTCCTTCTTGTGTTACTTGGAAATGAAATTACACCAGGTCAGGTCAGTTGAAATGGTTGGATTTCTTGTTGGCTGAAGTCCACAACTCCTTTTTTTTTTTTTCTTTCCCCTCCCACTCTATGTCAATGTTAGCTGCAAACTCCTAGTAAAGCTGCAGTATTTTATTTAATTAACTACTTATTGATTAAAAATGAGCTTTTTAATCCAAGCTAGCAGTCACATAGCTCAGAACTCCCTTTGACCAGTCATCTTTATTTAGCTTTGGCAGGAGTGACTCTACCCAGAATTTCTCTATAAGCTCAAACTTTTAGGGGCAACTTCTCCTTGAGTGCCCTGTTACAGCCCCTGTTTTCAAACTGCTGAGGTCTGCCATAAACTTCAGCAGGAGGTGAGATGGGAAGTCCAGAACCCTAACATCTGAGCTCCAGAACAGGGAGCACTGAGTGAGCTGGGTCAGAAGTGCTTTCACCTGCCTGTCATCCACCTTTCTTCCATTCTTTTCAGTTTCAGCATCCTCAATCTGATATAAACTCCACATTATTCCTCTGCTTTTCTCTTCTTACCCATTTAGATTACAAAACTAGCTTTTCCTTTCAGCTACCTGTAAACGGAAGGAAATTGGTGCAATTTTACTCTGTCACAGATCTAGGTGATGTAAGGTGACACTGCTCAATGTCCCCTCCTGTAGGCATGGCTAACAGACCCAATACTTCCTGTTCAAGGGACTGAGAAGTCTCTTGGGGAGACCTAATAAGAGGTAAGTTAGGGTAAAGATAGAGATGTCACAATAAAGGTCCAGAAAGAGAAATGCTCAGAAACCTCAGTGCCTCTCCATGATATCAAACAATGTCTTGTTCTGCCTCATGGTCAAGGCCATTTTGCTGTGACTAGCTGAGAGCAGTTATAGCAACACCTTTGAAATTAAGTAATAAATTTTGGACTGATCATCTCTTTTCCATTCCTTCCAGGTAGGAAGGATCAAGAATATCAATGATAAAAATTGAAGGTATTTTATGTCCTGTTCCCTTGTCCCCGAAGAAAGTTTAAGTCTGAGTCTTAGATGGGTGGATGTTGGTTCAGTCAAGAATACATTTGTATTGAAAAACAAATCACAACCTTAGATTTATAGTTAGAAAAGTTACTCCACAAAGCTGTGAGAAAGTACAACAACAAGACTTCATTGGGGAGCTCATTTTAGAGAAAGCACAGTGGGATGTGTAGCCACAGTAAAACAATATTCAAAAAATCTGACCTAGATAACAGTATTTCTTAGTGACTAGAATTCATTAAAAACAGCAGATTAAAAATGTACTGCACAGGATTCTTTGAAGCCTGAGTGTCACACTTAGATTAAATAACCAAACTGATGTAAAAATGAAAGCAACTTGTATTTTTCCCTTAACAGAAAAATAACAACAAAGAAAGCTGTGAGTTCTGCTATTAAGAAGAAGTTAATAATAAGTCAGAATATGAAAAAGAGCTCTGACTTTGTAGGGTTTTATATAAGTGAACACTGTCTTTGGCTATGAGTGAAGCTGATGAGCTCAGTGCTGTGGGATACCAAATACAAAAGCAAAACTCAAAGTTTCAAAGTCGCAAAGTTTCCATACTATAAACCTAAAGCATTTTCACATCATTTATTGAAAAAACATTATTAAATTATGCTCTCTCATGGTAGCAGTGTATTAGGACATGCCAGGAAATGTCCTTTCCTACTTTCCTGCTTCTTCCTGAGTGATACAGCAAAAATTCTTAGAAAAGGAGGCTTGGATGTGTCCCCTCACAGGGAAGAAAGGCAAAACAAACTCTTTAGGCCTTGAGAAAGCTTCTAAGTTGTACTGAATAAAGCCCCAGGTTACTGCTCCATTTCAGAAAGGTACTTCAATGCTTCTGGACTCAAAGTTAAGCATCTGCTTAAGCACTATACTAATGCCAAAGTGCCTTTCCACATCAAGCCTATATTAACCTTGCAAGTAGAGATTTACTTCAAAAGCTTTACTGTTGTATAAACATGAATAAAGGGATGAGATTCATGGACTTAGAGATCTTTTTTTGTTGTTGTTTTTTTCTGTAAAAATAACATGATGCATCACAAAATACCTTCTAGAGTAAATTCAAAACTTTAGATCCCTGCAGAAGGTCCTCTGGAAATCTGAACGATACTCTCCCAAACAAACAAAAACAATAATCAAATCTCCAATTTAAAATTTGCTAAGAAAGGGGAAAAATTACAGAACAAAAATGTGTCTTCATGCTTACCCCATCTGACAAGTTCGACAGTTTCCTAAAAATTACTCCAGAAGCACCTTTGAATTGTACAACTCCTTTACAGCTATTGACTGCATGGCTAGTCATTTATCACATGAGAGTATTTACTCTTGCCCTGAATCAGTTACAGGAGTGAAACTAAGGTATTATTTCTGAGAAGACACTAAAACAATGTAGGTAGATGAGCATGCTCCATATTTGTTGTTATTTACTTACTACTTGTATTTAGTATTAACTTTCTAATTAACCATCAGGGTTTTCTGAAACTCATCCAAGGAGCTCAGTGAGAAGATGACTACAGTTAGCAGCAATAGAGGGCTCCTTCATGCCCCGAAGATAGCAAAGCACTGGTCAACCATGCTGCAGGAAAGGAATGGTTCACTGCAACTTCTCCAGCCGGGACTGTCAGCAAGCATTCTGCAAAGCAATTCCTACGGGATTTAACAGCAGTGACTGAAGAGGCTGCTGGTCCTCCCATCCTATTCCCATACCACTCCACTGCCACAGTTAAATCTGATGAGTTAGTGACTCCAAGTTCCCTGCTGCCTCAGCTCATGGCTGCTTTAATGCCAAATAAAACCTGAAGGTGAATCACAGTGCCCTCAAGCTGGGAGCTGCAGTGGCTGGGGAGCAGGCATGCTACATTTTGCTATTTTTACCGCAAGGATAAGAAATTCCAACAGAGGCAGGGCAAAGTAGATGGCAGTAACTTCTTAAGCTGCCTCAGCCTGAATCAATGGAGCTCTTCAATCACAGTCCACAGAGCAAACCCCAGCCTAGCTCCCCATCTGCTCCATATAAGTCACCCACAACAGGATTTGCTAAAGTATATTGGGATTTGTTTTCTTTGGTTGGCCAAATTACTGACAAATCTCTGGAATTAAACTTTTTATAACTCAATTTCACCAAGCAGATGAAACTTCTTGGGCAGACAGTTCTGCTCAGCAAAGCAGCTACATGGATGGCTTTGGATCTTGGGCAAACTTACAGAACTATCAGAATGAAATCTGACTGAAAGAATTTTGTATTTTGTAACTGTACTCTTGCATTTTAGAGCTACTGTTTTTAGGCATCACAGACTATCATCTTCTTGCATGGCCAGTAATCTAGAGAAAATCGAGATATTTTGGAATGAGTGCTCTTCCACCTGGGATTTATGCAGATTGTCTCAAAAGTCCTAACAAAACCTGCACCTGTTCAAGTGTCTCTAGTGACAGCTACTTCCTGGCAGTCATCTGCAAAATCTCCCTAGTATTTCCTTTCTTATCATTCAGAACAACACATTGTTTCACTGTATTCAGTGTACATGTTAGGTAAAATCGCTACAAGGTCCTCCTGCTGCTTCAAAAATCTCAGTCAAGCAGACTTTTGCTGGATGCTGATTTACTGTGTTTGGTATCTGGCATTTCTGCATAGTTTCCATCATCTGGAAGTTCAAAACATGGTTAACAGTCTGGATGGCTAACACAGGCTATGCTGCTCTCCAAATGTCAGAGTGCATGCTGCCTTCATCCCTCTGCCCAAGAGCAGAAAGGTAATTCTGCTCCCAGTTTTTACCTGATTTCTTTACTCCAGAAGCTTTGAAAAAAATCCTGTTCCAAATTATTTTCCTGTTTTACTGTTCATTCAGAATCATGATGCTATTTCCCTGGATGCAGGTTTCTTATGGATGTAACTGGAGGGATGTTTCTCCCACTTTCACTGCATGGTACAGAAAAAATAATTTCTCCCTACCCAATGTTCCAAATAACTGATTTGAGCTCTACATTAACTACATAATATTTGCAGGTAAAACTGCCTAAACTATTTAATGCTTAATGAGGATGCATTATTATACATTCTTTCATGCATGAATCTCAGGTTTCCACTTTTAGACTCTCAAGCTGCAGAAAAGAGCACAGTTCCTTGCTGTTCCTTTATAATTATTTACTTCATTCCACTTGAGGCACTTTTGTGAGGAACACTTCAGTATGAGCTCGGATCTTCAAAGCTAATTTACAGGTGAAGCTGACAAGAACACTAAAAGATGGACAACTGCAATATGCCATGACATTCCAAGTAAATGGAATTATATTAGGTAAGGATAGTGCCACTTCAGCTCTGAAACAAGAGCTTGTTCTTTGGGAAAGTGTATCTTATCTCTAATACACTAGGGGCAAATCAGAAGCAATGTCAGGTCATTTACATCAGTGACAGAGACAACTGGTTTCACAGAATGTACTTAAAAAACTGAAGGGGCCTCTAGGTCCCCTCTCTCCAGCCCTGAGCCCATACAGATGCCCAGGATGTAGTTCAGGGAGAAAACAAACCAAAACTACAACTCTCACCTGCACCTTCTCGTTTTTCCAAAAATTTTGTTCTGCTCCTAACACACAGTTTATTTTCACACTAAGGTCAGCAAACAGATACCCAAGCATCTTCTCTATTTCCTTGAATTCTCCTTTGTTTTCTCCATAGGGAAATACAGGAAAGACTGCCCAAAATCTCTGCTTAGGCTGTGACTAAGTATTGCTTTGGATCATGCAAGTCCCAAATTCAGTAAAGCAGTTAAATTTATATTTTGGTTTTTTACTTCTGAGCTAAAAACTCACTAATACATATGGGTCTCACTGAAATCAGAAGGATTTAAACACATACTTCTACACAAAAGAGACAGACTTAAGCATTATGTTCAACAGCTCTTTGGAGATGGGACTTAAACAAGTCGAGGAAAGTAACATATTCAATTAGTAAGTATTGCTCTCTGCTCCTGAGATAGCACAGCAGTTGTGTCTACAGAAGTGACAAATCATACTCTGTACCCCACAAAAAATATCAGTTAACATAACAGAGGTGTATTTCACACATATTGTTGGTTGTGCCATGCTCCTGACCCTGTCTTTTGGGATTATTTTGTCTCATTTACTTCACCAGGAACAAGTGAGTCCCAATTTCCACATGAAGACTTGTTCCTGTAATTGGGAGAGAACAGATTTTCAAGTTCAGAAAAGGTAAAATTAATGTGCCAAAAAGCAGGTAACTCACCTGAGGATGAGACCCATCAGACTACTGTCATAAATCATCATTACTTCAGTCCCTACTCCAGACACTAGAAGAGGCTGTCGTTTAAGCCATTGTCTGAAACACAATTTTGGTGACTGTAAAATCTCATCTGATCCTCAAGTATAAATCCAAATTATCCACAGTGCCTGATAGCTGTATTGTTCTCCAAAGCCTTTATATGTCTCAGAAAAGTATATAGAATTTATCATCAGAAATAATATCTTTAAAAAAATTAAAATCTCACTGCAGATGGATACAAGCAAATGACTTTTAAATTATTTTAAAAAAGCTCTTTACATTTACTAAGCCAATTAGTTTTAATACCAACATCTCAGGCTTGAAAGCCCAGACATAGCTCTTTAGCAAGGTAGAGTAGCAAGTGGAGATCAAATAATAGACATATTTATAACCAAATTCTGGGATGATCACCACATGATGATCCCCACATAGGTGTATATACATACACAGACTTTTGACTTCATAGTGTGTATACTTTATGAAGATATTAAAAACACACACGAGAATTATTCATAACAATATTAAAACTAAACCAGGGTGTGCATCAAAATAACTGAGTTTCCAATTATATGAATCTTAGTACTTAAAAAAAAAAGTAGAAAAAAGGAATTGCCTTTTTAATCTTATGATTTAAATTAAAAATATACTGAAATATACATTAATCAAAACACAGAAAAGCATGAGTTTAACTAGTAAAATAGAAAATATTTTATTTTATAAAAATACTGGTCTCTGCTTTGCTTGTGATAGTGCTCCTCAGACTTATTACTGCAATTCTCTTGCAGTTCGGTTAAATGTCAATGCTCCAATTACTTTAATAGTCAAACTGTGTGCTATTTTCACCACAGAGTCATTCAGGCTTGTCATGTTTGACAAATCCAGTAATTGAGATGAACTCTTGGAGAATACTGACATGTAACCAGTCATTTCCTACTGCAGAACATTGACCTCTGCAGCACAAATCACAGAGGATTTATTCAGCAACTTGAAAAAACAAACAAGCTTGTTAAGTTTAAGATCATCATTTCATACATCTCCATTCATTTCCTTGTTTATTCACTTTCTGTTCCACTGGGGTGGGAATTAAAACATTAGGGGCACTTTCAATAAGCACAAAAAAGGACTACATCAAATATTCCGAAAAACTATTGTGAATTAAAAATGGCCTAGTAGATTATAAGAGGCTGAGTGTGCTGTCAAACAGCCTCAAATCCCCCCTCAGTGCCCCCTGCCCCCAAAACAGCTGCACCCCGCCCCAGCTTCAGCTCATTAACAGAAGAAAGTATTATACTAATTACATAAAGTATTTATCAACAGTGATCATTTCAGTCATTCCAGTACATTAACCCTTGCTAGGGCCTTTTTATTTTTACTGTACCTCCCCCATGAGGTCCTGCAGCCAGAGTGTAACAAATGCATGGGACCCTCAGGGCTCTCCTGCTTCACCCTTGGATTCACTGAACCAAGCACAAGCAGTGCAGAACCCACCAAGTGTACTTTCTTAACTGGCAGGTCCTTCCTTGGGTGATGCCTCTGAGACAAGCACCAGTGTCCGACAGGTCTGAACAGCTACAAGCCCACCACATTTGTACTGAAAAACAATTTCTTTACAATGACAGCTTGTTGCAAAGGTAAAATGCAATAAAGGTCTGGGATGAGGATGCAACCTAGTTGAAATGCAATTCTGAAGCTTCCCTGTGATCTACATCAACTGAGGACCTGATGCTACTTTGCTATGAAAGACACTACAGACCTTAGTACCAGAATTCAGCCTTTCTTTGGATGAAGTACTACCATTTCATATAATGAAATTAACCCCCCCCCAAAGCAACTTAACCCCTCAAAAAAAGAATTGTGATGAAAAACAAACAATGGATAGAAATATAAGAAGAAAACATTGACACAGACAATACCAGCTTCCAAGAAATGACCTTTGCAGTTTGCAAAATTAAACATCCCTTTGAATGCTTCTGCCTGCCTTCATCAGACACAGTGGCTGGTCTAGGATGCACATTGCCAAACCAGGCTTATAAGAAACCTTGCTTCATGTCTCCTCTCCCAAACACTTTTTGCTTGGTCTTTGTCAAGTGAATTCATTTATCTATTTTACAAGTTGATGGATTGTTCCTCTGTGGAGTCTTTGAAAGGAATGCATTAACTATCACAGGTCACTTAGCTTCTGCAGGGGGATAAAGACCTCTTCCATACCAAAGACAGCATGTCCATAGAATTTTTTAGCACATTCTAATTCACAAGCAAGTGTATGACAAACCACCAAGACAAAAGGACATCAGAAAACATCTGAGAAGGCAGAACTAAGAGCAAAAGAAAAACAACCTTAGCAGGAAAAGAAAAGCTAGAAATTACTTGTGCAGAATTCTACTTTCAGGAAAAATAAAGTGTTCAGAATCCCAATAAAAAGGGAAAGTGAATAACTAAGCACTTCTACTCTGATTATATTACTACACATTTATGTCCATACTGTCTCTTTCCAGTGTAACTTCTTCCATTAGGTGTGCAGTGCCCACCTGAGAGACAGAGACCAGGAACCTACTAGGAGGCTACTTGGAGCACGTGGTAGTGTACCAAACCTTGGAGCTGGAGAGGAACAACAATGCTCCCTCTCAATGCTGATGGGTAACTCCCATCAAAGGAACTCAGTTAACTGTCCCTTCAGCTGGACACTGCAGATCCAGCCTTTTCCACGGGAATGCACAAGTCACAGAAAATGGTGGTTAGTTACTCACACATCACGCATTCAAACAGAAATCAGCCTGTGGTACAGGGCACAGCTGACTGAAGCAATTCAGTGCATTTGCCTCGAGGAGTGTGACTCAAAGAGCAGTAGGAGGACTGCCTCTCAATACCAGTCCTTTCCAGGCTGGCAATCCTCAGAATCCCCACTGGTCACGCACACTGTATCCATCTTTACTCAGGAGAGCATTTGCCGAGATCACGAATTAAGTTTTGGACTCTTCATGTGATACAAATCCACTTGAGCCTTGTAACAAGGAACAATTGGCACCAAGAAGGTCATAGGGAAGACCAGGTGCTCTCCCAAGGTACTACAAGCTGGATAGCAGCGTTCCCTGAAGGCACCAACAGTCTGCATGAGACTGCAGCTGCCAAAGGGATTTCCCTAGGTGAAAAAGAACTACAGAGTTCTGGTCCACAGAGAATCTGTAGGCACCACCTCAATGCACACAGGACAACTCCTTGAGTTTAGCTACGAGCACTTATGGATAATGTGCATCAGGAGGCAGGAGGGCTGCTACCTCTTCAAGGACAAAGCCTGAAGAACAGCACATGTGCAACACAGTGGTCAGTGCCCTGCCCTCCTCTCCACTATAGAAAAGCTCCCCACCCACCCTACCAACAGAGGGAAAACAGGTGATTTTCAGATTACGTCCTTTCAGATTTACTTCCTCCTTCCCCATCCACCTGCAGGTCCATGACCATATTAATAACTATTCCAGACAACCTCACACCCCATACACCTGAGCAGACAAAACTTTTCTTCTAGAGACACCAGCCTAGCTACTCGTGCTCCATGGTTTCACCACCTCCAGTGACAGTGGGGCTCTGGCAGAAATCATTTGCCTTTCTATCAATGTGGAAAAAAGCAACATGCCAATTGAGCACACCAAAGATTGCAAGTCTGCAGGCAGAGCTTGACATGTTGGCTTTTGTATATGATGTTATAAACAGGCATCAGATACCTGCTCAGCCCAGCTTTGAAATATAGGGGAAAAGGTATTCTGTCACAAGATGCTGTAAATCCAAATCTCATTCCCCTTCTCCAGTAACTTCGATGCCGGTCCGATTCATTCAGGTGACTGTCCCTCTTCCTGTACCTTTTTGCCATAGCTACAGAGTAGACTCTCACTGCTGTACAAAAAAAAAATAGGATTGCAACTCCCACACTTTTCATGTGGGCAACAAACTGTAGACCACAACAGGGAGCAAATTTTTCAAACAAACTGGAACATGAAGACCTTCAGGGTATGATTTAGGAATGCTGATCCTTCTGACAGTGGGGCTGCACTGAATGCCCTTTTGAGGTGCCCTGCAGCACTCTTTCCTATGACTCTGCTTGCAAAGCCCCATTTATTGGACAGCATTTGTGGCAAAGACAAAGCTTGAATTCCTAGGCAATACACTGAGTATTACTGGCTTGTTAATTTTTTATTTACATGAGGTTATCTATCTCATCTGGTCACTAACACACAATTCAGATTATTTTACAAGACTATTTCAAATTTTATTCAGAGGTAAACAGGGCCAAAAAGCGACACTTATTAGCTGGTGACTAATAAATGAGGAAGTGTCTGAGACATGCTTTCCAACATTTCACTTACATTGCCATAAAAAGCAACCTACTGTACAGGAGATAGTTGGTAATGATTATATAAAAAACACACTATGGAAATCTCCAGACTTACACGAGCTTTTTTTCTGCATAAACATCTGCTGCCTCATGAAATTTACCTTTTCTTTTAATAACCAGTATTTCTCAAGGAACACTTTAAGGCCTCAGAGATGGTCAAAGTCAGTTTTGCTGACTGATTCAAAATCAGCATATCTCTTCTGACAGTCTCAAAACAGATTATAACATCCTAACATTATAACATTTTTTGAGGCCACATCCTTCTCTGCACTCAAAGTCCCAGTGAGTCAGATGTTTGAACACCTAGTTTGAAAAAAGACTTTGCTCTTGCAAAAAGAGGCAACAGTGAGGGAAGAGTAAGAGGGCAGAAAGAAAGCATTATCTAGTATTTAAAAATGGGAAGGCAGGCAACTCAGAGGAGCAAAAATGCATAGGAATGAACTTGGAGGATGGTGGCTTATGCCTTCCAAAGATGCAACTTTGCAGGGTGGCCTGCATGACAAGCAGGTAGGTTTTTTTTGAATTTCAGGAGATTCCAGGATGGAAGAAGAAAATATTGGGAACAAATGCCAGACAGTCATCTTGCTGTTTAGTGGAAGGGTTCTATTAGGAGTATTTGCCCAAAGCTATAACAATTAAAAAAGTATCAACAGCCTTACATCAATAATTAGATCAACAAGGGGCAGGGAAAGGCAAGTTTATTTACAGACAAGAACACAAATGCATGCTGTACGCTGCTGATCATATTCAAATGTTTAATTACACTGTATTTAAAGAGTAATTTTTTCTCAGTTATAAAATTAACAAATGCACCTTTTCCTAAAAAAAAAAAAAAAAAAATTGGATTTTTCAGAATATTTTAAGTTAATTCATGGGTTGTTGGGTTTTTTTTTTATTCAGGGATAGTTGAATCTATACTGGCTTAAAAAAAATTTTACAAATACCTTAACATTCTAAGTGGAATGGTTACATCTATGAAAAATGTAATAAATAATCATAATGTTAATAGTACCTAATAAAGGACTTATTAACACATCTGGAATGGAGATCTAAAGGGCCTAATGTCCCATGGACAATAATATATTCTTTTGAAATAACAGTAATCATTTCAGTCTCAGAAAGAATTAATTTTGATTATGTTCAAAATACATTGCTCATGTTAGTATAAGTGCTCTTTAACATTCCCTTTGCATTTACTTTGCCAACAACTGTACTAAGTTCTTTCCAGAACAGATGAAATCCTTGCCTTGGCAGGCTGAGGGTCTTCAGAAGAGTGTGAGTGGAAAGACAGCAGGAACACTGCACACCTTCCTGGAGGAAGGTCTGTGCACACCAGGCTGCAGCCCACAAGGTACAGGTAAAAGGGAAGATCCTTTGGGGTTGGTCCCAACAGGATACAAAGGGCTCCATGAGTAATTATCTCCTCCCATGAGCATGGAAAACTGAGATGAAGCACTCTCATTTACCCATAACACTACTCTCACAAACTTAGGGATGTAGAGGATAATAAAAGAACATAAAGAAGTCAGGGCTTTTGGTGATATGAAATGAGATCTTTTAATCATATTTGCTTTATGTGGCTCTGGTAGCTATGATGCTTTTGGCAAAATCTTGCTTGAATTGCTAAAGCATAATATCAAAGCCCAAACTGAGAGTTTTCATTTATTCTGAGAATTTATACCATTTGGGCCATTCTAAGACAATACATTCTATGGTACTTCTTGTTTTTTAGCCATAAAATTAGTGATTATTATACAGAATTTTTAACATATAAACATACATAGATAATTGTAATATACAGTCTATTTTTTTAAGTATAGTTGTATATAATTTATATAGTATTTAATGTACATTTATACAGTATGCTGTACTATGCCCTTTTTCCTTAGAACATTGCAAAACTCTTTTTACTGGCTAAACAACAAGAA
Organism: Erithacus rubecula; assembly: GCF_903797595.1. NCBI lineage: Eukaryota > Metazoa > Chordata > Aves > Passeriformes > Muscicapidae > Erithacus > Erithacus rubecula. The sequence goes on along the minus strand of NC_136689.1, from coordinate 85,440,683 downwards.
ACAACAGAAGATGCTATTTATTTATTATGCATCTTGGGCTTGCTATGTAACTACTTTTTTCCCCTTATACATCTATTTAATTAAAGTGAGAGAGTCACACAATTCTAAAAGTAGAAAATCTGAACTGTACAAATAGATGTACTGTACCAAGACAATCTAACACATAACCTCAATATAATAAAAGCATCTTACAGATTTGGTCTGCATATTTATGTGTTCCTCTTTCAATCTGGAAAAGTGGAGTAGCTGTTGAAAATACACTTAATTGTTCTCAAACATCTGCTGAATAACTCCAGAGAAAATATGAAATCAAAAGGGTATCTTTAATGGATGGTATCTTTGTATCTCCCTCATATATACAGTATATTACATATGTCAATCCCTAAAAACTAATAGGAAATACCAAATTATTTTGAGTGGAAACTGAATTTTATCCCTAAAGGCACAAACTTGCAGATACTGCCTACACTGAAAATGAAGCTAGCATAAAAGTTTCCAAATGAGAAGGAAAAAAAAAAACAAAACAATTCTTCACAAAATAAATAATAAGGTGCAAAAACATATATACACACGGACAGACAGAGGAAGCCTGTCTATAGTAAAAAATTATTTAGACTTATGTTTCTGGATGGTTTTCATCCCACCAGCACCCTATAAACAAAATTATAACCATGTATTACAGACTGCCTACTTACTGTTAACACACACTTAATCCTGCCAAGGCCAACTCTACAGCAAACATTATCAGTGTGCAAACCACAAATGAACAAAATTACCATCTGCACATTGAAGAACAGAATTGCAAACATAATTATATCTCTTACACGTAGTAAGTACACAGTTGTTTAAAATTTGGACTTATAACCTGTTTTTCAAATAATGGCTTCAGTCTGCTTCCAAGTCACCAAGCTAATGGCTGTAATAAGTAGCTATACCTCTTAATCAGAGAATGTCACAATAAGCATAGTGCATCTATCTATCTAATCTTTTCTGGCCATGTTATTATGGTTTATGAGCAGTTTTACCACCCATATGTTATGCTGTCATGTTCTTCTAAAAGCTGGTTATTAGGATTAAATGGAGAAAGTGAAATATGAATGCCTGTATAAATTGCAGAGATGAATGCTGCTAAAAGCAAGGTGTCCTAGGTCAGAGAAAGACATGTCATATGTTGCAGGGCATGCCACTTACTTCAGCAGGAAACCCACACAATTTGCTTGGACTCTGTCAGGCTTTCTGACTCATTGCCACAGTTTGGCTTCATATGGAAAACAACAGCTGATCCTCATTTGTTTCTACCCTAACACGTAGCATGGCCCAAAACACTAGAATCAATCCTTCTTCTCACCAATTTTAAAGCCAGATGCTTTAATGACTGTGTTATTCATCACATTAAGACCACTATACCTCATGAGAAATCACTGATATCCCTCTCTGACCTTACCAATACACCAGAATTCAGAGGACTACTTTCATTAGAACAAAAAGTTCACAATTAAATCAGACATCCTTAGATACAGACCTTCGTGTTTGGCACAAAATACAAGAGATGCACAATGGGGTATAACTAGAAAACAAAAGAAAACCCCCAAACCCCCAAACACACAAAGAACCTTGGATGTGCAACTGACAATAAATTGTTCTTGCATAAGAATCAATACTGTAAGACTGTTTGGGGTGAGGGGGGGCTAATTCTCATTCTGTGACATTTTAGCAGAAGAAAACAGGAAGCAATTACTGTGCTGTGCTCTGCACTGAGGAGGCCACATTAGATGTTCTGGTGCATTGCACTTGCAGGAAGTGTGGAGAAACTGCAGAAAACTTATAAGAAAGCAACATATTTAAGAGAGTTCCTGAAGGTCTGATCAGGAAGGAGAGACTGAAAGGTGGGATTTCCTTGTCTTAGTAAAAGATGAGATCTTTCCGAGAGAAAAAGATTTTTATAAATGAGGATAGTGCTGGTTTTCTCCACATCTGGACCAAAACATTATTGACTAAACTTGCAATTAAAAAAAAAAAAAAAAAAAAAAAAAAACCAAGGAAAAGGAAAAAAAGGCAAAAAAAAAAAAAAGTTGTAATTCTAATTAATAAGAGAGCAGACCTTAGACTACTGCATACAATCCACCTCATTGCAAATTTTTAAGGAAGAAATTCTGTAAGAGATAAGGTAGCCATAAATAATTCATCCTAGAGGACTTAGATGATCTTTAGAGATCCCTTCTAGTAGAAGCAGTGTAAGAACCATGGTGGTCCACAATGCAGATGGGAAGAGATGAGCCCCTCTTCTGTAGCATGGCTTTCAATCCCTGCTGAAGAAGGGCTGGTAAAGCTTGGTGCTCCCATTCAAGGGCCTGGAGGAGTCACTCTCACAACTTCTCTACCCTCCAGTCTTGCATTTCTGAGACTGACAAGATAGGGCTGCAAAACAGAGCTGAATGAGAGAATTTCCATTTTCTTGCATAGCAGGAGGTCAAACAATGTAATTTCTTCAGAAGTCTCTCTGTCAGTACATCATCCAAAAGCCATTTGCCTTTTCCTAGAGGTGTCTTTCTGTAGCCCCCATGATCCTCCCTGCTGCCTTTGCTGTGACCCTCTGCCATGGCCACCCAAGCCTTCTCAAATCTTTGCATGGACAACAGCTCCCTTTGGACTGTGGGAGCAGTCTCCAGCTCTTGTAGGAACCAGGTTACATAAAGGAGCTAAATGACCCCTTGATGCCTATCCTGACAGCAAGACTGAGATCTACCCATGGCACACTATGGTGTATTTATCAGTAAAACACAAGCTAAGGCACTTTTGTGACGTCTTTTCCTACATCACTAGAATAGCAGTGTCATAACTGGAAGTTCACAAACTTCTCCAGAGTGAACGCTGTTCCCAAGTTTTACTATCCTTCAAGATATACACACTTTTAAATGTCTCTTCTGCTACTGTAGGAGGAAGGATCCCTTCAAAAGAACATAAAAGCTATAAATTAAGAAGAGATTTTTTTTTTTTTTTTTGTAGCTGCCTCTCAGATTCTGGAAAAGGCCTTTGGCCAAAACTGGCCATGTCCATTCCAGGGAGTTTTAATTCTGAACATGATGGGTAGCCCTGTACCAGAGGCAATGTGTAGACAAACAGCATCCATACCAGACTTTTGGTGACCTTATGAGCTGAATGAGCCCACAGCTGGCTGATGAAGTAAATGGGATGCCAGCTGATGATGCACAGCACCAGTGCTGTGTGCTTACAGTGCTGCACCTACTAATGAGCTAGGCTGCTGTGCTCTGTGGTAGCTGAAGTTTCTATGGAGCTTTTATCTTCAGCTTCAGTGAGTTACAATAATCCAGCCTGGTTGTGCAGAACGTGTTCATCACTACTGCTAGATCCACGCCAAAGAAAAGGAGGCATAGTTTCTTAAACAGCCAGAAGCAGAATAATTAATTTCTGACTATTTCTGGCATCTTGGTATTGAAGTACCAGCTAGAATAGAATGCACAGAGCTCATAATGCTTTGAAAAAGGAAGGTCAAGTGCTTTCCCAGAGAAAAGGGGTCAGTGCCTCTTCTGCTTCCATCAAATCACTCACACTAGATGCATTGCTGTGCTGTGGCTTGGATACACTGCAAGCCAGCCACTCTTGCTGAGTAATTTAACAGGATATTGTGATCTACACGTCAAAACCAGTAGGAAGACCAAGTACGGATGTTAATATGATTTAAAAGGTACTTTGCAGTAGCAACAGCTAGAGACACAATTAGGTCCCTGTCTCTGCTAGTCAAGGAAAAATAATGGAAGATTAGTATAAGTAATTACATTACACTGGTCAAAATAAAAGAGCTAAGCACTGCATTTTCTTTCGTGTCTGTACTCATTTGCCTGCTTGAAGTGGCAGTTCCTTAATGCCTTAGCTGTGATAATACACTGTGGGAGCTTTATTGCCGGTGTACCTTTACCATTCTGCTCACTTGTCATGAAACAAAACTAAATAATGGCAGCACAAAATGGTACTTGGCAACATATGCTGGAACAAACACTTCTCTAAACACTTCTCACTTCTCACACAACAGCCAAACATTACAATGGAGATGTATGAGAGGATGGGCAATCTTCAGCACCCTACTGGTAGCTAAGTACCACCTTGTAGTGATGTGACAGCCTAAATTGTTCAATATAAACCATCTTGGCTATGGGGAAAAAAAATCCCATCCCAGAAAATTAATCCTTAAAGTGGTATAACCCCCCCACATTTTTCCAACTTCCAGTGTTCCTCTGAAACAGCCTGCCTTGTTAGTGTGTACTAAAGCAAAAAGAGGTTTAGCATCAGCCAGACGTAGCTGCTGGCTTTTTATCCCAACTGGAGGGGAGAGAGGGAAGCTTTTCCCAATGACAGAATCTAGAATATGGGCTGCAGAGGGGCATATGTTCACAGTATTAACAACAAAACAGGATTGCCAGGAAGTTTTCCCCTCTGATGTAAGGTACTGAAAAAAGAGTTGTACATAAAGCAAACATCTGACCATCCATGGAGATGCCCAGACCTGCAGTATTTTCTGCAACAAATAAAACCCTGTACTGCAACTGCCTCGAGTCAGTGCATGCGACTGATGTGCACATGGTACTAATACAGCCAGACATGGTCAGAGCATGAGAACTTTTATCCTGAGCAATGTGCCAAAGGGGGCCTCTCTGCCTTACTCATTTCTGTGATAAAACTGCCTCACAATGCAATTCTGCATGCAGAGAGGACACAGGACCTATTGATTTCTCCCCCTGCTGTGTGGCCTCCTTTTTTCTGTTGCTAGCCATAATTGCAGTGCTGGTATGAAGCCATGAGCAGGCTGGCAGGGTAATGCCCTACACATGATGGCTGGATAAAGGTGAGCCAGTACAGTATCCATACCATTCCCACTCCAGTGAAGCAGCAATCCTGACTTGCAGCCATCTGCAGGCTGCAAGAATTCCCCAAGGAGCAATTCACATTTTAGAGATCCCAGGCAAGTCAGGAGAACACATGCCTTTTTCTACACCCCTTGGGGCTACTACACACAGTAGTGGTATGCCAGCCTCATTCCTAAGAATATCCTTCTCCCCATTAAGTCTTATAAATGGGCTCAGCATAATCCAGTTATACTGGTGATGGTCCACTGGGCATCACTCTTTAAAATGTTGCCAAAGATTAGGAGTTCAGGTTGCTTCCTCAGCCCATGAATTTCATGTAGTATTACCAAGCAGTAGTCAGTAAATCTTCAACTGCTGCTATAAAATGAAATAAAATGACCAATAAGCACTATTCTTAACCACAAAACATCTTATTATGCAAGATATGCTTCTGTCATTCTCTGAGGGAAAAATGCCTAATTACTTCCATTATATCTCACTGGAAATGCAACAAATAAAACAAAAAAGACTATTGAAGGATGAAAATAATGGTAACATGTGGTAGAGGGGCTGACCTTAGGAGAAAGAGGCTGAAGATATGCAAATTATAACAGGAGTTTTGAGAAGAGCACTGCCAATTAAGAAAACTGTCTGTCTCATATCAAGGAAGACACATTTACCTAAATAATATTTGCTTAAGCTTAACCCACACTGTTCTGTTTGTGTGTACAGATCTTGTGAACAGTGGTAAAGAAGATGGATGAAATCCTGACTTCTCCCCTCAATGTACTTTCTGCTGCTCTTTGGGACTACAGCTCAGTGCAATCCAGAAAGGTATTTTTCTCAAAACTTTTAGTGGCTGTCACTTATGTCTGAACATATGGTCAGTTTAACAAAATCTTTAGTAGCCTTATGGCTTAATACCTGCATACATATATATGTTGGTTTTACCTTAACAGGCAATGGTATAAACTCCTATCTTTTTTCCTTTCTGATGATTCCCTGTCACTTGCACACATTTACATCAGGAGGTACATACTGATAAAAAATAGTAAGTAGTGACATTTCTTCAAAAATAACAGACAGTCGTTTCTGAGGAAAACTCTATGTCCTCCACCACAAAACCTGTGAACGTCCAGCAGCTACTTACTAGTAGTCTATAAAGCTGCACACCCATAAATGTGCTGGATATGCTTGGTTATCTATCAGATATGCACAAAGGTAGGTGTGGCACATATTAGAATTAATTACTGCACTTTTTGTGGTGCTGTTTCTTTTTTTTTTCCCCAGAGGTGTATTCAGGCCAGATCAATGGACTCCAGAAAGAGTAGATGATGCTGTGGACAGCCTGGAAATCCATTCATGAGGGAGAGTGACATGGAAGATGTATTAGATAGCTGTACTTTATGGGGATGCAGTTGTCATTGTTGTGGAGAGGCACCTGTTACACAAAAAGTATTTACCACTTTAGACAAATGGGGTGTAAGTGGATACGAAGCCTTAAAAATCTGTACTTAAAATTGAAAGAGCAAATGTTTAAAGGGCACCATGGCCATCATTTCTACACAAGCAGTACAGCACTGGGAAGAACACTGATGCACTAAGACTAGTGTGAAAGGTTCCTAGCAATGACTACCTGCTAAATACCATGTAATTAGAGAACACTTCCTTATGAATTAAAGGCAAATACTCTGATATATGACTGAGCACATTACATTACATAGTATTAGCATATTAAGTACAATTTAAGCCCTGTTCTCTGAATTTTTGCCTAAAATGACAGTCGGGCAGAATACAGTATTTCCACACTAGGGGCAGGAGAGGGACTGGAAAGCTTGGTGAAGCATGAGAAATTGAATTTCAGCAAGGCAATGGAAAGGACATTGTTGGGCAATTACAGCGCCGCAGCGTTTGCCATCCGCAAAGGCTGCAATCATCTGCAGCGACAGCGTGGAGCACGGCTCCCCCAAGGCACGGCACTCCAGTTAAATCAATTTGTCAGGAGCGGGGCTGCTGCCTCCCTGCTGCACAGGAGCCCCACCGGAGCGGGGACAGCTGGGGCGCACAGCTGTCTCTCCGCAGCAGATCAATTAGAACATCAAAATTCATCTGCTAATTAGCAAGCATGTACAGAGGGGAAAGAAACCTCCCTTAAATGAATCATTTCCATGTATTAATGAATTCAGTGTCATCCCATATTCAGAACCCGGCCCAACAAGAAGAGACAAGCCAAAAGCACCAGCTAGCGCAATGAGACAATTTCATTATTGCAAAAGGTGATGCTACTGCTGAGTGAAGATAAAACTCCCTACAACTAAAAATTTGCACTTCCAGTATCAGTGAAACAAGACCCATAACTACATGTAGAGCTACTAATGTCTGATCACATTGTAAACACTGATCACTGTAAGACTGCATTGAGAGCAAACACAAGTGGGACGAGGAAAAATACAGATCACAGTCAGCCTGACATGCTGCTTGCTTTGGAACATGCTGAAAGTCCCCTGACTTCTGTGATTGAGAACTGGGCCTCAGGTCAGCAGTTTTTATTCTTGTTTTTATTTATTTTTATATTCAACCTTTGCATTGTTATTAGAACAACACTTACTGTTTATTCACATGTTGCAATGTTGCTGAGGGTGTTTTTACAAGAGGACTTGGTCAAAGTCAGCTGCTGCTTCAATGACATTTCAAGGCTTAACAGGCAAGGTGACTAATTAATTTTTTTTTTTTCTGATAATTTTAGCTTGTTTGGCACAGACAAGAAAACACAAACAAACAATAACATACTACATTTTTCATCAGAGCTCAGAGCATAGCTGTTAATTCTTGCATACAGAGCTCCCAAACCTAGGAGAAGCCAGGTACATTGACTGGTAATACACAGAAAATTAATTTCTTCAGTTGAGAAGAGCCCCATTAACCTCCTTTGTTTCTTCCAGTGCCTTGCCCATCACAGCCTAATTGCAATCGGCTTGAGCGGCTCTTCTTTGGATACAAAGCACAAATCCTTTATTCTCAAAAGTTTGTCTGAGAATGCTTGTACAACGTGTACGTTGCTGGAAGTGCTCAAGGAAAAAAGAACAACAGTGTGGAGAGGATTATGACAAAATGACCTCCCAGAAACAGCAGCACAGTAAAGGAAACTCTTAAATTTGGCATCTGCAATAACCCTACTGCTCATCTAAGCAGCTGACTCACTAAATTCAATATATTTTCCCAAGGACTTATCTTTTTTAAGGCTCTGTTTTCCTACAACTGTATGCTGTACATGTAGGAACCCACAACTGTATATTTGATTTTCAGGCCATTGGGCATCAGATAACCAACTGCAAATCATTATTTCGAAATAGATTGCTGTAACCCGCAGCTCAATGAAGCCACAACACAGAATTCCTACCTGGAAGCTATATTCTTTAACCTGACAAACAGGTGCTAACTGCTTACCTTGTTCTCTCATCTCTAGTTTCTCACCAGGAGTTTTTCCCTTTTATTCTTTTAAGGACACTCATTAAAACCAAAAGTGTTGTTAGATAGTTGAAAACACAGAGCCACACAAAAATGTAGGTACTGAGGAGCTGAACTCTCCAAGGGAAGGCTGTGATTTGTTATTGCCAGCTCTGCTTCAGTAAGACAGACTGCCACAAAGAGCCACGTCCATTCTCATCTATTGAGGGAGGCCAGCTGAAAATAAGTCACAGAGGAAGTCAACCAAGATAGTAAAGTGCCCCCACTTGCTTTGCAATAATGAAGAGTGTGCATGAAAAATGTTTAATAATATGAGAAAGCTTTATCACCACCTTCACTTCTTCTCAAATCCTGCACTGGACTTTCATCTTGCACAATTTCCATTACACCCAATGATCCTAATGCATGAGCTGGAAGAGTGTGACCCACCAAGTATTATAGCTTTAAGCTGCCATTTAGTATCAAATTTCCTTCTTAAGTGAGGATTGCTGAATACGTGAAGCACAGAGCTATAATATATACTCCATTAAAAGCAGCCAAGAGAATGTGACATTCTTCTTATCATATTACCTCAGTTACTGGCAGAATAATATAATTATGATTCACATTGGAGTGGCCTACAGAATGGATTTAATCAAATTTTAATATAAAATACAGCCACTTAGAGCATATTCCATTCAGTAGTTTGTTCAGTCAAGATGCTGGGTAGGGAGGGGAAGTGTAGTTATTCCCTGTAACAGACAACAATTGCTTTTAAGTCAAATGTGGCATCAGGATATTTAAGCACACATTAGAGGATGCATTGTTGTCACTGCTATTGTGCTGTACTCTGTATATAATTTGACATGGATGATTGCTCTGTCACTTTTAGTCCCTTAAGCTTACAGCACAAAGACCTGAAAGAAATTGGTATCTTTGTGTGTCCAGCAAGGAATAAGTAATTCATTCACTAAGAAAAACTCTTAAGCTTCCTACATTCATGCAGACCAAGTGGATGGATTCTGTTCTGAAGGCATCAGAGCAAATTCAGAGTGCAGTCATCAAAAGCACACGAGTTTTGACTGAGCTGGTATCTCCTGACTTGATTATAAACAGATGACATAGAAGTTCAGTGTGTTCCATTGATTAGATCTTGAGTAACTCCAAATGCAAGGAGATATTGTGATAAGTGTGCAAAATTCTCACCTCATGGATAGTTTTTCAGTGAACCCACTTGGGAACTATGGTTTCAAGTGCTCAGATATGAAACTAAATGCAGAAAAGTCACAAAGGATACAGGAGATGAGTATTAGATACAAAAGGCATTTTGCATGAGTTTAGGCTCATTCTTCACATCTTCTGCAGCACAGAAACTCAGGTTTGCTGCTCTTCAGTTTTAAGGCTCTAGCAACACTCTGGTAACATGAAGAACTGTGCCAAGCTAAAAATTCAATACCAGCTACTTTTTTGTTTACTGCACCTAAGGGTCCACCCATGCACTTTACAACTATTCACATTTTATCCATTTGACTATAATAGCCTAGTTGTTTATGTTTTTCTTTTTGAAGGCAGATTTAGCCCACAAATTCCCTGAATATCATTAATGTTGTTGTTTTATTTTGTTGGAGTTTGACTTTTGGGGTTTTTTGTTTGTTGCTTTTTAAAAAAACCCTGGCCCATCTGCTAATCTCTTAGGGCTCTCACCTCAACCCTTACTGCCTCAGAGCATCTGCTTCCTTTATTCCTTCCTTACAGTAGGTTAAATTGTTCTTTCCCCTTTGCTTTCTTCTGTTAATACTTTGCTATTTTCTATCTGCTATGTCTGATCAACCTTTTTCTTTCATAGAATTAGCACACAGTTTGGTTGAAAGACACCTTGAAGACCATGTAGTTTCAATCCCTCTTCCATGGGCAGAGACACTTTCCATGAACTAGAACAAAACTATAACAGGTTTCTCAAAGCACTATTCAGCCTGGGATGAAGGATCCACAACTTCTCTAGGTAACCTGTTCCAGTGCATCATCACCCTCTCTGCAAAGATTTTTTTCCTTACATTTAACCTAAACTTACTCTCCGTCAGTTTAAGGCCATTACCCCCGGTCCTATCATTACAGACCCTTGTGAGAAGCCCCTCTCCAGCTCATTTGTAGTCCCTTGAGGTACTGGAAGGTATAAATCACCCCAGAACATTCTCTTCCCCAGCCTTCTCCATCTTCTGAACTTGGCAAAAACAGAGTATCAACGCCTTCTCCCTGTCATTAGAAGTCTCACTGATTTTCAGGTCATGACCACTGATGTCTTTTAGCCTATTAGAAATTTACTCTTGCATTCCTTTGTCCCTGTGCATGTGGTTGAAGATCAACCCTCTTTTCCACTTTTTTCCACTCTGAACTCGCTCACTCTTCTGCCACATTCCAAAGTATGGGAACTGTCCAGATACCCCACTTCCCACAAGAATTTTTACAAATACTGTTTCAAACCCTCTATTTCAATTTTTTAACCTCTTGCAGTAGTCTGGCTTCTATTTATTGTACAAATTCCTGTCTTCACTGAAGGTTTTATGATCTTTTTGGCAAGGCTTTTTTTGGTATGGTATTTCTGCTAGTTTTTTTTACAGCTGTCAGTACACTCAGGATTTCAAGAATTGTTATCTTCTTGTGGTTATGACAGATCCTTCTTCAGATCTTTCATTTTTCACTCCCTACCTAAGGAGTGAAAGAGGCAGGAAGTGAGCAGGAAGGGACAGATTCAGCCACACCAAGCACATGGGACATAAAGTCCTGTATTCTGTCTAGGGGAGGAAAACATGGAAGGGAAAAACCAGAAAGGCAAAGATGAGAAAGATAAGGAAATAACGAAAAGGACAAAGAATCTAAGAAATTCAAACACAGTTAGAAGACAAGAATAAAGGAATGAAAAGTGTATACAGAAAAGGCTGAAACAAAAAGAAAAAAATAGCAGAGGAAGTATTTGAAACTTAAAAGGATATTTAAAAACCCCTAAAATTAGATAGGTAAGCTCAGTTACAATTTTAGGAAAAGAAATACAACCCCCTAATACCATAAAATGTCAATGAAAATCACCTTGTCTTAGCAGGAGGTATACAAAATTCAAAATATTTCTGAAGTTTTTACTAATCTTTATCTTCTTCTTGAAAACAGGGAAGGAATGGGTTTGGTTTGATCAGCTATTCCAAGTCAGTGGTGCAGCTCTACAACCATGGCAACAAAGAGCTGACATCCAGCTGCCAGGATCTCACATGAGAGCTGCAAAAGCAGTGCAGCCCTGGGATCATGACTGCCACCAAGAGAAGTGCTGGAGTTTTAGAGCTCTGTTAATAGCACAGCTGCTTCTTGTGCTTGTTACCATGCAGGCCTCACTCAATTTAGGATTATTTTCCAAGGAATTTACACTCGTAGCAGGCTTTAACATGTATCAGTATCATACATTAAAATTATTTTTTTTCTTCTCAGAGCTAGACAAATAGTTAAGGAAAACCTTTTTTGTTTAAAAACATGTATCTTCCAAACAGATTTATTTTTACCAGGCTACTAAAAATAAACAAGCAATACACTATAATTTAACTGAAGAGTGGCTTCAAAAACCTACTCGAAAGTACCACAGATAACTTAAAACAAAATAAAACCTACTGAACTGATATCTACATAAATTCCATTTAATTAAAATTATGCTCAATTGTTAGTATATACACACAAAATTTATGAGGAGGACAAGTGTTAATATCTAAACATAGTATTTATAGTAAAGACATCATTAAATACTGTGATTCTTGTCAGAAATACTTCAACAAACAGCAGAAGTATGTTATACAAAATTAAAATATCAGATAAGTCATCTTCAAAGTTCATGTAGGATATCCCAAATTCATTATTTTCTCAGGTGGAAGACTGAGTTTTTGTTTTGCTTCCTAATTTACATGTTTTAGAACAATCTACAACATAATTATGGTAATTCCATCAGTTCCAGGAATATGCCCTTTCTGTACTACCTTTTCATTTATCAAGGCCATGACAAATACAAAAATCAAAACTATCATAAATTATCACAATAAAAACATAGAATACATCAGAAGTTGAGTAAAGAAAGACGCTGAAGTAATCTGTCTTGCCAAGTGAAATGACAGAAAAGTAGCAGTGCAGGGGGCAATGCTATGCATGGAAGAGAAATCAATGGAAGTGTCTCTGTTTCCCTGACTGCTTGGTATATTATCCTGCCCAATTCTCTCTAGTAGGTTAATACTGTGCTGTCACAACCATGATAGCCCTGATGATTGTATTGACAAGAAATCATGATCTACAGCAGATCCGCTTTTACGGAATGGCCGGATAAGCCCTTCCATTAACAATACTAATCAGATAAAGCATTCCTAATGGATGACCCTGCATCTGGTTTGAGTGAACTGTTCTCTTTAGTATGTACACGCTGTGTTTTTCATCCAAGATAAGACATCACTGCTAAGAATTTATACAATAGGTTTGGAAAATTGTTTATAATTTGTCTCTGTATCTGCTGCAACTTTGGAAAACGGAGAGCTAGTTCTTTGTTCCTGTCATTAAATCAGATTATTCTCACGCATTGCTAAAGGTTTCCATGACCCAAAAACAAACAAGGGACCAACATGAAAAGACTCACGAGGAATTAATTTATATATTCACTTTTTGCTCATGGTGTAAAAGAATTATCTATTAAAATTTGTTCTGATAATCACATTTCTAGGTAAAACATATGAAACTAAAGATAGAACAGCAAGTTGACAGGTAAATTGCATAAAACCATTAGGGCTCTGAGCCCTAATCTCTTCATTTAGCTATAAAATATTTAAAGTACACACTGTTTACAGGCAGTTAACAGATAACAGCAATAAATCCCCTCTCAGAAAGACCAAAACCTTGTTCTGTGAGATTTATAGAATTGAGAGAAATCTTATGAGGTGCAACATCCAAAAAAATTTACTTGCCAAGAGATTCCCCATGCTCTTCTCCATGAAAAGAATGGCATCTGCGCCAAAGTGAGGATAAAAACTGTTTTCCTTCAGTCCCATGATGGGTTTACCACCAGCTAAAGCTCTTACAGCAGTTGTCTTCAGCCACTGAAAATCTCCCTACTGGCAGCACAGATAACAGAACTTGCTTGGCTTTTTTCTCTTGAAGTATAACATTGCAAAAAGAGAACAAAACATGACCAACTCCTACCAGCATTGTTTTATAGCTACCTTGTGGAGTGAGTCCAAAATCTGCTATAGTCTGGACATCAACAAGAAATTAGAACTGAAGTCAGATTGTTTTGATCCTTCCCACTTTAGCATTTCTTTCACAGGAAGTGTATCATGATCTCTGCAGACTGTGGCTGGCTTTGAATTTAAAGCAAAATTTAGGGTTCTACCAATGTGGCTGAGAAGACAGATTTTTTGCTTCAGTATTGCAAGGTTTACAGTAGAGACACAGGGGCATGTCTGTCTACAGGCTAACACAGAAATTAAAGCTGCAAACTGTTTCAAAGGATTTATCCCATTTCAGCTTACTGGCTTGTCTCTGATCATTTCTTTATTTTTCCTCTAGATCAGACATCACTTGCTAGTCTATTAGGTCGAATTAGTAAGATACAGTTGAAAAGCCAAGTTACAGAAAAGCTAGCAGAATTCTCAAACCCCCATGCCCAAGCAAATCCCAGTTAAAAGCTTCTTCTCTTTAACGAGGATGTTGAATACGAAGGGACAGTTTCTTAGCACCAAGGGCCTTGGAAAGTCAAAAGCTTTCCCCCCACCCAAGGATCTCTTATTTTTTAGATGCAATTGTGATGCATAATGCACTTATGGAAGAACACAAACCATGCCCTAAACTTCCACTGCCTTGCTATTAAGAACTTCAGCAGCATGAACTGGGAAGAAAATGGGCTTTTAAAATATCATTGATTTTCAAACATGTTTTACTTTGGCCCCTGCAAAGTTCTGCAATCTAAATGACTTATACCCAGCAGTACAAGCAATGCTGAATATTGCAAGGCTACCTCATAGTGCACACTCCTTGACTCACATATTGCACAGAGAAGCTAAATGACAAATTCCTATCAGGTTACTAATCATCTCTCTATTAAAAAAACCAAAAAAAACAAAAAAACCCAGACAATGCAATTTCATGCCTTAAAAGTGGGTTTTGCCAATCTGCAAATCTCAATTTTATTTCAATCAATGCCAACCTCAGTTTAAAAAAAAAAAAAAATAATGCTGTGCCAAAGCTTTTACAAGGACTATTTGATTTTTTTTTTTTTTTTTTTAGTTGCAATAAGGTCTGGATGACCTTTCAGCTTTAATGCTTTGATCTAAATATTGTCATGCCCTACATAATTTTGATGTGGTCTAGTGCCACATAGAAACAATGCCTGGGATTATTTCTGTGCATCTTTTTGCCAAAGTATGTTGCCTTCCACCGGTGGTTGGAAACAGGTGCCAGGTAAGTGAAATCTCATATCTCTTCTCCATAAAACTTCAACAGTTTTAAGCTTTACAGAATTCAGCTCTACAGAACCATGCCAAAAAATACAATAAAACAGATCTTAACCCAGCACAGTTCATTTGGCTCCTTTAAGGAGAGAGACAGATCCATAGAGCATAAATGTTTGCCCTTAACTTTCTCTAGGACTTTTCAGCCCCAATACACAACAGACAGGTGGATAATGCAAGAAAGGGGAGAGTTTTGGTAAAAGGAGGAATCAAGCTGTCAATTTCTACAGTTTCCAAGGTTTTAAGGATTTTTTTTCTCCCTAAAATATAAATAACAAAGCAACCAACCTTTTCCAAATAAGCCAGGCTTGTCCACCCTGCCTGTGCGAAGAGCACCAAGACGTACAGATGTAGGAAAGCCAGAGGGCAGCTGCAGCCTGGTGTCAGCTCAGCCATCCTGGGATTCTCCCGAGCACTGAGCCCGAGAGGAGCACATGGCAGAGGACCAAGCAGTCCCAGGAGGACCAGGCTGGAGAGACTGACCAGCCCCAGACTTTTTACAGGGTGATGGGTGGAATCAGCTTCAACACACTGACTGCTGCAAGCACGCTCTTCCACGAGTGCTCTTCAAAACTAAGGTCATACATACAGAAAACTAATTCCTGCCTGTGTCATACTGATGCTGTATATGCTTCTCTAGGGATAAGAAAGTACACAGTTGAAGAGGTACCTCACACAACCTATAAGCATCTTGTGAACCATTGCTTAAAGGCAGATGCTTTAATTAAAGAGCTGAAAGCTGCATTTGTTTCAATGAATTCATGGGAATAAGTTGTAAGGAATCCCTATGATTGCTCTTACCACTAATATGGCACCACAATGTTACCTGGCTGCTGCTAGTTCAGCTCTAATAGGTCTGTTATTTAACTGTGAGAAATTCTCAGCCTCAGTCATTCTGCTCTCTTGGCATCATAAGCATGTACCCCAGAGTTTAATTACTCAGCTAAAATGCTGCTGTCACCCTATACATATAATGTATGAAAAAGGTGATTTTCACAAAGGAACTCATCTATTCATTTCCTTTCAAGGCCTTTCCTTTCCTTTAATTCGTTCCTCAGCTGTCCTTTTGTTTTTAATAAACTCACTTGCTGTGTTAGCAATTGCAAAATGATTTGAGGCTAGCATGGCTTTTTTCTTCCCTCACAGAAAAAAAAGATAGTTTGCCAGTAGTGGTAGTGAAAGGATCTCTAGGAAAAGGGGAGAGTTTTGCTTTGAGTCTGGCAAGCTATTGAGATAACCTGGTGGCTTCAGGGAAAATCACAAAATGAAATGATATGGTTTCAGTAAAATGAAAGGAGGAAGGTCACCAATATCACAGCAGTGCTCCAGTAAAATGCATTACAATTAAACTCCATGAGCTGCACCTTCCCACCTGCATTCAGAGTGGTCTGCAACACCCACAAGCCCCAGACACCTGAACTGAAAGAATGTTTTCCTGCTCAAGACTGCTGCCAAAGGCTGTGATCAGACATGAGCATATTCCATGAAGATGACAGTTACTTGAGATGACAGCTACTTTGAGGGAAAGAAAGTCTAGGCTGATGTCCACTCCAGGCAATCCCAGTGATTTCAGTGCATAATTCAGGTAACAGCAACCTCCTACAGCTGCCATGCCGAAAAAAAGGCAGCAGGAAATCCCAAATAAAAAAAACAAAATAATGCCACATCACTAAAAACACTGTGTTCTGTCAGGAAGAAGCCAAATTCCACCCTGAACACTTTTTAGGGCTAACCTCTTCCTATAAACCTTCAAGCAAAATCACCACATGTATACATAAAATAGAAGACTATGATATAAATATATATGAATGAGCTCTGACCTTCCTTCTGGCTTGTCCATATGACTAAAATAATGACATCTGCTTAAGGTCAGAGGTCTGTAATATTTGAATGCTGTGCCTGTAGCACATGTGTTCCAAAAGCAAGCTAGACTGTCATAGTTAATTATGGCATCTAGTGTAGACACGTGTTCCATTTACAGTAGCCAATTCTGAGGTTTTTTGAGCATAAATAGAAATAAACCCTTATCCCAGAACTATAAGACATCTTAATTACAATGGGAGACCTCTTTGGCAAGACTGATTATTTAAAAATAAGTAGAAAACATGATTTTTAAAACACTGATCAAACTTTTAATTAGCATTTAAATGTGCAGTACATTGGATAATTGTACAAGCAGTCTAGGACAGCTCCGTGCTGATGTTGCAACACAGAAAGATCTCATTAGAGAAGGACCATAAGAAATGAAAGGCTATATTCTAGTTACAAATCATGTGATCCATTAGTAGGATGGGGGTAGGA
Organism: Erithacus rubecula; assembly: GCF_903797595.1. Taxonomy (NCBI): domain Eukaryota; kingdom Metazoa; phylum Chordata; class Aves; order Passeriformes; family Muscicapidae; genus Erithacus; species Erithacus rubecula. The sequence goes on along the minus strand of NC_136689.1, from coordinate 85,423,552 downwards.
GGGAAAGACATCAACATCATCATAGAGAAATGTTCTGCTAACTCAGTCTCACTGGTTTTCTGAAAACAAGGAAATATATTTTCAGGTCAGTGATTTTCAACTGTTTTCACATCACAGATCCTTAAATATTTTCCAGCAAATATGCAGACCTTTGAATAACAAAATTAAGCCCAAGGCAAAGGCTTGCTTTTCATCTTTACCTGCCATGGGTTTCTGAGATATGGTTCACATACCATCGGCTGAAAAACATTTTTTTAAAAGACATCTTTTTATCAGAATTTAGCTGTTTTGCTTAGAATACTGCTATCACAGCCTTCCTCAAAAGCAAGGGGGAAGAAGAGACACCCTATTCGTGCTCTGTAGACAAGATTTCTTTGAACTGCAGTCACAGATGCTCACGTTTTCAGGTCTCTTTGTCATGTATGGGTTTAGGTTCAAACTGCATTGCAAACCTTTGTTGTGTAGTTTATCAGCCTTACATTACACAGGAAAGCATCCATGTCTGTCTTCCCAAGACTGACCTTCAGCACGTGAGATCTGCACCTGGTCTTGGTACAGAGCCAGAATGTCTGGACTTAATTTACAGCACCAAGTGAAATGCCAGTACACAGGGCCAGGGAGGTACATATCTGCTACCCTGGAGAAGTCCTGCGTGTCTGAGTGTCCTGAGTGTCACTTTCATTTACCCAAGAATTACCAGACATGAAATCAACCTATAGAACACTTATTTTTCATTTGTGTTCATTGCCTGCAGAATTGTTTCCTTCCCTCGGTTCCACTGCTGCTCTGACAGATGTACAGTCCTCTCCTTATTTCCTTTGGGAGAGTCTCATGCACCCATTTAGCAATAGATAAGACTCACAAAAGAGCCCTGCCAGGATTATGTGGTCTGTGAGGAGACTCTTCTAGTCGACAGATACCCCCTCAGGCACTTGGAAACAAAAGCATCTTTCTGCACACTGAGCATTGAAGTTCCTGAAGCATTTAGTTCAATCCATGTTTTTTACACACTTTGGTTTTGAAGATATGCATCCCTACTACTCTTTATAGAGTGTTCTTGGTGCAGGCTTTTAAAAGAAACATTCATTTGAACAGGGTTCTTCCTGGCTATGTGCTTTCTCTTTCCTAATTCCTTTCCAAGTTCGACTAAAGGTTTCAGCTTCAGCTCTAACTCTGGTGTTTGTCATATGCTCATCACACTTCTGGTGATAGCCTGTACTACAGAAAGGAAAGGACAATACAGCCACCATCCACTGGTGAAGGCCCAAACTAAGTGATTATGCAGGCTCTTTACAAGAACAGCAACTCCTTCTCTCAATATTTTATATGGGAAATAACAATTTAAAAAATCTCAGATCAATTTTTATGTACAGATAGTGCAATTTGATAGAAAACATGAGAAAACCTTGACAGGTTGACAGAATCATCAGAGAGAATTCTTATATATTTATATGATGCAGGCAAGCTTAATCTCGTATTTTCCAGTGGTGGTTTCACATTCTCCCATCTACAGAGGGTTAACAGTTCTCTCCCTTGCTAGCACATTGTTGAAATCCCTTTCTTGGCAAATATCATCATCAAGGGGACAATTTCCCAGAGAAATCTGGCTCACATTCAAGATTCTTTGTGAGGATCAAAAATGTAGGGAGAGGAATTCATGAGCACATCAACCAGAAAAGTTGTATGCATCTACTCTTGCACTTGATGAAGAAAAATAAAATTGTTTTCTTTTAGTCTCTGTCTGTCTGATTAACATTGTGGCTGAATCAACACCTCTCATTTGCAACTGGGAGTAACCATCACATCAGAGACATCCAGTTCAAGTACATGAAATAACATCAGAAATCTTCATTGAGAACAAAAGATGCAGAACAGAGACTGGTACAATTTTTGCCCCTAACAAGTTATAACATCCTAAAATATCTAATGTTCATATTTGTATTGCCATAAATCTGCAAAGAACTCAAATAAAAACTTGATTCTAGGAATCTGGTCTGGAGAGGCTTCAAATAATTGACTTCCTCAGAAAAAATCCTTCTTATTTTTGGATGAAATAAAATAGATGATTTTCCTTTATGTGGCCATGAAAACTTATTGAGCATCTTTGTTATTTGACACAATGGCAATTGGGCTGCTTAGCTAGAGAAAATCAAAAGTCATGTTAATAAAGTCATGTTAATAAAACTACTAAAAAACATAAGTGAAAGAAACATGCTGTTACAACTTGCACTAAAATTTATTACCCTTGGTTCATAATAGTAAAGTCAATTTGAAATATACAAGCTTGTCTTTGCAAAGTATACTCTCCCACACAGAGTAAAATAACTCAGATCACACCAGTAAGGGACCTCCTTACCATTGATAACTGCCTTATCAGTGGATAGAGCAGAAATGGAGAGTTAACCCAAGAGACTTAGGCCTCCCAGAATTATGAACTAGTACACTTTCCACTGGTCTGAAACTGTGACTGTTTCACAGCACTTTGTAACTTTACTGAACTGATCACTTTTTTGATGACAAAAGAGCACAAAATGATTGTTACTCTGATTTTTGTGTTACATTTTCTTTGGCAGACAAGGAAAAAAAAAAAAAAAAGTGGGGGGGTGGGGTGGTAAAAAAAGGGGGCTGGGAAGGAGAAAAAGAGCACAAGGAAGGAATAGAACAGTTCCTGCCTCTGTAAGCATTCCCTGTACCACTCCAGTTTAAAGACAGTCTTTCTGACAAGCACCCTGGTGGTCACGTTCATTGCAAGCCAAAGGTTCAAGGATTACCCAGGCACAAAAAGCAGTCAGGATACAACAACTTTAAGCCCACAGTGGTGCTGTGGCGTCAACTTCTGATGCTCTAACTCTTCAGAAAATCATCATTTTCCAGCTCTGATTCCCTGTCAAAATGGATTAGTGCACCATCAGTGGGTCCCAGCTGCCTTACTCCCAGCCCAGTGCCAGCACTGTTTAGAGACCTCAGGTCCCAAATGCAGCTGGGTCCCAGCTCAGCCTGGAATGCATTCCTCAGCCTGTGAATGCAGCAGGCATAGCCTCAGCTGAGGGAACAGAAAGGGGAGTGTGACATGCAGCAGTCTCTCATGCCTATGCCCACCTCATCTCCGGGTCCTCTAATGGGTACAGACTTCCTGCTGCCCCAAGGAAACTCTGACTAGGAGCTTGTTTTCCTATTTGACCTTGCCAGTACAATGCAAGCAAACTTACTACAAATTACTGCTCAGACCTCGAAAATCTGGTTTGAGCAATCCCCTCCAAAAAACAACTGCTGACTCAAGAGCTGTTATAGTCGCATTCCCAATGCCTGTGAGGTGAAGCTGTGGAACAGACTTGTCCTCATCCCAGAATACAGAACACAAGATAACAACCAGTCCAAGTAGTACAACTGCCTGCATGCAGCACACTAATCAAGCTGGGTGGTTTTGTTTAAAAAAAAAAAAAAAAAAAGTGGAAAATGAAAACACCCAAAGAAGCAGCCATCCACAAAACACAAGCCCCAAAATACACCCCTATTCTCTCTCTCTGGCAATTCAGCCCCAAGCTGCATGGTCACACGCTCCCTGCCCATGCCTTGCCTACTAACAAGGCTGTAAGAGCCTATAAATACCATGGGGGACAGACATTGGTGCAGAGCCCACTCACACTTTCTGTTCCCTGGCCTCATCTCCAGATGAGGACAGATCTGCAAGGCTGGAAGGCCACTCCCAGGCTTTTGCAGCCGACACAGTAACGTGGCAGCATCATTTGTTTCAGAAACCAAACAATACAGAGAGCTTCAGCTGTACAAGTAGGACCAAATGGCTTCTTTTGTTCTAGAGAACCTGTTATCTCTACATGTCTGTCTTTCACCACACATTTTTCTTTTGCTATTTGTGTACTACAGCACAAACTTACTGGGTAGGCTATTAATCTGAAATTATGCCAAGTAAATAAATTAAATAAATAACTAGCCCCTTCAATATCCCAAACTCATCCTCCAGAATGCCCCTGCCCACCCTTCTGTTAACAGTAATGTCATTTGTTTTTCAGATCAGGGAAGCAAACCAGGAATAGCCACCCTGAACCCCTCGGCTCTCAGCACGATCTGGCAAGACAAACTCCCCCTCTAATAGCCCAAGACAGACTTTAGGAAGGAGCCACTCATTTACCAAGCAGATGGTAATCAAAGCCATGTCTCTGCAGATTCAGTGGCAACAAGGTATGAGACAAGACTCCAGTGCCAGGGTTTGAAAACTTCCTCCAAATGGCTTAATTTTTTTCTCTAAATCCTCTTATTTTCTAATTCAGGTTAAATTTTTGCAGTATTTCCCCTTTCCTTGGGTTTCCTTTGGACAGCATTTCAACTTTTCAGTACTAACACTGCTCTCCCAGATCTCAGTGACTGCTAACTTCAAAAGGGAAGACACTGGATTCATTAGACTACTTAATGACATTCATCCTGGCACTAATCTTAAAGCACTTAATGCATTTAAAACTTTTTTTATTACTATTTAAAATAACCAGTATAACTTAGCAGTCAAAATGGATTTGCCAGAACTGGCAAGGCCCTCCACCACAGGAGGAAGCAGGCAAACCTTAAAGACAGCTTGCCTCACTCAGTCTTCATCTGAATTTCAAGAGTCATCCTTGGAGCAAAATGTTTCTTAAATATTACATCAATGCTTAATTTTTTTCCAACTGAAGATGATGCAACAAATTAACCTATGGCACAGACTAGTATGGAAGCAAATAAGAAATGAGACCCCTTATGACAATGCTAAATCTGGATGGGAAGAATAAGAAACCAGCAATGGTGATATAACTGGCACATAATCTTTTAAGTGTTTACACCTGAATGGTGTAACTGAATTTGATAATCAAGCAACAAACTCATTTCTTACTATTTCTGAAATTCTAGGAATCTCTCAGGCAAGTGTACAAGATGCTAGTTGCATGAGCTTTTCCACAGATAAGCAACTCTGGAAGGAAGCAAAAGGTTCTAAATGTTACTTAAGGGAGGAGCAGCAGCCATAGAAAAAGAATTAGACAAGTAAGATAAATTTAGTTGAAAAAGACTAACGAGTTGAAAATGCACACTACAAGTAAATTACAGCAAGCTAAAATAAAGATTTTTAATTATAAAAGTTACTACAGGTGTCATTAATAGAACCACATGAATTTTATGTAATTTGATTTATGAATGGAATTCATTGTTGAGTCATACAAACCAATAGTATTTTGAATTCAACACAGATAAATTAGACAGTTCAGAGGTTTGATGCACTGAGGGCATAAATGTGGAGTGAAGAACCAAACCAAACAAGCTTCTAAAAATTTAGAGGCCTCCTAAGCACAGAAACTGAAGCTGATTTTGTGAGAGTCCTGCCAGCAGCCGGTCTTATGTGCAGTTCATGTCCTTCTATTTGAGAACTATTATTTTGCTGTTCTCTTGAAATAAAAATGACAAATACACATGAAAATGAATGAAAATCCAGACATATTTCCAGTAAAGACGAATTATTTATTATTTTAGTTGTCCAAAATTTTTTTACATTCACAAGAATTAATTTCATGTACTTTGGGGGAAATATTTTTCACCTTCCCATTTGTTTTGTCTTTGTCTACAAGAGAATAGTAATCCACAGACATTTGAAATGTGCTGATGCAGAAAACAAGGGGATATTTACTCACAAAAGTAAAGGTATTCTTGCTTTAGGCTGGAATATAAGTGTACCAAATGTTGCCTAGAAGCATAGAGCATGATGCCATCTGAAAATAGGTTCAATATTTGATTGGAGATCGAAGACTATTTTGCAAGTTTGATCTGTTTGCAGGAGAAGCAACTGCTGGTCCTTGATGTGCATGTATCTCACATAAATCAAAGGAGGTAATAATTCCAGAGTACAAAGTCATGATGTGACCACAAATGGAATATTGCATGCAGCTCTTATCTTCACATATTGCAAAAAAAAAAAGATTAAAATAGCTAGGCATATACAAAGAAGGCTAACTTAAATGATATAGGAATTGGAGGATAAGACACTGAATACGAAGACAGACTAAGGAAGCTAAAGTTCTATAATCCAGAAAAGAGGATTGAGCAGAATATGATCATAGTCTATAAATAACTTAACAGGTAACAATACAGATGAAAGAAAGAATTATTGAGAGTCCTGGTAGAGGGAAAGATGACAAGCAACTTCCTTGAGCTAAAGAAGGAAAAACTGAACAGAAGAATGTAGGCCAGACATTTGCAAAACTTAATACCCCACTGCAGGATGCAAAATGATTGCATTTTAATCAAGGTGGAATCACTTCATACGTGTTCCAAGGAAAACAGGGGAGTCTTGTGCCTCACAAGACACAACCCGATCTTGCATTCATCTGCCAAACAGACTGGGGTTTGTTTTGGGGTCTGGGTGCCCAACAGCAGAGATTAATTCAAAGGAGACATTGAAATTGAGTATGAACTTAGAAAACATGCTGTCTAAAAGAGGTGATTTTATTTCCCCCTCTAAATTATGGGAGGCAGGTTGTTAAAACTAACAACAGACAGGAAAAAACTGCATTAACATGGCAAATGATCCATCATAGCACTTACAGATGGACATACATTGGGTGCCCAGGATGTGACTGAAACAGCAAGAGAAGACTTGCTCCCAATTAACCCAACTTGCAAATTTTCAAGTAACACCAGTGTAAGACATACATTCTCATATAATTTGGAATGAGTAAGCAGAGATTTACCTCAATACCAAAAAAAAGTGGATACATGCACACCAAGGATCAGCTTTTCCTGAAAACAGATCAAACTTCCACAATAATGTTCAATCTTCAATATGACTTTTCTAAGATATTCAACAGAGCAGTAAAGAAACAAAAAGACAAGAAGCTGGCCTTATGATCAATATGAGATCCAGAAGGCTGCTTTGAATGGGGCAGTGAGGGGGAAGTCTGCCTAGAATATGATTTTTTAGTTATTCCACTGCTGAAAATTACACGTGGTTGAATGAAAACACACAAGTTTTGTAAAATTTCTTCCTACTGAGGCAAAGTGGTGATGGACACAGTTGTGTTCTGGTACTAACCATTAAACTTTGCTACATCAATAAAAATATTATCTCCTCTCAGGGATGTGGAAAAGAATCCGCATACCAAGGTAAGCTTTTTCTGTCCACACATACTGCAAAGATTTTTAACACTACATTTCCAATCTCTTGGACATAACACATTCACTTTCCACTGGTCCCATCACTGAGACAACACATCTATGTAAATTCAATCCTTTCTCCTTTAACTCCAAGAGAAGGAGCCATCCAGGTTTAAAACTTGGAAGATCTTCTGAAGAGAGCAGTGAAAGTCAGGAGAAATTAATGGCTGGAGAAAGAAGAAAAAGCCTATGAAAACACAGTTTTCATGGACAACAGAAACAAAGAATCAGCAAGGCTGGAAAAGACCCTTAAGATCAACCACTAACCCAGTACTGCCAAGACCAACACTAAGACCATGTCCCTCAGTGCCACACCTATGTGTCTTCTAAATACCTCCAAAGATGGCTTCCCTGGGAAGCATGTTCCAGTGCCTGATAACCCTTTCACTGAATAATTTTTTTCCTAATATCCAATCTAAACCTCTCCTGGAACAACTGAAGCTGTTTTCTCTCGTTTAATGACATTTTACTTGGAGAAAACGTTCTTATCCAGATACAAGTTGGAGCAGAATTACAGATCACTTTCACAGTGAGCTGTTTTTGCGTAGCCAAAGTCGATAGAAGAGTCTGGGAACATCATTGTGTCATCACAAAAGTTGGATGTAGGAGGACAGAGGATCCCAGAAATCCTCAGGGATTATACAGTAACCTGTTCTCATTCTACTGCTCCTACAGATTAATCAAGGAGAAATGTCAGGGATTTTGTGGGCATCTCATCCTCAACATCTTCCTTGGATGTTAGAACTGGGCAAGGCTACCTACAGCTTGGACTTGTACCACATTTGGTCTTCTGCACACATGTTAAAAATCAGGAAAACCTTCACAGTCTGTTTCAAAGAAGTAAGGCAGCAAATGAATGGAATACATTTAAACAGCTGTTTCAAATGGTTGCAAAAACTAACCAGGTAAACCATATTAAAATAGAAATAGTTACAAATACAAAACCATTGCTGGCTAGGAATACAGATCAAAGGCACTTCAGACTGACAATAAAAGGAAGATATTTATGTCTCAGAATCCCCTATAATACCATTTTTTTCACAAAGTCACTATGCATATATCCAAACCATAGGTAGGTATGTAAATTAGTGGTCAGTGCTTGCACAAAACTATTGAATTTGACCAAGTATCAACTGAAAAATATAAGGTTAAAATTGATCTTGATGATGTCATACCTCATTGATTACACATCATAAATTTAAAAATATATTTATTTGAACAAATACATTTCTATAAGTCCTTCTTTGGTATGAGAAGTGAAGAGAGACTTTTACAGGCAGCAGCTGTTCAGCGCTGCAGACATGAAAGCTTGCCTCAAACATGAGCTATAACCCCATTTTTATTTATTACTATAGTCTAATCCATTTGACATCTACTCTAATAAATGCTCTTAATGAAAAGTATTCAAGTACACGCCCTGTTCGTTGGCTTTCCCCAGAGTGCTGAGGCTCATTAGGCAGATTATCAGTTTTCTGCAAGATTCCTGCACAGTTTTCAAATTTTGACTAATAATCTCTTGAAATAAGCTTTGCAGCAGAAGACATGCTGAGCCAAACTCATCACTGGGCTGAATCTGTGCTGATGTGATTTTTAAAAAAGTCTGCCCTTAGCTTTAGACACATCTGCAGGGCCAAAGTGGTTTTACTCTGTGGCTATTCCCAGCCCCCAAGAAACTGCAATTACTATTTACAAAATAAAAGTACTGATCGAAAATAAATTGAAACATTTCTGTGGTTAATCCAAGCTACAAAATTTCTAAAACTTTTTTTCAAAATGTAAATTAGTTTCCTTTTAAACGAGGGCAAACATAAGCACACATTTTGCCCAATTTGCCCGCATTCTAGAAACAAAAGCATGCAAGAAATTTAATGTAGTAGAAACCTGAGAAAGTTGTAGATAAAGACTCCAGTTAATTTTTTTCAATTGAATATGAATTAATAACCTTGAAATCAACACAACAAAGAAAGGATTGTGCAAAAATCTCAAACTCCTCATAAAATAATCCCCTCATGTAATAAAATCTATGTATCTGAAAAATGCGAATTGCATTAGTAGGTTAGGAACTAGAAATTAAAACTGATTTAAGATGTATCTGCAATCTTTCAAGCTTGTCTTGTATATTTTAAATACATTATTTAGAAATAAAATTATTTTCCTGGCAGCTCAGTTATATTCTCATTGAGAGAATTGCATTTTGATGTATTTTTAAGAATGATCTCAGAGGCATACGGAGCTAAAACGAAGGTGACATTTCATCAGTAGCCATAGGCAACCCTAGTTATGGCTGCTTACATTTTTATCTATCCCACAATATACACATGATCTACTTTTAACTTTATTGACTAATAATAAAAATAATAATAATATTCACTGGAGACTGGGTCACTCCTGTCTAAGGATAGGAAATCAGAAAGGTCACAGGGTAAAAAGAAAACTCCATTTTTATAGGAACTTTAATGCATTTTTCCTATGGGAATTCAAGTTGCTTTAGAAAGGTTTAGACATACATTGTTGGATTCTTTACACCTGACACAAGCAAAAGCCCATCCATCTGTGCAGAATAATCTGTGTTTAATAAAAGCACAGTAAAATAGATTCCTGTACACCTTTTTGTAAAGCCTCTCTTGCATTTTACTGCCAGCACCCCAGTAACTCCACACACCCACTCAAACCATGACTGGGGTTGTTTCTTAACCACCAGCAAAACAGGCAAGGAAAGGTCAGGGTGCTAGGAGATTTCTTTTCAGATGATAAACAGGATTAAAAGTGAATAGGTCCTGGTTAGCAGATCACCCTAAAAGGAAACCCAGAAACGACAAGGCACAGCCCAAAGTCCAAACTGTGTGTCAGCAATCTCCTCCCAGCAAATCTGGGGTCAAGAAGTAACTACCAACAAAACTGAATATATACATGTATATATGTATACACATAGATATGTAATCCACCACAAGTGGTGTTCATACAATTGGCCAGTCAAAAAAACAAGTAAATAAAGAGACCCCTGTCAAAGTTTACCAAATCCAAAAGCTAAGGCTACCTTTGACAGAAAAAGGGTAATAACAGGAAATATCAAGATAGGACACTTAAATGGTCATACTTCTGCCTTTTATCACCTTTTCATAGAAACTAGAAATCACGAAGAGAGGAGGGATTTTTCTGAGAAATCAGTAAGTGTCATCCAAGCTCAACAAAGTTTGTTCATACAACTGCAAGGAGCTTGTTTCACCCACTGGCTAGGAAGTACCACTGAGGGGTATCACTCATCAACTGGAACTCAGCAACTGGCCATGGATGTGATCCTACTCTGCAGCAATATGGATGAAAACAGGTGAGTACCCCTACACTCAGCCACGGCAGTCTAAATAGCTGCAGAGGGAAGCAACTTGCATTTCCAGGGTTTAAACTGACACACTCTGCTCCACAGCCAGGAACAAGAGCAGATATCCCTGAAGATACTGTGTCAGCTCAAGATCAGTGCCTTCTAAAAGCATGCTTTTCAAGACATGGGGGAAATTACTCAGAAACACTAATTAGCTACCAAAAAGAGTAGCTACACAATGTCACATGCTCAATTATAACAGCACATGCCAGCAGATTAATTGGTACTGAAGCTCCTAGAGTTATACTGGCAATTAAGGCTCCTGTAAGTGAACAGGAGGCCAACAGCAACACTGGTTAGAAGTGTGGGAAAGCCACACCCAGCACATGATGGTCACCTCCAAGCAGACACCTTCAAGTGCAGCCACATTTCTGTCAGGATTGAGGGCTGCCTCGGGATCTGCTCTAGTCTGTCAATGGAAAAATAACAGCTTTAGGAGGCTCCACCATCATGGCTCATGCTGGAGTCTTTTGTCAGAAAAGTATAATTCCTACACAAACGAGAGAAGCTTCCAAAATTTAAGCAGCATTTTAAAACATGGGATCAGATGCTGAGAATCTTACTTATCTGATACTAGAAACACTGAAGGGACATTGGACTTTGTTACAAGCCAGTTTCAATAGCTCTTATAATTTTTATTCGGCTTCCTCTACCTCACCCCAGTCACTGTGGGATGCTCACAATAAATTAACAGTGACAGCCTCTTCAGTACCTACCAGGCATCTCTGCTTGAGCACTGTGAATGCTGATGGGGGAAGGAGGAAGGGCAAAACAAAGTGCATCTCTCTCTGTGTCTGCACAGAGCCCTTGTTCTTCACAGAAAAATTTAACGGTGTAACTTTTGATGTTCCCTACTACTCAATCAAAATCCACACATCTAAACTTCTCTGAATTAAAAGGAATTGGAACTGCAAAGTTGATTCTCATCACTGTGAATAAATACTATAAACTTGTCTAGTGGAACAAAGGTAGAACGCTCACATCTTCCTATCTGCAGGAGCAAAACATTTGATTTTAATTTACTATCACAGGTATAGCATATACTTATAAAGAAACAAATCAGTTTTTTTAATCACTTTGATCATGTGTAAGGAAATCTCCACCAGATTCACACAGATCAAGGACCTTCAGTATTTAATCCAGTACTATATAATAATTACTGAGCCTATATAGTAATTATTGAGTAGCTTTACAGCATTTACAAAGGTTGCATTAGCCCCCAATGTTTCACAGCCTTTTCATTTAAAATCTCTGCTATTATTTTATAGAATGTTTAATGTTACAACACAGCCAACAATTTTCTGTTTGCTCTTCTAGAAAGATGCTGGCATGTAGCTAGAACTATGCTAATGAGATCCTCAAGGTATGCCACAGTTTTTTTAAATGAGTGAAATCACAGAAAAGTCATTTTATGGTCTTCAAGTCTCAGGTTCTGTCCTTCTAGTTGTTTAGGCTCAAATGCTGAATAGATGTTTTACTGCCTACTGATAAGAAGATATAGTCCAACAGTGGTAAAGGTAATAGAGCATCATAAATACAGGACTAGATGGTGTGGACATTGCACCAAACACTTCATTACCATGTAGATATAAAAAAAGTATTCTTTTTCTTTGGAGATGTACCCCTCTTCACTTTTCTGTAACATGCTCTGCATCTGGAATAATACTATGATTCCCTTGCTGCCACTGAGACAATCACACTGCTCAGATTTCATTTCATAAATTACTAAGATCAGCAATAATATCTGTATTTATTTACCAACAAATATATATCTATTTGTATATAAAGGACGATAGAAGTCTTTTCCTAGACCTCCACAATCTCTGTGTGCAGCTGCCCAGACTCCTGCTGCCATTCCTGAGACTGCTGTTCTGACACAGTCATCCCCATTTTCTAAAAGCTGGCTGAACATTCATAAAGCCCTGCTGTAAGCATCACAGTCAAGTCCTTTGTTGGTTTGTTTAATTTTAATGAAATCAAATTCTTTCTTTCTTATTACAGACATGCGCCTAAACTATTCTGTAAGGAAATGCTTTTCAGTAAATGTACTATGACTCTAACAGAAATAAACCAGTACAGGACAAAGCATAAAAGTACCGTGTTTCCTAAGCATTTTCACTACTTTTGTTTCAATTATTATTTGAAAATATTTATCTCAAAATGTTTGTAAGTTAAAAAAAAATAAAAAAAAAAAAATCACACATTCAAGTTTTTCTCTGGACCATTTTCTGAAGTTTTCAGGCGTCACTGTAATAAATCCAACTAAGAAATACTGCAGCATCCTCCTCAGAGAATTGTATCAAGCTATAGGCTGTCTGAGCAACTAGATCATGCCAAGAACAACAAGTACATAGACTCTTCTTATTAATTATGTATACCTTCTGCTTATCTATTCCACAGTTAGTCAGATCCTGCCACCGATGCCCACAATCCCCACAGAAGGAAAGGCTGCTGAGTCGTGACAGTGCTGATCGCTGCTCAAGGACTCCCAGCAGCACCGAGATGCCATGGTCAAGCACAGACCTCTGAAGAGGAGCACGGGAGAAAAGAACTTCATCCCACTCTAAATGACCATCACAGCTTTGGGGAAACAAGGTCTGATCCAAACGGGAGCCAGAATTACAGATCCAGAATTAAAAACCCAACAAACTAACTCCCGTGGGGGAAGAGAGTAATTCATATTGGTTTGCAAAATTTTTTTTGGACATATAGATAACAGCCCTTTTTATTTTAAATAACAATGACTTTCTATACTAATTGTTTTTTGTGTCTCTGTGCTGAAGGTTTTCAGGGCTCAGAAGGCAAGTCAAGATGCTGAACAGCATGTGTGTACACAAGATGACAGCCTCTGGCAGGGGACACAAAGGCTTCAGAATACGGGTGAGCACAGCAAAGGCCACCCATGTGCGTAGGGGATGATGGGTTTGTCTGCTAGAAATCTGGCAGAGTGCTCAAAAGGGAGTTTGTTAGCCTGAACTTGACTTCTGTGCCTGACTGATGAATATTAACATAAAATTACTCTTGCTGAATATCTCCATGCCTCTATGACCACTTCATGGTTGCTGGCACATACTATTATCACCCTCTTCCCTCTCACCAGCTGATGAGCATTACACCCTTAGGGGTAAAAACATACACCCTGAAGACCAAGAAGATGTCTGTTACAAAGAATTCCTGCTTGATTTTAATCCAAAAGAGTTGGCATTGAGCTGCTGTTTTTTTATTAAAACCTCCTTTGCTCAGTTGTTCTTTTGTCTTGTGGAGCATCTATCAATCAGAAGGAGTCACCATAGGAAGCAGTTAGTGGCAGCAGGCTATTTCATCCCTTCCCCCATGCCCAGACACTGACTCTTTCCTTCTTCCTCCCCTCCCCAACTTCATTAACTAAATGCACTGAATAAACCTTAACATCCCAGCTAAATCCTATTGGCCCTGGATTTGCTGCTTAATGCTAAAACCCAAGCGACCCATTTTTCTCCTGTTGATACTTCTATTGCTGATGGCAGCCAGCAGAGAAAAATACCCAACTATAAACTACTTTCACGTAAGGAACAAAACCGAGAGCATTCATCACTCACTCTTTCTGCTGCTGCTCACAAACTTTACGTAAGCTTTACATGACATGTCAAAGCGTCCCTTGCTTTTGTGCTTCATAGGCAGCACAGCGAGCCTGTTGCTTAGCAAATGATTACAACAGAGTGCATCTGTTATTAAAAGTGCAACTAGGTCTCTTTTAAAGGAACATGATCTGGCAAAGTCTATGAAAATTAATTTCTGTGCATTCTACCATCCTCGATCATGATGTCGTTACAAACATCAGAAGACGGAGATCCCACTAACTGAAAACCTTGGGGAGAGAGTAACAAAGAGAATAAAAAGCTTCAGTACTACAGAATAATTGTGGTTGCTATCCTTAAGTTTTGCTTTGAACTCTAAGTTTGTATTCCCAATTTCATATATGCCACAGAAAAGGCTAAAAATTATTCACTGTGCCCCTTTGTTCTGGGCGTCAGCCCTCGTGCTGCACACCTGAATTATAATCATCTCCCCTCAGCTCAGCTGCCCAACACTTCATCCCTGGTCTGTGATGACAAACAGAAATTTCAATGGTTCTTCCCAGCTCCTGACTCACTCTTTCCACAGCACCCAATCTGGGTCACACATCCAGCTGCAAATTCTCCCCATGGAAGCATTAGGCCCTTTGGCCCCTGGTGTCACCCACCTGCCTTTACTGCTTGCTCCACCAGACCTCTGATCTCTCTTCCATCTTAAAAACATTACACCATGACCACCATGTGTTTTGCCACAACATTTGACACCTCAAAACCCTTCCTTCCCAAAAATACCTCTTTGCCACTTCTGCCACACACACTGTGGCTGCAGTCACATCCCCCATCAATTTTGCAAGCCTCTCCACAACTTTCCACTGCAGTGGTAGACCCTTGCCCTGCTGCAGGGTCCCTCTGGAGTCATCCCTGCCCAGCATGCTTGGATCCAGGCTCCCAGCACTCCTAAGGAGAGGCACCTCACCCTCTACTCAGCCATGGGTACTGAGCACGAGGGATGTGAACCCCAGTCATTTCACCAGGACAGCCTCTTGCCCGGCGATGGATCCGTGGAAAGCGGCTTCACACGTGGAAAACTGAGCACTTTCCCTCATGGCTTGCAGAAGTCGCTCACCGCATTTTCAGTTATCTCTCAGACTGGCTATTCCAGCTTGCTCTTGGGTATCCAACCAACACAGCAGTCTTTGGATTTGACTTATATTTTTAATACCACATTTCACTTGACTTTATTATCAGACCTCAATGCCCTACAATACCGATGCTGGCTTCTGAGAAGGGCTGCATCCTCAACGGCCCAGCCCACGGACACCCAGCTCTTTGCCCAGCAAATTCCCGCAGCATTCAGAGGCTGCAAAGGCTGAAAAGCAACAAGGAGCCTGGGCATTTGGTGAAAATGCAGCTACCCTGAATAAAAGTTGTATTTATAAAGAACCCAAAAGCAAATGCAATCTAGCACTGAAGGTACACGGCACAGGTTGTGATTATTAGTGCGCTGTCTGCTACGAGAAGGCTTTCAAATAAAAACACTTCCTTACTGACCGTGCACTCGTGTTAATGTATTTCTTACCAATACCACTAATGGAGCGTTCATCATGTTTCTTGCTTCTCTGAAGTAATAAGAGAAATAGATTGAGGCATGTAAGAATAAAATTAAATATATCCAGGGTGCTACATGTTATCATGCTGCACACTCTTCACAAATGCGTTTAAATAGGGTCCTTGAAGGAAGTAATGGCAACTGAGTTCAATATTACAGAAATATTCAAACCAGAATAAATTGAATGGCGGGAGAGATAAGGAATATAACCAGTAAAACAAACGTTTATATTCTTGAGGACTTGTTTTTGCAGCAAGGACACGGATGAGAGAAAGAAAGACGGCAAGGTCTCCTGCAAAACTATTCCAGACTAAAGAAAGTAAAAATATTTTTGTTTGCCTGATTATAGATAAGGATGATATGGAGCAATAGCCACATGATTCATCGAGGTTTTTCTTGCCTTGAGTACAGTGAGCAGCATACTAGATAGGGGACATATTTCTTAAGAGGTTTATGAGGATGCAGACCTCAGCTTTTCTGTTTGTTTTTATAAACTTTTGACAGATTTCAGCATGGCCAATTCCTGGACTCTGCTTTGAACCATTCCCAGTTATAGTTAATGAACTTTGCACCAGGAATCCTTTTAGGGATAAGCAATAGACAAATGGATTACCAGCTGTTCAACTCAATTTTTCACAATTGTTCCAATTCTAGAACCATATACAAAAGAAACAAACAAGACCTACAGCTAGACTGGATGGTACATACACGTCTAACAGATACTTATTTCTTTCTCTCTTCTAAAACTTGAAGATGAACATGCAAAGGAATTGCCAGCTATGACTGCATTTTGCTGCCTATAATTTATACCTAAACTGTTAAAATACGTTCAGGTAATGTGAGTTAACTGAGTGTTTATTTTTCCAGTAGCACTAGGAAGGCTATCAGAAACACAAATCCAAGCGGTACAATAAACATAACCATATCTACTAACAGGACATTCTAACAGATGCATAAATGACATTAAAACATCATTTTAAGCGCACAGGAACAATTTTTCTTCCATCTCCAAAAATAATAATATTAATAACCATAGTAATAAGGTATGAAGCCCAGACTCCTCTATTATTACTGTTACTTTAAAACTACCATATATTTTCGAACTTTTCTTTAGGAAGCACACACTTCGAAGTTCACTTTTCCCCCGCTGCAGAACTCGCTGAGCAATGACCCCGTTGTTTACTCGGCAACTTAAAAAGGACAGCAAGAAAAGCCTCCAGAAACATTAACACTTCAGCGAAAGGTGGTAACTTCCAACGCCAATACAAATTCCAAAATACGGTACAATATTCCAGTTCGGTTGCTTCTGACGGTGATGCTGGTTTACAGCACGTCAGAACTTTACTACCCTCTGCCTTGCTAATCCCTCCGCGACCCCTGCGCTCCTGCTCGGCCTCTCCCCGCTCCACGCTAAACTTGCAGGAGCCACGATCCGGGGGCACACGGCCGCACACCGAGCAGCTCCGGACGGTGTTACCGCCTGGCAGCGCCGGAGCCCCGGCTCGGGCGGGCTTACTCACCCGAGGGAAGCCCGCACTTCCCGACTGACAGTCCCTCCCGGATCTCATTCGTGCGGCGGGTAAACCAGCCCCATCTCCGCACGGAGCACTCCCACCGCAACTTGTTGGGTTCGGGCTTTTCCGAGCGGAGTTTTCCCGACTTGGCCCGCCGCGGCCCGGCAGGCTCCCCGCGGGGCGGCCCGCTCGGCTCCCGCCGCCCACACAAAGAGCCCCGCGCCCCCCGGCAGCGCCCGCCCCGGGCGGCGCCGCGCCCCGAGCCCCGCGGGGCCGGACCCACCTGCGGAGCGGCTCCGCTCCCGCCGCCCGCCGCCGCTCCCGCCGTGCCGCCCTGCGCGGACAGATGGCCGGCAGCCCTGCAGCCCTCCGCTCTGCAAACCCCGGCTTTTTTTAATTTTTTTTTTTTTTTTCCCCTCCTTTTTTTTTTTTTTTTTTTTTTTTTCTCTTCCTCTTTCCTCCCTTCTCCCCCGTTTTATCCTCTCTTCCTCCCTTGGCTTAGACCCTGGCACATCAGCACAAGTGTGCTCACAACACCCCCTCCACCAGTCACTTCAATTAGTGCCACACGAGAGGAGCTTCTGCCCAAAATCTGCTTAAGAAAGGGCCAGAGGGCAGGGCAATCGCCTTTGCTCAACAATGACCAGAAGCTGCTATAAATATCCAAACAAAAGCACTGGCAAGGCCAGGAATGTCATATCCTAATGTGATAAAAATTGTAAATATCCGATGTATACCAGAAACACCAAAGCAAGCAAATTAGGGGTTTTTTATAAAACAGACAAAGATTAAAAGCAGTTGTCACCTCCTTACCCTCTCCCCAATACATGACCTTGTAGTATGTTATCAGAGTTGTGTATTTCTGCGTGCCAAGCTATTATGTTTTGGAGGTCCCGAGCAGCTCGTTCACAATCCCTTTGTGACAGCTGCTCGCTAATATTTATAGGTACCCAAGTCTGTGCACCTTATATAACCAAAGCGACTGACCAGGGCTGGGCAGGGGTGGACTCCAGCCCCACAGATAGGGTGCATCACACAAATAGTACAGGCGGTGACTTCTCTTGTTGATTAAAACATTAACAAGAAGTTCCCAATACACCAATAAGTAAAGCAATACATTAATACAGTACAGACGGGGGTGCATTTATATGAAGGCTGGAAGATTTAATGTAATTTGGACACATTTTACACTAACATATGCCGGTGCTGGGAGGAGAAACTAAAGCTTGAGGTTTCTCACTATACAGTGAGCTAGAGTTGAAAACTAACAAAAAACAAAAAAAAAAAACAAACAACAAAACTCACAAAAAGCCCTCAGACCCTTGGTCAAGCACAGTGCCTTCACCAGCTTGTGTACCACTTCCCAAATGTCCAGCTCACACTGTGCAAGTAGCTGGATGCCACTGGTTCCAGCATGGGGAGGGCAGCGTGGGAGAAGGGAGTGGTTTTGGTCCCATGAGACTCCTCGTAAACTCTGCAGTGCCTTCCAGATAGCAATTTCCAGTCTGTTGATGGCCGGATGACAAGAGCTAGGTTCATCTGAGGGGAAGCCAATAGCCACTGTCACCTAATTCCCTCCCCAGACATTGAAGAATGTAATTATTTCAAAGGGAGGGCACTCTGCTTATGTCCAAGTCTCGTGCCTCAATGTTTATGTACAAATCTGTGTAAAAGTAGTTAATCCTATTGACCAACCGCATGCCCTTTAGAACTGAGATAAAGGCCATCTGAAATTAACCCTGTATTTCGTCTGTCGGGTTTCCATCAACTCAAAAATCTCTTCTACTACAAATAAATGGTTTTTTTGTACATTTCATTCCCATGCCCTCTTCTGATCACACTTGTTTGTCCTGCTGCAGTGAACGCTGCTTTCTCAAACTAAACCAATTCACATACAGACTTATTCTCAAAGCACCCTTATCCAAAAAATATTGCCACAGAGGGGTTTTGCTGCTTTACTAATTCCCTGAATTTGAGCATATGCCCAATGTAACAAAGAGTGTACTTTTAGAAGATCACTTGATTTAAAAGAGAGAATATTTAAGTGAAGCTCATACGAAACTCTAGTCCAAAAATCTCATATGCAGGCTTGCAAGAACAAAACTGCCCACAAGACTTCCAGACTTCAGCAGGGACAGCAATGTTCTTTGTTTCAAGCAAGAGTTGTGAGTAACCCCGAGTGCACAGATGCAAAACAAGAACACCAATACGAACAAGACAGACTGAGCATTGTTGAGCCAAAGCTGCCAGCCCATGGGCTGACACAGCCCTCTCTGATGAAGGGGAGAGGGAAGCAGAGCTCCTCACTCTGGCATAGGCATGGGGCTGCTCCATGCAGCCCAGCACAGCAGCCAGAGTGATGGAACTGCATCCAGCTGAATTTCCAAGGTGTTCCATGCAATATGGCTAATTAACCCTGCCAGTACCACTGGCTGCTCTTTACACAGGCTCCTGCTTCTACTTCACTCAGGGCCAACTGGGTGGGCTGGCCACAGCAGCAGTACAAACATGTTTTGCATTGCAAAAAAGTGGACAAAAGTCTCAATGAAGGAATAAAAAACCCAACATAATCCTCAACAACAAAAACCCCTCCAGGTAAGCAGGAAAAGGATTTTTAGAACAATAAGCTTACTTGGCAAAAACATGAGCAATGACTTAAATAACTGCATAGTTGTGACTGAATAACAAGACAGCAAAAATAAATCACTAATGGAGTGAAATGCAAGGCTGTGTGCATGGTATAAAAATTTAGCCAGCCAGGCAGATGAATAAATTGATGGAACTGAGTTACTGATGCTAGAAGTTATAGAAAAATATCCTTGTCTCTGAATTCTGGGCGGGCATTGTATCTTTAATTTTTCTATCTGCCATTCCCACTTTCAAAGAGGAGAAATAAAAATAGATATAAAAATAAAAATAAAAATAAAAATAATTCCCCTTTCACCAAAAGGCTCTGTTTTTATTGATCTGTCTTGATCTGCTCCTCATCATGTATGCTGCTTTCCTACACCAGCTTTTCCAGCCTCTGCATAGAAATGGTGGAGGAATCTTGCAACCTCCCATAAGGACTGATGAAAATGTAAAATGAGAAAAACTTCAGGGAGAAAATGAGAAAAACTATATGGATATATGCCTCACAAAGGGATATTTAGAAGGGTTGTCTCTGCAAGTGTGAAAGTATTCCAAATGCCATTTGCTTTTCAGATCAAAATGCTCCATTTGATGATAAATCTAAGATACAGATTACAAAAATCTCTGACTGAGCAATGTCCCAAAACTAAAATGTACAGAGAAAACATACTGTTTAGTTTATAAAAAACTGAATGCATATTTGCAATTTTAAACTGTTCATAAAATATTCTACCAATAGATCGCTCATATAGAGAATTATGCTTTACCTGGAAGTGCTTTAAGTTAACTCGTTTTGGAAATAAAAACCTGGATCAGATACATTGGGTCCTTGCATTTGACATAATTTCCTGGAGAAGGGAACCTGTGTATGGAAAGCTATCCTCAAGCACTGGTTGAAGTTTTCCCTTAAATACTGTTTTGTTTGATAAGTGAAAACTGACAACACCACCAAATCATCTAGTATTAGTGTTCTTTTCTTTTACATGTCCCTGCCCTTGGACAAAAAAAATAATAATGGCTTATGCTATTCTTTAGCCTGAATAAAATGTTGCAGTTCCGGAGATAAAGACGTATTGAGCTGAGCAATTAAATAGCTAAATAAATGAATCAGCAGAGCAGAAGTGACAGATTTAATTACTGCTTAGAGCTAGGAAGGGGAACTAATTATGGGGTTCATGAACCGCATGCCATTCTTTTCCTTAAGCATGTGCTTCGATTCTTCTGGATCAAACTCTGCAAATGTGGTAGCACCATGCATTAGATTGAAAAAAAAAAAAAAAAAAAAAAAAAAAAGAGAGAAAGCTATCCAAAATTTTGAAATAAAATCTAATCTTTGAAGAAAGACTAGTCAATACTTTGTTCTATAAGTCCGTGTTCAATTGACTCCATACCAAGCATTACAAGCACTTGTTTAAATAGATAAACACTAAAAATTTAGTTCTCAAAAAAATGAAAGTGCAATCAAGTTCACTAGATGTGAATAAGCCAGAGATTGTAACAGAAAGCTGTGATAAGTGAGGCATAAAGCATATAGCTCTAGTGAGTGATTGGGAGCCCTGCTCAGCAGAAAGTATCTGTCACTGGGATACCTGTGAAAGCTTTTGATTCTTCTACCTCACTTCTGCTTTGGTCAGCTCACCAAAATGTCTCAGAAAGATGCTTTTGTGGCCACCAACTACAAAAACACTTGTGGTGGGAAAAACCTGTTCCTCAGATTCTGCCTTCTGTCTCATTTCCCATGTTGCATTTACTTTACCATTCTAATTTCATTCTTATTTGATAAAACTGTAAATGCCAATTATTTGAGCTTCACATTAAACTTATGATCCTAGTGGTATAATCCCTTAAACATAGAATTCTTTTCCTTATTAGTGGGGGGAGAAAGGGGATAAAAGCCCACATATACAGCATTTGAATCACATTATTCAATTAATTGAATAATTTTGGATTACAACTATCTTGTACAGATAAAGAGAGACAGGTATCATTTCAGGAAGAAAAAGAAGTGACAATCTGGGTTTTTAAAAATTAATTAGGGGAGGGAAGAGAGAAGTCTTTCATTTATAGCCAGTTTTTTTCTAAAATTACAATCTCATGATGTCTGTTTTGGTACAATTTTAAAAATCTACACATTTGCCTTTTTTCCTACAAGAGCTACAAAGAGAAAAATATCTCTGGACAGCTGACCTCATACACTATTCTGAAAAGAAAGTCAGGTATTTTACTCCACTGAAAATTTTAAAAATGCAGGACATAATTCAAACAATAAAACATCTTATGGCTAAGAAAGATCTAAATCTACATCAGCTGTAGTTGTGATCTTCCACACCATGAGTAATTTTGTCAGAATGAAAATGATTGTGTCCAAACCCAGAGAAGTGGGTTGATTCCTTGGAAGGCTCACTGAACAATCACAAATGCCATCATCATCCAAGATTACAACATCAGCTCTGCTTGACTGAAATTCTGTCCTCTGAAGGCAGCCAAGACCAAGGTCCATTGCCTCAATGAAGTCCAAAATGAACTCTATCTTCAAAATCAGTGTCTGGGTTTCTGTATCAAGGGAGACTGTATCTGCAGGGAACCAGGAGCACTGTACATCCAAGATAAGATAAAACTAGGATTTTTTTTTTAAATGGAATTATGGTATAGCTCTATACAAGTGATATTCTTTGCCTGGAATTCTAGTGCAGTTAGAAAAACACACTTTGTACCTAGACATACAGCAAAGTAGAGAGGAGCTGATCTTCCAAAAAGACCCTGTCTGAAACACTGGGTACAAGTTGCATTAACACTCACAACATATGAATTTTACAGCATCAGATATCCATGTTATTAAAGCCTGATGTGTATAGAATGTCACTAAGGTGCCAGTGATCATGAAACCTGCAGAACATACACACATACACACAACTGGTGTCTCATAATAGAGGTATGATGATTGTACAAAAATCTCAGTGGAGCCTGATGAGAATTAAAGGATTTCAGGGGCAGGGGCAGCAGACTGCTGAAGGACAAAAGGAGAATTTGCACTCTTGGTGCACAACACTTCTAACCACAGGAGGAAAAGTTAGCAGTATTTCACTAACAGTTCCCTGCCAGGCTTCCATGGAAATAACCTTTTAAGTATCTGAGATGTCCCTTCAAGACAGGGCATGATCAGTATTTACCTGTGCTTCCAGAAGCAGGGTCCCAAAGGAATGCAGGGCATATAGGAGTGGAAGCCATGTGGAAGTGAGCTCACCACTGGGAAGACATCTGACTATGAATCCACCATCTTCTGCAGAGCAGTGCAGAAGAAATCCCTCATGGGGTACTTGCAAGTGGAGTCATGGTTAAGTATACTCTGGAAGTGAATTTGTCATTGCTTTATTTATACCCTTTTGCTCTCAATCTCCGCTTGGATGTCTGCCTTTAGGTCTTGCTTAACATAATTTTGCAGTGTCTCACCACCCAGCCAGCCTGGTGCAGTGGAGACAAGATGAAACACTGTGAAACCAGTAGATTATCAGTTGAAAACAAAGAAGGGTGCACAGGGTGTCTTTGAGACATGAATGTCTTCCAGCAGGGTCATAGAAGACCAGAGCTGGCAAATATTCCTTCCTATTTTTAAAGGGTCACTGGCTTAGGATGACTTTACTAGCAGGGGAAGGATTATCTCTAACAGCCATGAACTAATTCTTCTCCTGCCTGCTGGCAAAGCAACACTCCACAGTCCTGGGTGAGCTCTGGGTTTTCAAACAGCCTCTGACTCTGTGTTTGGTTATTACAGGGAAGATAGCAGGTCATTTTTCACTGGCATGGGGAGTGTGGCATTTCATCAAAGCTGCCCTTGGGAAGTTTGCTTGTGCTGATTTGCAAAAAAGTGACTAAGTATACCAGTAGGTGTAAGAGGAGTTGCTAGTTGTCTTGTGCACAGAAGAAATTACTGTGTTTTTTTGTATAAAGTCTAAATGGCATTTATACACTACTAATCTCAGATCTAAAAATAATTTTAAATCACCTACCATTTTCTCCTTTAAAATCACAAAGAAGTACTTTTTTTTGGAGTGGCTTCCTAATAGCTCATTGAAAGCTGGAAGTAAGTATCCAGTCTTCACTGGGGACTAATATAAAAACCAGTCAAGCTCTTTGACAGTAATGACAACTGAAATAACTGGAGCCACTGTCCAACTAAAAAGCTGAAGTAAGCCTCCAGCCACAGTGCTCAAAGGGTTTTCACAAAGAAGGGCAGGGATATGTGCATACAAACATCAGAGCTTGCTTACTCTTGGAATGAGTTGCATCTGGGTAATACAAAACCCAAACTACCAGAATTATACCAGGAAGAGCAGGGAAGCCTGTGAACTGGCTAGAGTGCAGCCCTAGACTGAGCCTGAGCAAAACTCACAGGAAGTTCCTCCTCTCTCCTAGAGTAGTAGTATACCAAAGATGAAGCAGCCATAAGGAGTATGAAATAAGGAGTGAGAAATTTGATCCTCATGAACCTCATAACATAATCCTTGACTTAATACAGATGACAAAAAGGTGGTTTATAATATGTGATAATATGTTCACTGTGACACAAACAATTGTAAAAAGTAATTAGTTAATTTTCAACAAGCTATCTTGATTTGTGAAACTAGAGAAGCAGTTACATTCAAAAATTCTGCCACTATGAAAAGCACTGGCTGCAACACAAGGGAATAACACAAGCCCAGAATGGACCAAGAGAACAATTCAGAAATCTAAAGGAATGGTTCACTTCCATCTCTTGATGTCTGAGGGTCAGTTTGAATGAACAAAACTCCAGGGCACAAAAATCAATCAAACAGTTGTGGAAGAGACTTGGGAAGTTCCATGTACAATTTCTGTACTTAGCTACTGAGTTGGTATGTCTGGAAATTCCATTGGTAGAAGGTATAGAAATTACAAAAATCTTCCAAGCACAGGGAAGTTTGAA
The DNA here is from genome assembly GCF_903797595.1 of Erithacus rubecula. NCBI lineage: Eukaryota > Metazoa > Chordata > Aves > Passeriformes > Muscicapidae > Erithacus > Erithacus rubecula. The sequence continues at coordinate 85,398,732 of NC_136689.1, read as the reverse complement.
AGTCAAAACTGAACCTTTGTGATTCAAATCTCAAAAGCAGAGAGTGATGGCAGACCATCCATCCATCCATCATGAAAATTGGTTTTAATATTACACTATTGAATTCACAAAGAACTTTGAGTAGAAAAAGAAGAAACTGAGATAGCCAGAGATGGAGAATCAAACACTGATAAGGTCATCTGGATTTTGGAACGAGTAGCATGCTACATACTACATTGAGACCAAGGACACTCACTGAATTTCTAAATATAATGCCATGATTATTCCTCATTTAAAAATTCCTCACTATAAACATTTTGCATGCCTATTATTCCAGAACCAGCACAAGACTTTTCAATGGCTCAGGCAAAACTGACAGTCAATCCTCCTAAAATAACAGATGGGACAGGGCCACCCCTGCCTGCCAGAGAAAAGTGGGGAATTGCAATGGAGAGATCTAGAGGATCCGTGCTGTTAATCTGGCTGCCTCCAGGGACTGATAGCAGTCAGCTATCACAGCTGCTGGCCCTGGGCATTCTACCAGTGATTTCCACTCCTACTTTAGGGGCAGCAGCACTTTCAGACAACCTGTTTTTCCCTGTCCTAATATGGACAAAATTAGGACAGATATTAAGGGATGTGTGTTTTGTCTTTCCAGGAGCCTGCCACCTTAGACAATTTCTGCTTTGCTTGTGCTCACAGCCAGTGCAGTTTGCTGCTGAAAGCTGAAGACTCAATTTATCTTGGCTTCTTCTGCATTCTCAGAAGATTCAGGAAACTTATGTTCACTGGTATCATAATGCTTCTGAGAGTCAGGGGCCTTGACCTTAAACATATGAAATCCACCTTGTGTCAGTCTTAATCACATCTCCAGAGTCATCAGGATAAAATCATGTTCAGAAAAGCAAAGAGTTCATCTCTAATGATCAAGAATATTTTTAACATGCTGTTCGTATTGTGCTCTTCAAGTTCCATAGGAAAATGAAATTGCAGTGAAATTCTTAATGTGAAAGCTACTGTGAGATATTTCAATATGCTGGTGCAATGTAAGAGTTATCAGTGTGTTAGGGTAGAGCATGACTAGTTTGATCAGGAAACTACTGTGCAGAGCTGTAGAGTAAATGACAGACGTAAAATCAGAAACAGCTTTGAAATATATATTGGCAGTTGTTCCCTTTACAGGACCATTGAAGCATTTGTTGCATCAATATTGGTGATAACAGTCAAATTTCAGTAAATATTAGTGTTTCAAGCTGAACTAATTAAAGCCTTATGGAGTATATTTGCTGCAGCTTTTCTGACAGTTTATATACTATTGTTACCCAGTGAAGTAGCAAAAACAGGAAGAAAAAGGTAGAACAATAATTGTGTTCAACATAAAATCATACCTTGCTATATCATAATGATGTTTTATATCAAACCCCATATTTTAATTCCATTATACTTTTTTTAATATATTAAACTTTTCTAAGGGAAATATAATTCAGCAAATTCAGACCTCTTCTCCACCTGCAGATTTCCACTGTGCCCTCTTGAGAGTCATTTTGTCTTTCAGTGCTTAGCTCCAAGAACATAAAATAATAACCTTGTCCTACCTCACTACTAATAGAGCTACTATTAGCACAATCCATTTATATTTGGTAGCATTACAGCATTATGGGAGAAAAATGGTTTATATATGTACCATTCTATGTGTACATTTTCCACTGAACTTTTTTAAAAAAACACAAAACCTAATTTGTCTTTTGAACATTTTGTTTTTTCATTTTCTTTTCTAACTTCCATCACCTTGTTTTGCTGTGTGCTGTGTTGTGTCTCCTGGTATAGTCTTCCTCTTGTTTCAGTCACTTTTCTTTGTCAACTAACAGTGATGAGTTTTCTTTCAGTATTTCTTTTCTCCACTTTTGCAGTCTTCTTATTTCTTGTATATTGCCAGTTCTCTCTAGATTGAGAATAGGTAACTATTCTCAAATTTACTCGAGGTTTTGTATCTCTCTTCCTCTTACTCTGAGCCTTTCCTTTCTTGCCTGTGAGCCACCCTGCTTTGCCTCCTGAGGAATTGTCTCCCTTTATAGGGGTAAAGGCGAGCACTGCACCCGCAAGCATTGGTGAGGAGACAGGGAAATCAGGAAGAGTGAATGATCAGAGAGCTTTTATTCAGGGTACATGAAGGCCTTTAGCCATGTGTAAAACACCTCAGAGATAATGAGTGCTTCAGGGTAGGGATCATACCTGACTGAAATAAAGGTTTCTCCAGTGCACAGTGCAAAAAAGCTGCTAACCTTGCAGAGGCCTTCAAGTTGCTACAGCTCAAACCCCAGGAGGCTTTACAGGTCAAGTTTTACATCTTGAACCCAACTGGGAAACAAACTCAAAGCTGTTGCATGTGACAAAACACGAGGTTTATGGGGGGATGGCAGCCCAGGTGCTGGTGCCTCCTGTGCTGTGGGTTCTCAAGAAGTGCAAGACAGAACCAACCAGTGCTGTCATTTACCTTGATTTAAATAATTTGGAGGACTTGGATCTGTTCTCAGAGATACAAATTAAAAGTCTCATTGTTAAGCCTAGTAAAAAAGTAATGCTTGCAACTGCAGCTGCAACTTGGGCTTTCAAATAAGAGCTCAGAATCCAGCAGAGCTACTAGAGTAAGAATGGATATGTTATTTATACGTAGAATGATATCATTGTTTTTATTCCTTCCCTTTAAGGGGTGGTAGGTGCATTTCTGAAGTTTGACAATTGCTCAGTTCCAAAGGGTAAGATATCTCCTCCCTGCAAATCTGGAGAAATGTTAAAGTTGTCAATACTTTGCTGGAAGGCCTCACCTTCGACTTACAGCTCTAAACAGATTTACAGCTCACCATTTTTGTGCGGAGCAGCTGCCTCAGGGAAAAATCACCAACTCTGCCGGAGTGGCTCAAGAGAAAAAGCTCACAGGACTCAGTCCTACAAAGGCAGTGACACAATCTGGAACCATCCTTGGCTTCCTCTGCAAGTGTGCAATGCTGGGCCATTGCCAGAATATACCCAGGAATCACATCTGTGCACTCCTTTTTGCAGGAGACAGAGATGCTCAAGGATGAAATTTGCTTGTAGTTTGGGAGTTCTGTTTACTATTCAAATCCCATCAAAGCATGTGGAAACCTTGCTGTCTCAGTCAGCCTCATTTCTGAGGCAGAGCAGGCATACACACGTGGATATAACCATATACACACTTCTATCTATATGTGTGTATAATTTTCAGAAAACACACAATATCATAGTTTCAGAACATTTCTAGGACTCATCTCACTAAACTGTAGAGCAAGCTGAAGTGAAATTCTTAGTATTTTGGAAGTGATTTTTTTTTAGTATGATCACTTTTTTATTTATCTGTGTAACTTTCCCCAACTTGTTCTTTCTTCATTCTGCCTTTTTTTTCCTATTCATTTTTGCAAATGTTTTCTCTTTTTCTTTTTTTTCCCATGGTTTGAATTTTATGAGCATTCCCTGCATGCTTTGGGCCTTTTCTGAGGAGGCAGTAAAGAGAGAGAAAGCAATTTGGAAAAAGAACAGTAATAATTTAATAACTATAACTACATAAATCATAGAATCATAAAATGGGTTGGAAGGCCCTTAAAGATCATTTGGTTCCAAACCTTCTGCTGTGGGCTGGGCCACCTTTCACTAAACCAGATTGCTCAGAGTATGTTAAACATGTCCATGGATGGGGCATCCACGATTTCTCTGGACAACCTGTTCCAGTGCCTTGCCACACTGACAGTAGAGAATTTTTTCCTTGTATCTAATCTAAATCTACCCTCTTACAGTTAATGTCAGGTCATTTTGAAGGGAAAGGCAGGAAATGTGGAAAGAGAAACTCCCCAGAGTTCTCATTCTTTTCTACACAATTTCAATACACAGCACAGTAATGGTGATTATTAGAAGTTCTTCTGAAAGTGGAAGTTCCCAACCAGAAAAATACAAAAGAATATGAACTCTGAATATTAGTAAGTCCAGCCAAAAAATTACTTTGAAGAGCAAGTTTCCAAAGGCATAAAACTAATAATAAAATATTTTTTAAGCACATCCAAAACAGGAAGTCTGCCAGAAAGTCTGTAGGGCTGATAAGTAACTTGGATATGAAAGAAGAACCCAAATAAGATCAGATTCTACCCCAGCAAAGGGAAAAGAATTCTTTACAAAGATGTAAAGAGCACTATGGAATAGACCTAGAGGTTTCTAGGCTGAAACCTTCTTTAAAGGGCACAACCCCCTTACTGGTTAGACAGTGGGAAATACAGACCAGAAAGTTACATGGTCACTCTTCTCAATTCAGAGAGATTTCTACTAGGGCAGTGTAGGGAAATGCACTGTTTAGCATAGTCCTCAGTAATTTGGTTAAGGCTGAATAGTGAGGAGAGATTAAATCATACTAGATTATTTAATGTAGTAAAAGCCAAAGATGTCTGAAAAATTGCAGAATCATCTCAATTTGTTATTGGTGATGAAAGTGTGAATCAAGAATAAAGCTGATAAATGTTCAATCTGGAACAAAAAAACCAAAGAGTCCTTACTATGTATACCCAGTGATGAGCTGTAAGTGAGCTGCTACAAATCTGAAATATGGCTACTGCAACTGGTGAAACCATGTACCATTCTATAAAAACACCAGACTAATGTAAAAGGAATATTATGAATTATTAGTAAAATTGAAATGGATGAGAGATTATAAGGTCACAAAAAATGCACTTTATCTTCTAAGCCCCAAGGAACTCACCTGAAGTAGAAAATACATAAACAAGGATCTACAGATAAGTAAGATAATTAATGGTAAGGGATGGTATCTGTGTGAGGAACAATAAGTAGGCTGGGATAACTGACATTTTTTTGTTCTGTTTAATGAAATCCCACAGTCTATTCTGGCATCCTGGTGTACATGATCACTCCCACAATATTTCCTGGCAGCAATGACATACATTTTGGTAACAATAATGATCTGCATTTTCACTGTTCTTTTTCTTCAAAATAAAAAGTATCCCAGGAATATTGTTTAAACTATTAAAGCAGATATTTAAATAAGAAAAATCAAATTCTGTTGGAAGTAGAAAGTTGGAAGATGTCTTTGGGGCTCATCTGGGCCTACCCAAACAAGATTAGCTTTGAAGTTACATTCAAGTTCAAAGGCTGCTTAGGAGCTTGCACAGAGAGTTTTGTCTGGTCTCCAAGAATGGAAATGCCACAGAGTCTCTTGATATATGTGCCAGTATGTCATACACATATATACACACATATACACACACAAGAAAAGAAAGATTTTTTGATATTTAGACATAATTTCCTATGTTGTGATTGGGACTGCTGCCTCTAGTCCTATTGTGGTGCATGACCTAGAAGTGTCTGATGTCATCTTAAATGTACATTGCCAGCAGGTAGATGAAAACACTTAGATTCCCCCCTTATTCTCACCTTCAGCCAGAAGAATCCCTTTTCTGTCAGCTTCTCTCTGTATGCCGTGTGCTCCAGAGACTCATTCCAGTATGTCTATGTCCATCTTGTACAGGGGAATCCATAACAGAGCACAGTCCTCCAGGATTGGGTCTCACTAGTGCCAAGCAGAGGGCAAAACATCACCTTTCTCAACTTGCTGGCTGCACTCTTGCTAGTACAGCCCCCAGGATGGTGTTGACCTTCAGGATGCTCTGCTGACTCACATTGGAGATTTTTGGTCTACTGGGACATCCAAGACTTTTTATGCAGAGCTGCTCTGGAGCCAGTTGGTGCCCAACCTGTCCTGCTGCATGATCAGGAATTTGCATTGGCCCGTGCTGAACTTAAAAAGTTTCTGCCAGATTTATACTCCAGCTTGCTGAGAATGCTCTGAATGATAGTCCTGCACATTATTGGCACATTAATTGCTCCCTTAATTGGGTGTCATCTGTGAATTTGAACTTGCTGAGGGCTTTATTTCATCCCAATGGCTACATTTGCAGTGAAGGCATGAATGGAGTCCACACTAGTGTTGATTCCATAGAGGTGTTACTGGAAATGACTCATCAACTGGACTTTTTACAGCTGATCACAACTCCTGGAGACTCATGATATGACCAATAGTGCATTCACCTTGTGTTCAACTGCTCAAGTCCATGTCTCACCAATGTGGCTGTAGGAACACCATGTAACTGGCCTTGCAGAAGCCAAGGTAAATAATGTCTTCCTTCATCCATCATGCCAGCCATCTCCTCAGAGCAAGTACTTAGACTGTTCAGTCACAATTTGCAGTTTGTGAATCCATGCTGTTCCCAATCGCCTTCTTGTCCTCTTGTTTTCACAAGGGTTTTCTCCAAAATCCTTGTGGAAATTGAAGGCAGTTCTATCAGCAAATAGTTCTCCCGATCTGCCTTCATTGCCCATGTACATGTAACACTTGCCAGCCTTCATGATCCTCTCCTGATTCCTAGGGAACTTTTGACAAAGATACAAAGCAATCCTTGCAATAACCTTAGCTACTTCTCTCCACATCCTTGGATACATCCTCTGTTGGCCCGTGGATTTGTCTGTGTCCAGTTTGCTTACTTGGTCACTAATGGGATACTCCCAAACTTTGCCTGGGAGATATGGGGACAGAACTGGCCACAAGAGACCAAGGAGAAGATGCTCAGCCTATTCTGTGTGCTTCAAGTCTCCTGCCTTGCTTCATAGCCCATAGTTCCTTAGACCTCCTTTTGATTCTAGTTTTAGAATTTCTTGTTGCCATTTCCATTCCTCACAAATTTCAAATCCAGCTGAGTTCTGACTTCCCTGATTCCCTGCCTGCATGACTGACAGCACTCTGCTCCTGAGTAGCCCTCTTTGGCCTCCTCTGCCTTTTGTGTTGGAGAGAAGCTGGAGTTCCCTGCCTGTCTGATGGCTGTGGGCTGGGCTGGGCCCAGGTCTGGGGAGGTTGTCCTCAGAGAGCAGCATCCTCCCAGGGTTTCCTTTCCCTTCCCTTTCCCTTCCCATTCCCATTCCCCTTCCAGACAGTCTCCCATGGGAACCTACTGAACAGCTCCCAGAATGAGCTGTTGAATCCTCTATTTTCATTTCCTGTTAGAATTTTGAGCTTTTGCTCAAAGTACTTGTTCATTTCAGACAAAATATTCTCAAAAAAAAAAAAAAAAGGGTAAAAATTTTTAAATGAAACTTTTTTTCTCTATCAAAGTCAATTTAAATGCAACTGAACTTCCTCTTAGAAGGAGATATAGTCACTTAACTGTGTTCATTCACTAAGGTGAAATGAAAAGTAATGGAGTAGAGATGCTTAGTGCTTATTGACTATAAATAATTTAGATTATTTATAATTTTAAATACTAATTGGTAAATAATGATCCATGACTAAGTCTGACAGTATGGCTGGAAAATAAAATCAAGAGAGATTACAAAGAACCCAGTGCAGTATCCCATTGCTTGCTGCCTATCAACATCTGTTTCACTTTTCAGCAACCTTGTCTTGCCTGCTTTGCAACTTACAGTGGTGCCTAATTTAAACATTCTGTAATAGTGGTTTTTAGTCCTAAATGGGGTTGTGAGATGTGCAATTATTGCTTCTTTCATTTTATTTACAAAAGAAAAGAAAGAGGGAGAATATTGGGTTTTTGCTTCCACCTGTTATACTAAGAGAAGCTAAATGAGTGTTTGACAGTTAAAAATATAAATGATGAGCCCTCAGATTAAAATACTATCGGAATTAAATTCATATGTGTTTGTGAGATTCCGGGCAAGTTCCAGAAACTGACAGCATTTTACTTTTCCTTCAACATGCATAGTATGCTCAAAAAGCTTCTCTTAAAATGCCTTAATTAACCTAGGACATGAGAGAGAAAACAACGAACAGAACAACCAAGACAATTTGTCATCAGGATTTTCATTAAACCCCTCAGTATTATAGGAATTAATTTCAGTAGTGCTTTGCCCTGATTACTGCCTGTCGGATAGGATACAGGCATCCAACAGGATATTTGAATGGAGAGCGTTTGCTCCCATCCTACATCAGCATTATGAAGGTAAGGACTTTATCTACATTGACTGTGATTCATCATCTATATTTTAATATTGCAAAAACTGAAGACAACTCTAATTTTAACTTCCCCCAGGACTGTTTTTTTCCAGCAAATGTTATGTTGATAATAGCTCACATTGCTATCCCCATCTTGGGCAGGGAGAAAGATCAATGGACTTTAAGATCACAATAGTCATCAATTTGTTACTTTAGATTCCCAGACATTATAGTTCACTACATATTGTTATATCACACAGGCACACAAACCTTATTGGTCACAGAAGGGAGGGAACCAGCTCCCATTTTAGACTCTGAATTGTCCTACAACCTGTACAGCATCTAGGCAGTGTTCTTATCTAGCCCTCACATTTTTAGTTTTTCAAAATGCTCCCCTCATAAAGCAGACTGCTTTGGAATCTGCAGCACATTTTAAAGTAATGATTAAACACTAATCCACTAAAATACTGAAGTACCACTTGAGAATTTGGCAGGATCACTTTAAATAATCTCTTAGCCTACTGATGGCTCTCTCAGTGTTCTGTGTTTCCACACATAGCTGATGAATAAAATTATTTTAACTTGTCTGTGCCTATACTTCTCACAGTATTTCTTGTATGAAAAGCAGACAGCACAACATGTATGCCTTAAAGTACGGAATGCTGTAGGTAAAATAGTCAAAATGTCAGTTTCTACAACATTTTCTTCTTCAAGTTATATAAAAGTATTTTTAGAAACAATCTCACCTTAAATCTGGGAGTACCATTAAGGACTGTATTACAGAAATTACTTTGGTAATTTTGGCCAAAGCAATGCAGTTGAATGTCACACATGGGTGCAGGGGGAGGCTAGCAGATAGAGAAATCAAATTCACCCCTACAACAAAAACACAATATGAAATGTTACTGAGGAGCAACAAGCTGCAATATTACAGTGTCTTATAAAGTCATGTTAAATGAACACAGGTAAACATATGTTGCCTTAAGTTTTTTTTTTTGCTCATTGTCAGGAATTTATAATTTTTTCTCTGCAGAAAAATTGACTGAATAATATCTGTACTGCACCCGGCTGCTTATAAGGTGAGTAGGCAAAGTATCTTTTATGGCTAAAAAAATTATTACAGGATGGAGATCTCTGTAGCTCCTTGAGCTGAAATGTGACTAAACCAAAGGACTAAGCTACCAATTCTCTCTCTTTGAGTGGGAAAGTGAAAGGGGCTCTGTGTGTGTGTGTGTGTGTGTGTGTGTTTGTGAGTGTGTGTGCGCTGGTCTTTAAGTAGTATTTCAAACAGAAAAACAGCTCTCTCAAGCATTCTGCTTTAAAAGTTGTGCAGATTCACTGACTTTCCATCTGTTCCCAAGTTTCCTAAGAGCTGTCCCTATATGCTACAGATACTGGGTTCAAACCTGCTTTGCTTGCATCTTGTGTCATAATCACATTATGAGATGACACATACATTCATCTGGTCATAAGGGAACGCTTAGAGAATTCAGGTTAAGAAGATGACTCAGTTGCCTTATTTAGATTAAAAATTCTTCTGAGTACCTGGCACATTAGGTCTTACATTAAATCACAAAATGTGCCATCTCTCTTTCTTCTCTGTTCTCATTTTTCCATTAACAGTTTTCTGGCCTTTCTATCATTGCATGTTTCCCTTCTCCCAGTCTGTTGATCTCTTTTCTCCTCTTTGCTACTCATATAGTTGCCCTCCCTCCTGTTCATCTCTCTTCCCAGTCTCTGCTATGCTACTTCTACATTACTACCAGTCATTCCCTGCTTCTCCTTTTAATCCCATCCAGAATCCTATTTATGCTGTTCCTTTTGATGGAGCATATACACAAGGATGAGAAAGAGCAGCTTTTATATTTTCCAATACTTTATGCAGGGAAAATCTTTGACATGCAAGAATCACACATGATGGGACTCTTAGGGTCTTGTATGTAGAGTCAGGAGTGGGACTTGATGATCTTGATGGGTGCCATTCAACCCTGTATATTCTATTATTTTATGATTAAATAGGATCTAAACACAATCTACAGTAATGTCTGTTCAGCAGGTGCCCCAGAAGCAAAGGGCCACTGTTCTTTTGATTGTCCCATAACCTAGAGAACTATTCCAGCCAAGGACTAGAACTGCATGACTGCAGCTCTATGGTAAACAGTAGATATTGCTCATCCCTGAAACTCCTCCAGGCTGCTGGATGTGTATGTGGGGTCAGACTTCACAAAAAGTATTTTTCCCCTCCTCTGCCAGTGCTAGATTCGCTTTTAAATTATTGAAGCTTCCCATCAGAACTAGTTCTACTAGGCAAAACCTGGGGCTTCAGAATACAATTATATCACAGGCATAAAAGCATCTCTTTTCTGCCACAATGGATCCATAGAGTGGAATCTGAAATAAAAAGCAGAAAATCTAGAGACAGAACATTAGATATTTCTTTTTGATTATTCTTAAATGTAAAACCCATTAAATGGAACCAGTATGTAGGCAGCCTTTAACTTCACCGGAATTATGACGATTGCATCCACTCCACATGGAAATGTATTTAGTACTTATGGCTGGGTATTTCAGGGCACTCTTTTTTCAATGAGTAATTATAACTCCCAAGTATCAGTTATAACATGTATCTTTAAAAATATCCAGAATTATTCCTGAAGGACTGAGTAGCTACTTAGAGTGGAAATTATACACATCATGAGAGCAGAATTATTCAAAATTATATTCTTATTCTGCAACACAGAAAATCTATTAGTACACAGAGATTAACAAGATACTTTGTGCTTTCAGTCAGAGCACCAGGCCAGTCTGTGACTGGTAATCTAGAACACAAATAAAGCTGTGAATTTGCTATGCTAAAGTAGCACCACTGATATCCCTACATTTCCCCTGTCTTCATAAATAAACTAGTCCAAGAGGAAGGTGGCTGAGTGATGATTATTTGCATTTAGATATTATTCTTTATGTAGCAGCTATCAGCCGTTGTCACAGGGCCTATATAAGAACACTAGTTTCTGCATCTAATTCTTTCCTCTTAATTGACTTTAAAACCCTAGCTAACATCAGGCACAGGAATTTACATGGAAATTAGGCCATCTGAATATGACTTTCTTCCCCCACCCCTTTCCCTCAGCCTCTCCTCAAAGCCAAGGAATGGGATAGGTTTTAAGAACAGTGCAGCAGCCCTCTTCATGTCCAATTAACCTTTTTTCACAGAGAGGGTGATTAAAGATTGTACTGCCCAGGGAGGTGGTGGAGTCAGTCTCCCTGGAAGTGTTTAAGGAAAGACTGGATGCAGAGCTCAGTGCCTTGGCCTAGTTGACCTGGTGGTGTTCAGTCAAAAATTGAACTCAATGATCTCAGAGGTCTTTTCCAACCTAATTGATTCTGTGGGTGCAGAAGACAGCTAAGGGATATCTAATATCCTGGGTGCAGAAGACAGTTAATGATGATCATAAAATTAAATGCTGAAATGACTATTTAATTCCTATTCTCTGGCAGAAATTATGATGTTGGTTATGGCTGGCCTTTTGTTCTGCAATAAAAGTCTTTAAAATACCATGTCTGACTTGACGGATGTGCTTTTGAATCAGTCTCTTGGATCAGAATACCTCCATGCCAGTGTACTACAGAGTTCCCTTCAGACTTACTGGATTTTTTAATAACAAGGTCTCTTTCCTGTGATGTTTTCTTCACTCCTGTTGACAGGGTTTTTGAAATGCTACACTTAATTTATGCAAGGGACCAAGGTTCTTCTCAATGATTTTTTTAACGTCCCTTATTTAAGATCAAAACCCAGTGGTTTAATTAATTCTCATATGTGACTTCCAAGTGGAGAAACTAAATTTCTTCTCCCACTTCTTCTGTTCATTCTACTCATAAAGATTATTGTCATCTACTGGCAGAGAATTTAAACAGCAGTTTTGTTGATGATATACCTTGCAGCAGAGAATGGATGTTCTTGTGACACTGGTGCTGCCATCCTTTCATGGTAATACACAATAAGGCAGACAATCCACTTAGATATTCCAACAACAGGCTTCTGACTGAGGTCAAAGAAACTAATCAATCCTGTTCAGCATCTGAGTTCCTCCTGAGGTGTCCAGGCCATGTTATCTTCTTCATATACTTAATTTTTCTTCTGGAGGAATGATTAGGATTTCCTAGTAAATTACCAAACTGAACTCTTCAAACACCTTAGGCCTTTCCATAGGGATTACAGAGCATTAGGTATCTACTGCCAGGTTAAGCTTCATGAGCTGCTGAGAGCACCTCCTAATTAACTCTTATGTTCCTGACTGGTTGACTTTTTAGTCTAAATCAAAGTTTTGTCTCCTGTGTAGCAACAATTCAACACACCATCATTGATCTCTACTTACTTAAATAAATGAACAATCAATTAATGTGAAGTAAAGAAAACCAACCTCAAAATGAAGGCATAAACCAGTTCTAGTCTTAAGAATGGAGGAAACCGTGAAGTAAAGCTTAAATATCAGTGTGAACAAAAATATTTGCATGTGGGTTTGCTTGTTGCTGCATGCTCAGCATCATGTCTGGATGCAAGTCTGCTGGACACAACCAAGCTACAGCCACTTCTGTCACCTTCTCTTGTGTTTAAAGTGGTTCAGACTTGGCGAATAACAAACTTATCAGTGTTTGGACAACATTACTTCTCCCTGTTTTTCACACCCTGCCCCACAGCTGTGCCAGCAGAGGGGTTTGCATGAATGCTCTCTAAAATGCTCAAGGCAAAACGAGCCAGTTTATTTTAAGCAGTGTGAACTGTGGATCTGAACTGGCTTGGCTGAGTTAGCAGGTTTGAGGCTAAGGAGCAGTCATGCAAGCCACTCCACTAGCAAAAGCACAGGGGAGCACTGCCAGCTGCTGGATGGCATGAAAGAGGAAAGCAGGAACATCTTTAGGCAAAACAGCTGGAGCACAGATGCCATCCCTCTGCAGCTGCAAAACTTCTGCCTCAGTGTCCCTTAGGTGTGGGAAAGACCAGGCACAGGAACAACTTCTTTTAGTATGTGGGGGAAAAATGTTACAGTATGTTACTTCTATCCACTTGATATATACTGCACTTAAAAAACCCCCCAAAAACAACAACAAAAAAAACCCCAGCTAGTAAATCAGCAAAGTCTTTTAATTATAGAAAATTTCTTGTACCCAATTCTAAGATAATCAAATTACCCTTATCTGTGTTATAAGTACACTGTCATAAGCTTTTCCCTAGTTTTCAGCATTAAAAATCTCCAAACTCCAAAAAACCTTCAAATTTCAAAAACCAAATCTAATCCTAAATGTTGTTTCTGTACTGGCAAAAGATTTCTGCAAAGATTTAGTCCAGAAAAAACACCATTACTATTACTTAAGTGTGTCTGTGTAGAGTTTACAGGCTAAAGCATCAAGCAAATAGCATGTCTTAAAATCCAGTGATGGTTTGATGGGCTCTTTTCCCTGGCCTGCCTGACCTGAGTCAGCTCACTCCCCATGATGCTCGTTCAGTTGCACAGGAGCAGTGATTTGGAGGCTACACTGCAAACCAGGTAAGCACACCTTTTACAGGATCTAGAGAAAAAGAAAGGAGATGGGTAATCTTCCAAGGTTACTAACCCAGTTCAGAGTTCAGTCCAACCATGCCAGCACAATGGGAAGGAAGGGGGTAGAGATAGATGAAAGGCTGTGGAGAGGGGTGGGAGATGCTTAAGTTGAATTTTACCACCAAAAAATATACACATAGAAGTCTAAAATAGCATCAAGCATGAGTTCTGTGCTGTCAATTAGCAGATATTAATTTATATTAATATTATATATTAATGTTAATATAAAAAGATATTAAATAATTTTAAATTAAAAATGAAACATAAAAATTAATATTAGAAACCTCAATTTAATAGTCCTTTAAAACTGTTATCAAGTAAAGCTAAAATGAAGGCATTTATCATGCATTTGTATTTTAACACCTTTAAAGAACTTCACCTAAAAATATAAGTGAATTCTTGTGCAGGAAAATAGTCACTTATGATTCACTGTAATTTGTCTGTTGCACTTGGAAGGAACTGTGGAGTGGCATCATGGAAATATGTTTTCTTCTCATTCTGTTAGATACACAATAAGGTTTTCAGAATATTTTTATTTCAGACACAATCATTAGCATAGAAACTTCAGTTTCCTGCACAAATATGGAATATGGACTTCAAACAATGGCTGCCAAAACACACATTTAGTGAAAGTAAAGTAATAGAGCACTGAAGAATATCAGCTAGTAAATTGCTCATGGTTACTCATGCAAGACATAATTTTCTGCAAACACACAAACAGGCAGTGCCAGTCAAAAGCCATGTTAATACAACATTGAATTAAAAGCAGTTAACCTTCTGGACTTCACATTGTGGGTCAGAGCTCAAGCAGAGGGCCAGATTCTGAGTGCCTGCAGTTTGGCTAGGCTGCACCACAACCTGGGTTTCTATATTAAAAGCACCTGGCAACACTTCTGAGGATGTCTATGGCATATTAGGGCATAAAGGTCAGGACAGGAACTGAAAATTATTGTCCCAAGGGCCATCTACCCCCATGGCACCTATGCCATGAGAAATGACATTCCAAAGGACAATCAGTCTCATCATCAGCCTGCCATAGGGGCAGAAATCACTGCAACTCTAAATGTGATTGTTAGAAGGTACACAAGTCTGACCTAAAGAAGGATTTACATTCTTGAAACTTGCCTGTGTCTCTAATCTACTCTGGTCCACACTAGAAAGAACAGTGCCCCTTCCCTACAACCCAGCTTTGTCATCTCACTGGCATTTAAAATTAAATGCAGCATTTGAAGAAATGAAAAAAAAACTGTTTCTAGATAAAAAAATACACAAAAACATTTTCAAACATTGAATTGAATGAGTATGAGAAATGTATGAATTGCAATTAAAATTCTACCTCTTATTTTCCAGAATGAAACATAAATTAGCTGAGTGACTGTATTTAATTCTTCAAGCAAAACTGTAAAACTGGGTCTTTGGGTCTCAGCCTTAATCAAGGAAAATTAAAATCTTTAAGGGTTAAAAGCTGTAGGAAGTTGCTGTTACACTGCAGAGCTACATATCTGGCTTGACTTTTAAAAGAAGTGATTGAAAGTACAGGCGCAATAGACTGAGATACTGTCTTTTATCATTCAGTGGGAAGTGTTGAAGAACAGTGCAGAAAAGGGTATTTGTTCCAGTCAGCTGCAGAGGAGCAGTTGTACTCCTTTTATACACCAAGAAGACATTAGGACAAAGATTTTAGCAACAAAAACAGTAACTGAAATAGTACCAGGCACAAATGTATATGAGTACACATACTGGAAGCCTTTGCAGCTTTTGTTTTATCAAAAAACTGTTAAGCAGAGAAGTTTTGCAATTTTTTTTCCCCCACCCCAAGAATTTAATTAAAAGCACAGCTCCAGAAAGTATCTCCTATCCCTTTGGACTCTGATTTCTCATGCAGAATGAGTGTACCGAGGTTTTAATATTAAATAGTTTACTCACAGCACTTTCATTCAGACCCACATGCTAGTTTGCCTCGTTCATAAAAAGGCATTTTTGGATACATGGCTGAGGAGCCAATCCAGCAAGTTGCCTTCCAAATGCAGCAGCTGAGCACAACACACAGTCCCAGAGCTACCCCTCTCAACACACTCAGAGGAATGCATGGGGAGCACTCGGCTCCTGGTTTGGAGCAAAACGGGAAATGCCAGCCACACCAGAAAGGCTGGAAAAACCTTTTTCCTCATTGGCTGCTCATCCCAAACTGCCTGGCAGAGGTTTGAAATATGCAATGTAGGGAAGTGATATTCTGTGGCATTCATTCAATTTACCTGCACTGCACTCCAAGGAGCTGTGCTATTAAACAACAGCTCTGGTGTGTCAATAAAGTTAACTTAATTAAATTGCTTCCCCTCCCACTCTTCCAATTAGCAAGATTTAGGGCACAGGGACACAGTGCTGGTTGTAAATAAAGGGATGATTTAGCTAATCATTTGCTGAAGAAAGACATATTTTTGTCAATATTTCTATGCACAAAGCAGGGAGCTAGTTTAAATTAAAACAATCATGTAGGATAAGGAGAGATACAATACCAACTATTGAAGGGCTGTGAATATTCTTTAAGCAGTGTCAATTAAATTCACTATTTAAAAGTTAAATTTCAGTGATTGCACTCTTTGCTCCATAAGACTGAAATAACAATTGTGTAAATGTAATGTTATAAATTTAATGTTATAAAACATACTATCATTATTACAAGCACAGTGAATGCACATTCTTAATTTGCTGAGACTGATCTAGTCCCTCTCTGGTTATTTTGATATGTACACTCTCACTGCCTTACAATAGTCACGTTTTAGAAGTCTCTAGTCTGTCCTTTTCTGTGGCAATACATGAAAAATATTATCAATAATTAAGGATAAAAAAGACTACAGTTAAGCCAAAATTAACAGATTGTTTGCAACCTTATCATGCTTTCAAATCGTCAGTCTGAAACCTCCGAGGCTCTCTGTCTTTTTGAGGTTAGTTGTTTTGAAAGGTTACAATTAAACTGATGTAGCTGTTTTGCAAAACAGTATTTATTCTTATTCCTTTTTTCCTCAGAAACTCTCCTAATTTTGACAGGAGTTGCCTGATTTTACATGTGCGCCTTCTGCTCTGTCTCTTGAGTGTTTTCAACTTTGCCCCAAATCTCCTTTTGCAGACAGTGAGTAAAAGCATACTGAGCACTTGCAGGTAGACTCTCTAAAGATTTCTTCTGTGCTGTTTATATCCTATTCCCTCTGAGCTTTTACCTGCAGGTAATAAGCCTTTCTTGTTTCTTTTCTTCAAGTATGGTTACTGTTTCCTATTAATAGCAAGAACTTGGAGATGGTCTGAGATTTTATAAGCAAGTAAAGAGAAAGGGAGATGCTTGTAAAGGCACATAGGCACAATTTAATTTAGGAAGTATGAAAATACAAGCAGGAAAAAGTCCCTTTATGCCCTCACAGCCACTTCTTGCAGTACAGGCCATCTCTCCATAAATGTATCTGCCAGGGGGTCTGAGAGTGTGCTTTCCTCTTAGAGCTCAAATCCTCCTCTGGTTGGGCTTGCTGCTCTTTGTTCTACTCTGACTCAAACCATCTAGTGCAGCCGAAAGTTTTTGATCCAAACCAATGAAATCACCAAGAAGAGTCCTGTCTCCGTTTTATACTGGTTAATTAGTCTCTTATTTCTTCGCAGCACAAGCTGGAACGGCAACAGCCTTCCTGCATGTCCTCTCCCAGTGTCACAGGAAAAAGCCCAGAGCATTATTCACATAGACTTGAGTTTCACTCCATAAGAACTCCTACTGAACACCATAAGACAAAACTGAAATGAAATGGAATTACTGTGATTAGGAATGCCAGAATTCGGTTGGAATGAGCAGCCCTTTGACTGCTTCATGTTGCAAGACGTGTTACTTCATCAATGCCTCGTCAAAGTCAGGATTACACAAAGAAAAATGTGTATACAAATACAAATGTTAAATGCCTAGACTAAGAAATTTAATATAAAGCTGAAAAATTACCTATCTAGGGAGCAATTAATCAGAGAGACTGAATTAATTTAAATTAATGGCACAGTGCAGTGGAAGGGTGGTCAGGACGCTGAGTGTCATAGGGTCAGAGCCAGTAGGACTGGTGGGGTTGCCCATCCCTCTCCTCCCACAATTTCTGCAGCACCCAGGGGTGACACACTTGACCTTCAGGAGTGGAGGGCAATACTCAGCTGCTCCCAGTGCACCTTCCCACTGATGGATCTCAGCCTCAGAGAAACAGAGCCCTATTCACAGCACCCAGGAGTGACAGGAAAAGGAGGGAAGTCTCTCCTGTAGGACAACAGTGGCTTTTCAGCTAGGATTGAATACACTGAATAAGACCCATCTGGAAGTAGAAGGATGAAGAAAAGGAAAGTTTCTATTATAAAACAAATAGCATTGAAATGGAGATCTCCTGTTTTGTTTTGTTTTGACCAATTGAACTCCATATGGCAGTATAAAATAATTCATACTATTACTCTCACTTTTTTTTTTTTCCCTTTTTTCCCCCTGTACTCCCCAAGCCTGATGAAGTTGATAGGCCAGAAGACAGATGCTCTGGTCTTCCATTCAATACATAAATCTCGGTGAATAGTAAGAACATTAGGGAAAAAATAAGAAAAAAAAAAAAAAAAAAGAAAAAAGAGAAAGAAAGAAAAAAAATTATGATTTTCTTAGGATAATTATACGGCTTAGTTCCTTCCTAATGAGCTGTATTTCTGGCCTTTTGCTCATTTCTACCTTGACAAGGCAGGCAAATAATGTGTCTGTATCTGCCTAATAAGTGTTATCTTTTAACTGGTTATTGCTACTACAATACAAAAATACTACACAGGACTGCATTCAGCCAAACTGTTCTTAAGCTGGACTGAACCTGCCCTGTCCTATCAGAATGAGGGAATCACACTTCAAAAGTGGCAGTCCTGCTTCAGAAGATGTTGAACACTCACTCTCTGTCCCAAATTCTTTGGTCAGGAATTTGCAGCCCTTTGCCAGAGCCCCAGGAGGAGCTGCTGTGGGCAGGGTGTCACAGACATGCTTCATGGCCCCAGGGATCCCAGCTGCAGCCACATCGATTTCTTCTATTTTTAACGTGGACTGCTGCAGCACTGCTCTCCAGCCAGAGGGCTGGAACAGGCACGCTGACCCTGCAGACCCTTTCAGCCCAGAATGCTGTGCTCTGGAAGGGCTGCTGATGGGGCACCCATGGTTTGTGCCCATGGGGGCAAACCTGGAAGGGTCAGCTGCCTCTGCCCGCTGGAGAGCAGGAGCAGAGCAGCCTCCTGCCTGTGCTCTGTGAGGAGCTGAGACCACTCTTCACTTCCAGGAATGAGGGCTGGAGCTCACAGTGATCCTGACTATGCTCAGGCACTTAGCCACAGCTCCCAGTTCTGGAGAACAGTTGATTTTGCTCAGTAACATAAAGAAACTGGACATGTTGTAAGGCTCACTCAGCCCTTAAGAGGACCAGAATCCCTCAAGGTCTTGCCCTCCAAGTACTCCTGCTCTGTGTAAGCTGAAAGAGTGTGAGACAATGGCATGACTAAACTTAGTATCCTCCATCAGATGCCAGAAGTTAGACAGACCTGTGTCCATGAGATTTCTGAGGCATGAGAATCCATGAGTGACTATGGCACCCAATACCCCAGCAGGACCTGCCCACTTAACTCCTGTTGCCACCAGCACCCCTGCAGAGTGTCCCCTTAAAATGGGGATTTCACAAGGGTGCCCTCAAAGGGTTCCCTTGAGGAATCAGGATCAGGCTTGGGCCACAGACACATTTCTGGGGAGGAAGGGAGAGCTGCAAAAAGCTTCCTCTGCTGAAGGGAGTGCAAGTGCTGCCTGTGGGTTCAGCATCAGGTGGCTCCAGCACAAAATCTTGAGGTAACAGGTAATCCATGAATGCAATTTGAAATCTGAATTCTTTTCTTTTTTTTTTTTTTTTTTTTGTGTCTGGTGCCATTGGCATTTCTTGACTGATTAGAGGCTCCCTAAACTGATTTCCTCTTTCAAATGTCCACTCTGCTATGACTATGACCCTTCATATTCACTCTTGCATTCAACTGCAAAAATCTGAATTAGCAAAGACAAGTTTCACAGGTGCTCAACATCTCCCGTTGAGCCAAGATCTTTATTTGTTATAGCTGTCAGCCCAGTCAATGACTGCTCTATCTCACTGTGGGCAGGCATATTCCATCCTGCTGGTGTCAAAAGCACATCTATCTATTCGGCAAGGCTCTATGCTGAGCAATTGCCACACTGTGGGGAGAGGAGATTGTGATCGGCGCCATTTGTCTACATAATTGCACTTGTTTCTGGACAATTGTTGGGTCAGAGGCTAATGTTTTTTATTTATAGTCTTTCTACACTCATCCGAATTTTCCTGGGCCTTTTTCTACAACAAAGAATTCGGTACCATTTGGCTTCTACTGCAGAAATTCTGCTAGAAATCTGAGAAAAAGTATCTGAAAGCAAATCCATAACAGTCATTTGAACAGAATTTTACATTAGGGAACTGGAGTAGTGCCTAAGACTTAAGGTGCATTTCTAGGAAAAAAGAAAGATGAAATATACACTTAGCTTTTTTTCTTCACATTGTATAACTACCAAACAGAACTCAAATATATTTGCAGGGATGCTATCTTGTCTTTAGAAGCTGAAACAAGAAATATGTTACCTTTATATCTCACTGTCCATTTAATCTGGTTCTGAAATTCCCCAAATAAGCAATAATATTGGTTTTCTTTATGGTAATAATTCTATTTATTTTCACTAAGAGAATTAATTTAGTATTTTGCCTTTTTGTTATGCTTATTGTATAAACAAATCAACATCTAAATTGTACACAGTTGTTGCCTTAGGCAAGCCACTCTTTCACTTCTTTAACACCTCAAGGGTTTCCAAATAGCCATGCAAAGTAGAGCTGCTTGCTTTATTTTCTATTGTCCTGCAGGCAGCCTGCATAGGAAGTCATGCATAATTTTTAATACAAAAATGGATTTTGCTTAAACTGTTTTTTTTTTTTTTTACTTTTTTAAATAGATGCATTTATCAATTTAAATATATATTTTTATTTTAAATTAGCCTTTCATTTTAAACAAGCTAATTTAAAGTTGAAAGTGAATTTTTAACAATGTACTGCCAAACTTCTTAAATTCAGTATCTGGATTTGCGTTAAATAACATGCAGAGTTTAAGTATTTTGTGTATGTTGGTAAATATTTGCTGACCATCAAACCACTGAGCTGGGAGAGTTTAAGTGACTGGAGAACACAGCCTCTGACAGAAGTGTTTAGTCCAAGTTTGATATCTGTGGCTTTGTCTGCATGTTCAGAGGAGGTATTTTCTTCACTTTATTCAGGTTAGCTTTATGCAATATCTAGTTCATGTATCTCTATCTCTTGAGAGCTGATAAAAGGCAGAAAATCTTACTTTCCACTGTAGGGAAAAGCTCCATGGCAGAGACTGAAATCTGCTAACTTTAAAATCTTGCAGGGCACAGAAAAAAACACACTGATCTGTTTACTCAGTACAAAGAATGGCTAATCTAACAAATCACCTTAATATATGTAATAAATAAGTAAGCACAAACGTGAAATGTCACTCATTGGTTTCTAAGAAAACAAAAAGCAAATATCAAGAATCTGAATAAATATATTAGGAACTGATGTGCAATTCTCTAATGCTACTTAATATAGGTCCATTTTTACTAATGTAAGTACCTAATGTAAACAAAGTAGCAGCCAAAATAATCTGTTGTATGATATTCTCACAGCAGTGGAACAGGACTGATTATAGTGATCAAACTTTTCTCCCATCATTATTTTGACTACAGGAATTATGCTGCCAGTCAAGAGTGCAGTAAGCAGGGAGAAGATGATATAAAAGGAGGTTACCCACTTTTGGTTTTGGGTAATGCTGTACCTCCCAGTCTAGATTATCAAACTAGCAAGGTTAACCACCATATTATTTACTGCTGCACTTTGGGAAAAAGCCAGAATACTTCAATAATACCAAAGGAGAGGAACAAACCCCTTTCCAGAAAACTAATTACAAAGTAAATTCACAGAACAAAGACAGAGTAATAATTTCTGCTGATCCTCTATGTTTTTTACAGCACTCTTTCTTAATCAGAGGCACCTCCTGGTACACAGCCTTCTGGTATCAGTCTCACCAAAGTCAGACTCACAACCAAAGCAACAACTCCTGTTCTATGTTATCAATTTTTTTCAGTGAAGTTGCTTATTTGATGTGATTGCTGAAATACTTTCCCCAAAGGTTAGGGCCCCTTAGGACACAATTCCTCTTTCTCTTGATGAAGCTAGTACTCTTTATGCCTAAATTCAGTATGTTGCTATACACAGATGGGCTGAGGTTACCAAGCAACCCTGTTTGCTTGATAGAGCAAGTGGCCTGGACTGCTTGTATCATTGGCAAATGTCATTGACAAGAATATTCTGTCAGCTTCCAGGTTGTCTGCAAAACACTGAAAACATCTAATTGTGAACCTTGCTGGTATCTTCGGCAAAAACTCTCCCTCAGTTATGATGCCTCTTGCCAGATGTTGTCTATAATATTTCTACTTAGCACGTGCTTCACTGACATTGTATAGGGAATAATGTTTTATGAGAACACTGAATGATTTGAATAAATAAATAATAAATACTAATAAATACTTTGCTGGAGACACCATAGCAGTAAGGAAGCGGATAGGTACTGTGATCAGAGGTGAGGGATTTGTGTTCCAATATTATATAGAAGAAGAGGGGTTTTACCCTGTGACTATTACAATGTTGTACTATAAAATTAAAGGAGATATGACCACCATTACTTCATCTGTGGGTATATGCCTATCACTCTCCTTTGCTATTGTAGCATTTCCTCAAAATACAATGTTGTTAATGAAAAGAGATTAATTTTTCTAAGCAGAAATGAATGTTCCTTGGAACTTGCCCCCCTGCTTCACCTCAAAATTAAACCCTCTGTTTTCTCAATTCAGATTGATTCACAATTTATTATTTATTTCCTGAGTTGATGAACCGATAAATCAGTTTCGTGCACACTCCTGACATGCTTAATGCCACAGAGATTCAATAATTCAATTATTAAGCTTGGATTCATTGTGTCAAACAGCCTCCTCTTCTTTAGGGTCTGCTTTTCATGGTAAACAGGACAGAGCTTCAAAACTGCATCTCACAGACAACTCCAAGAAGAATGGAAGCTGCTGGCCCTAGCCTGTCTGTCCTCTTGGCAAAATACAGCCAAATGGTCACTTAACTAGAAAAGGAAGCTTGTATTGTTATCCACATCTCTGATATGTTCTGGCCCAAATAGGAAAGGGAAACATGCAGAAATACAGGTGGATCACTTAGTAACATGTGATATATTCGGTATTTCTGGTTCCTGGCAGAAGAGAAATAGAAGCCATGACCCTGGCATCCTTTAAGACCCCAAATAAGACTCAAAAGTTTGGCTGTGTGCTTCTAGCTAAAATGCCTGAAAAGCACCAAAGCAATAAGAAAGAAGGAAGCTGTTTTTATAAATATAAATCCAAATATTTTTATTCCCATGGGCAGCTGTTTGATAGAGCATGTTCTTTATGTCACTTTTTCTTCATTTATAAGAAGTGATACATCAGAAGACTTTTGCTTTGGACACTGCTGGTAGCTAAACATGCTTAATTATTATATACAAGGTCACAAAATATTTGATACTGTATGAACTAAATTCAATGTAGCCTCTTCTTCATCTCAGAAATATGGAGTGGCAAAAAAAAGAAGAAATTCATAAAATTTCAATACCAATCATCCACAGAGTAATAAAACATGATTGTCTAAATTGAACCAACCTGCAACCAGGCAATACATTTCATAAAATCTACTGGTTACAATGAAGTGAAATATGAGAAATATATTCCAAGAAGTAGCAAATAACATATCATTTAATGTAATTTTAAGGAAATAGAAGAAAGATGAAATTTAGTAGTGTTACAAGAATGTCCATTGATATTTTTGGAGCAGCAGTCTCTGGATATATAAGATCTCTCACTTAAGAAGTTATGAAAAGTGAACTTCATTGTTTAGAATGTCTTTGTATTATAAAATGCAGTATCTTATGAAAGTTAAACTTTATGCACAGGAAAACTAAAATTTTTATAAGTTCTGAAGCTGTCCCTCAAGAAGTCCTGAACAGAAAGGAATTTTCTTTTCTATTCCTTTTATTAAGGATCCTCCCTCTCCTCATTCCAGTGCAATTTTTTTTCTCTCCATTTTTCCCAGTCCTTACCAGTTCTTCTAACACTCTTTCCTCTAACTGCAGAGGCTATCCTCAGACAATATTACTTCCAGCAGTTTCCAAATTCTTCTAGCTTCCTTTCCCTAAGTTCAGCAAGGACATACAAATATTTAAATAACTCAGTTTTTCCATCCAAAAAATATTTTACCAGGAAAAAGGTTTCCCAAAACATCCAGAGATATGAGTGCAGTTCCATTGGCTCTACAAGTTGGGATAATTGGGTGAGTCAGTGCTTTATCTCAGCTCTGTCTGTAATATTGATAGGTCTCATTCTAGCTGGGAAATTTAAGAGCAATTCCATACTATTCAATTTGCACTCATGTTTACTTGGCCCAGAAAATAAATGGGATAGTCCATATAATAAATACAAGAATTAAATACAAGTCAGGAATACCAGAGAGAAAAAAAACAATCTGAGAATGAAGAACTTACTTGTCAGAAGAGCAGTGATATTTAAAAACCTGCTGTCGGTGGTCACCTTTTGGAGTCTTGAGATATCTAAAAGTGTTGAGTATGCTCTGAAAAAGAAAAGAATCAAGCATTTAGTAATTTTGTCACCTATCAAATACTTAATCAAAACTTGTCCAAGATAGATTGCTTTTCCATTTTATGAGGTTATTAATTCATAAAATATGTTTTTATTTCCCCACTGGATTTGTAGGGATTTCATGGGCTTCCAGAAGTTGAACTGCTCGGATCAAACTTCCTGGAGTGCAAAGGTGTCAGAACAATGAGAAGAGTAATTATATAACTTATTATCTTGCATACCTACATTTCCAAGCTCTTACAGTGGACAGAGAACAGTGAAAATTAAAGAAATCTGACTCCTTTCTTGTTTAAAAAAACAATTTACTGGAATAAATGACTTTCCAAAACAAGCACAGAAAATCATGTCCATAAATGCCTTGCAAACAAATGACCTTTTGCTATCTTTTGGACTAGTTAATGTATTTGGCCTCTTAATTTGTGGTCCAGTAGCTGAGACTATCTCTTTGCACTCAAACATTATTCTAGATTAAAGTCTATCTTTGTAATTTCCAATTGTCCTTAACAGACAACAGGGGAGTTGGCTGTATCAAGAAGCCCTCTTAACTCTCAAAATCAAAATGAAACTGAAAGACTGGGAGAAGTGCTTCCATCTATGCAGGCTATGGTGGAAGGGGTTAGGGGAGTTGGGAATTAAGGAGTGGAATTGACCCTATTAAAAAAAAAAGTGGTAGAGGGTAAGTGTGTTCAGTGTTGTCTTTGTTTCTCACTTTCCTATGCTATTTTTAATTGGCAAAAAATTAAATTAATTTTCCCCAAGTGGTGTCTGGGTTTTTGGTTGGGTTTTTTTTTTTTTTTTTTTTTTTTGCCTATGATGGCAATCAGTGAATTATCTTCTTGTCTTTATTCCAATCTGTAAGATTTTCTATAATACTCTCTCCCCGTGTTCTGCTGAGAAGAAGTGAATGACTAGATGGATGGGTGCCTGGCTGCTGGCCAAAGTCAGCCCTCCTAGGCTAAGAAATAATGTTTCCATTGTCAATCTTTCCAAGATCCCAGGACTTAGAATGGAATGAAGATATAAAATCTATACTAATAAAACTCTGCCTATAACATGCAGGAATAAACAGAATTAGTAAGGAGCAGAAATGTTGCTCAGAGAAAACTGCATTAACAGGAAAACTTCATAGATCTCTACCTTCTGTACTGTAGTGCAGCCACAAATTTGAAAATAGAAACTTATTGTAACAAGGACAAAGTCAAGTGATTCTCGATCCATGAAAGGAGACAGCTGAAAACCTAATTTTAAAAAGATATCTACTTGTGATATGATACTGAGGTGTCTTTGGCCCATTAAGGAATTTTTGACAGCAATCATTGAAATATAACACAGTAATTTTTTAAAAGTCAGAGATGAAGCTGATCAGCTTGCAGCAATATATTTATTCTGTCAGCACTCTTTTAGAAACAACTATTTAAACTTTCACAGTGAGGTTTTTACAGTCCTGAAGTGATTTATTCAATTCCAGATTTCATTAAGCTGCAGAACTCCATTTTACCAATCATTATGATACTAACAGCACATTTCAGCTAAGCAAAAGATTGAAGTGCTGTGCATCTCTACCTGATATTGAAGGCTATGGGATAACATTTCCATTGAGTCAGTACTTCAGAGGATTATGCATTTGTTTGGATTCCCTTAGTTTTGGTCAGGATATGTCTTACAGTGGCAAAATTAGCAAAACCCTCTCTAAAACTCATCAAAATGAACTCTTTCCTGAATGAGTTTCCTGTTAGAATTAATGTTCTCATGTTAAAACAACCTACAACCCACTAAAAAGATGAGATCTGTGGCAAACATTCACACTGCATCACATATATGAGAGAAACCTATGGTATAACACAACCTAGAAGAATAAAATTTTCCAGTAGAACTGAGCAAGTATAAAATTCTATCAACAGTCTTCTATTTACAGCCCAACCCCTCTTGTAATTTAGCTGTGTTTTCAAGGCTAAATGACTGAGCTCTCCTTCCTGCACCCTGGGAGATCTATAAACACACAGTGAAATTAACTACTAGTTGGAAAAGAGAGCCTGGAGACAGCCTTATGAAAATGTCACCTAAATCCTCATCAACTGTCAAAAAAAAAAAAATAAAGCAGTATACTAGGAAATACTATGAATAGAACAGAAAACAGCAGAAGAAACACGATAATGCTGCCAAAGAAATCCATTGCCCACCTAGCATTTTGAATATTGAATACAGCTCCAGTCATCTCACCTCAAAAATGGCAGGATGGCAATAGAAGGATAAAGAAAAGGGTGACAGGATGATCAAAGGTATTTAATGGTTTCTGTACTAGGAAAGAAAAAATGAAAGGCTTTAGGATTTTCAGATGGAAGAGGAGCAAATGAGGAAAAGGGCTGTGACAGAGCCCCAGGACAGTCATGAATAGTACTGAGTAAGTGAATAAATAATGGTTTTCACTTTAATTCATAGCAAAGGAAGTAGTCACAATAAAATGAGCAGTTAACAAATTTAAAACACAAAACCCAAGAAAGGATTCTTTCCACAAGGATCATAATTAAAGGGTGGAACTCATCGCCACAGGATGTGGTGGGAAGCTGCAAACGTGTGGGCTTCAAAAAGCAAGTTATTGCAGTGGTAAAAGAAACATGGACCAGTACTAGTCTGTGTTAACCCAGGCTATGAAGCATTATAGTGGGCTGTAGGGTGATACCAAGGGAGGCTGTCCTTTGGTCTGGTTTAAATACAGCTGGTGAAATTTTTCTCATTCATTTTGCTCTTTTTCTGAATTCTTAGTCATCCCTTGCAACATGCAGAGATGTTAGAGAGCATTAGTGCAGATATGTGATTTGAGATTTCTATATACGTATCTACATAGGAGCTTATGTACAATTTTAAGTTCAAATAGTGCAGCCTACTCAGGCAGGCAGGCTTTAGGCTAGAATTTTCTGAGGATCCTCAGGTCTGGCATCCAAGCATTCAGGTGCTACTGAAGACTAAAGAGATTGGTAAACAAAACTCTCATTTTATAGAAATAAGAAATGCTACTGAATTTTATCCCCTCAAAAAAGAAGAAATGGTCTTTCTTGTGTAGTTAGTGGTCTTCATCTTAACTATTTCTCATGATGGGAGACACAGAGATTTTCCCAGACAAACACATGGACATAGGGCATATGGAATAGTCACCTTCTGTTTATTATGGTGATAAAATACCATTATTTTAGTAAATAAGCAAGGTTGCTTGAACTCTGTGTCAATCTTCTGTTTATCTGATGCAGATCAGATAAAGACTTTGCCCTGAGACTCCTATGCTACAAGTGGAGGGCTTGTGACTTCCACCATAGGATGGGCCATGCTTCTGATCAGACGGAAGGGCCATGGTTAGGAAACACCTTTAGAAGATTATGATGGAAATGTTCTGACTGACTTTGGCTGACTAGATCTCTGGCTGTGTAGGTGGCAACTAAGTTGTGAGCATGTCTGTCCCCAAAACCCTTGATTGCCCAGATCACCAACCTTGGCTGCTATCACTATTCCCCTCTGCTACCTACTCATGTTGTTTTTCATTGAAAACCAGGAGGTGGGAGGAGGGATGGGGCATAGCCACTGGTGTGACCCCAGGCACTGGGAAGTGAACAGAAATCTGAGGACAGTTTTCTTCCAGTACTTTCAGAATGGTTATTCAATGTCTGTTCAGGACAAAATATGTTTGCATGGCTTCTTAAAGTGTTAAATATCCTGAAAGCTGAATATGTTATGTTAGGCTAAGCTAACTTGGTATTTTGGCTGCTGTTGTAGGTGGGATACTGGCTTAGGTAGACAGACCTGTCTGACCCCATGTATACATTTTAGTTACTCATTTATGCAAAATTTCAAAACACTGAAAGATTATCACAGGTCTGTACAGGGGATTATTACAATTATCATTGTATAATTTTTTTATTTCCTAAACTATGGATGGGCTTGCAAAGAACTCTGAAAATAAAATCCTTCATTTATTCTAATTACCCTAGAAGATACCAGTGAAACTCAGAATTTTCTTCCCTCAAAAATTTTCTTGCACACTAGCTGGAAGAATTGCTAAGAGCCTTGCCCAGAAAAGGGAAACCAGACTCAAGAGATATTGCAGAAAGAGCTGCTTCTAACTGCCTGCATTGGAACAGTGACTGCTCTTGGAATTCATACTCTATACAGAGAAATTGTATCTATTCAAAACTGATGGGAAACAAATGAGGTTTACATACAAATCCGTGTGTCTACATAAGTTCCTTCAAAGCTTACTTCAATTACCATGAAATCATTATTCTGTCCAAACAAAAAGACTTTCTTATTGCAGGCATGTGCTTACTCCAACACCTGTCCACTCTAAAAGGTCACCACTCAGGTTGATTGGTATTTCAGCTAGCAGGGTTGTGTTGGTCTGCAAGGTATTCAAGTCCCCAAGCTGAGTTTATTTTCTCTGTGACAGTAATTGGTAAATTATCTAACTCATTCTCAGTCATGAGATTTTTGAGGAAAGGGATTGAGGGAACATTCAGGTGGGTGCCTAGCCAGTGGCCAAGATCAACCCACTGGATCCTTGGAGCAGGCAACATACTTATGTAACTCGGTTTTCAGTAAAAATGTACAGACTGGGTTTGTTGTACCTCCATTATACTCACCATGTCCATACCTTCAGTTAATTTAAAATGAGCTGCTCTGAGCAGCCCCAAAGAATGTTTCTGTTCTCTGGAAGCATGAGGATGCAACCTTACTGTCCTACTGCATCCAATATAGATAGTCTGAAAGTGCATTATCCAGCCCTATTTTCCATTGGGAAATTGTTAATGGGCAGATTTCTGCAGACACTTTTGTTAATTGTGCATTGAATTGTTTGGACAAGGCACTTTTAACATGTGGGTGGTTTGTCAGCTGTTTTCTATTTGTTATGCATTGTTAACAATAGTTTCTACTTCTGCCTTATGGTGGAGGAAGAATGACACTGCTCATGAATGGCCACTGCATAGTAAGCAGAATGTTTCTACCTGCTGAACAGATGAAAACAACTTTCAGCAAGACACAGGTGAGTAAGAAATAACTGAATAACTAACAGAAAAAAAATGACCATGCTAGTTTGCACCTGGATTTGTTGTTTGTGTGTGAGTACAAAACAACCAGCATGGCAAAGTGTTTTATCACATAGGTAAGTATTTCTCAAATGGCTGTTTGTATCTAACAAACATTTCAGTCAAATGCAGAAGTGAACGAGATTTTAAGAAAAGTTTACTGGGTCCACCATGTAATCTGTAATGCAAAGGTTCCTCAAGGAGTTTTGATTAAATCTGTGGAGACAATAAATGAAAATAATTGTATTTGCTCTAAGTTTGGACAATCATCTGAATGATTTCATTTTCTTTAAGGTTGGTCAACCCAAGTGCATACACACCACCTGAAAAGATCACATCTGGTAGGGTCAATGCTTTTTCTTTGCCCTTCCAATACCACGCACACAACAATTTTTAAGTCCCAAAGGTCTTTGACATTGCATTACAATGGATCTGCCACCTCTAATATGCTGAACAAAACAAGGCATACTCCCCAAGAGAGGGGAAGCAGACAATCTGCCCTGAGGCTTCCCTATTGTTATTTCATTTAGAGAGACAGGCAATATCACAGTATCTATGACAAGAGAGCAAAAGATTTCAAATCCTCCTTGCTGTCTCCTCCTTAATTTGATACTGGTTGTTCAGTTGGTCCAACTGTCCATAATGCACTGAGATTTCTTGTGGCTGCTGTGTTAGAGAAATCTCCCACCTCCTTCTGATGTGCTCATCTTCTAGAGGCAGCAGACACTGTGCTACCTTATCCAGGAGCAAACTGGTTTTCTATTGAGGATTTCCATGGTGTGTCAGGAAGCAATACTTACACTTTTCTAATTGCCTCAGCTTAGTTTCATAAGGACACATGCAACACAGAGATGTGTGTGAGGAATATTCCACAGCTGCGTAAGCATTGCCTTGGAAGGGATGGACAACAAGTGTGTGGTGGTCAGTACTGTATCCTTGTTTGACAGGTTTGGGCTGACACTTAGAGAAAACTGTGCAGATAGCAAAGAACAAGGGTTGTTTCCCTGACACACTCTTTAGGAGATAGCCTCTTCTCTCTGTAGTAGACACTGATCAGTAATGGTTAAGAACAGGGAATCTCTGAGAGACTGTCTAGTTCATGCACCATCTCAATTTGGCATGCTTATTGTGCCTTACTGCTCAGCAGGAATATTAAAGACTTCCAGAGCTGTCATTCTTCTCCACAGTAGGCATAGAAATCCTTTACTATTTGAGATGCAGCACCATGCAATTACAAAGAGGCTGTGCCACCCCCTCAGGCCTTGCAATGAATGGGGTAGAACTAGAAGTAAAATTTATGTCAGCTGTGCCAGGTGCTGTGCAAGTACCATCACTGCAGACTGATTTACAGAGATGGCACAACTAACAGGTAAGGGCAGAGAAATGACAGAACTTGCCACATATTACATAGGTGAGGCTTACTCAGCCTTCTTTATCTGATAAACTGCTCTGTCTCTGGATTAAGCTGAGGCTAATGAAATTGTGATGTTTTCAGAAGGCAACTGAAAATAAAAGTCTCACTGTGAATGGCTGAAAGTTATTGCTAGCATCACAAAACTGACACTCATTAAAGTACCACTTTCCAGCAAAGCAAAACAGGACAACCATAACACAGACTTATAATTTGCACAGAAAACTCACTGTACAGGAGATATAGATATACTAGGAAGAAAAAACTGTTAAGATAGTATCAATTCAATCAGCTATTTTTATTGCAGGACTAGAATAAATGAATGCATATCTTGTTAAAAGAATCTGTGGGCACAGTCCCATTTCATTTATATATTGAAATAATGGTCTAGCTTTATAAAAGAATCTCATTCAGTGGCATCCTTGAAATCATTCACATGATGATCATTAAGATGAACAAGATTTTACTTAATATGGTCAGCTGACATTCCTGATGCATATCACACCTCACCAATTATACTGTTATCCTTACTCAGCACTGCAATACTTAAACAGATATTTCATCCATTCAAGCATCAATGTCAATCTCTGGCTACATTAAGTACTTCCAGTTAAACAGTGTGAAAAATCCCACCTTTTAAGCTATGGTTTCAGTTAAATAACTCAGCTGAAAGTGACAAGAATAATGCTTACTCAATTTCCTCATTTCACATATCAAAATGATTGGCAGTAATCTACCTCACTCTAACAGTGATCTCCCATTGTTTTCCAACAAGATATAAATGGAAACAAATAATCTTGCTCAATCTACAGCTTATACACATAATAAAAAGTATGTTGCAATCAGTAAGCAAATCTGTAAGGGTACAGTTTATAGCAGCAGGTCATTTGTTTGTACTGCAATTTAGATTTCAGTTTTCTCATATGTGCTTAGCAATTTTACCTGCTGTGTTTCCCAGAACACTGTGATCCCATTGTTTAAGGCAATTTGACCATGCAGAAGCACCGTGATGTTTCTTTAATTTAACTTGCACACAGAAGTCCACCTTACCCTTCCTTGTGCCAAAAAGAAAGGCATGTTTGTTTCCATTGTTACAGATTAAGACTTTCTTATGGGTTTTCTTTGATC
This sequence comes from Erithacus rubecula, assembly GCF_903797595.1. NCBI lineage: Eukaryota > Metazoa > Chordata > Aves > Passeriformes > Muscicapidae > Erithacus > Erithacus rubecula. Next base: position 85,366,703 of record NC_136689.1, on the reverse strand, counting down.
ACTTAGGTGTGACCTCCTGCAGACTATGTAATGCAGAATCCCACTTAGTTTGCAAATGCCTGACTACCAGCCTAAACTACTCCCTTCCCACCTGTATCCTGCTTTTCAACAGCAAAGCTGTTGCATTTTTTAGCGTTTGAAAATATTATTCCTCTTCTAAATTATGCTTTCTCTTCTTCTCTAAAGAGAAAACAAAAAAGAAAAATAAAAGCAGATAGAGAAAAATGGCTTTAAAGACTTAAAGAAGGTCAGAGAAGGTGTGCTGTGGAATTACTGCTGGCCAGTTCCTTCCATCCAGCTTCAGGGTAGGTTTGTCTGTAAAATAAGGAAGCAAAATCTATTTTATCTACAGCTACATCATTACCAAAAGCACAAAGTAGTTGGGGGAATTGAAAGGTTGCATACTGAATAGGGCTCAGGTGATTATTTCAGATTATTTCAACACTGGGAAAGCCTGCAAGATAAGCAGGGGTTCAGCAGGTTCGAGATAGTCTAAAATATTCTCTTGGGGATTGGGCCAAGGGGTTTGCAGTACAGACAATTGGTGGGCTGAGGGTGGAAGCACAACCCAGTCCTCTGTGCAGATACTGGAGTGTGGCTTTCATTAAGCACAGGAAATCACGGTGCCTTGGTGTGGCAAACACTCCCAGCCACTCCTGCTGCTGTCCTTAGGGAGAGCAGTGTGCTGCTCTGGCACGAGGAATGATGATGCAGGCAGAAGGGTAAGCAGTAGGTCCAATATATTTTTGTTCCCTTAGCTGTGTAGTTGGCATGCACTGAAGTTAGTTGGACCTTGCTTATGTCTGGCAGGCACAGTAATAGTTTATCTGAGCTTTGTTCAACTTTTCACTGAGGGAGAATGAGGCCTAAGTCATGTTTCCACCTGACCCTTTCTGAACCAATCTGCCAGCATTAAACCTCACATCTTTGTGCCTACAGCTGCAATAACATCACAGTCTATGGATTGAGATGGGTGCTGAAATTTTTTTATGAGGAGCCATTGCGGTTAAAGTGAAAACTCTTCAGAAACATAAAAGTTCTTTGAAGCACTACAGTGTTTATAATGAAATAAGAAGTAAGTCACTATAAATATATAAGTGTCTTAAATAAAAATTAATTAAGGACTAGGCGGAAAACTGCCTTTGCTTTTAAAGCAATAAATTTTTAATTGCAAAATATACATTAGTAACAAATTGGTGTTTAATGGTGATATAAAAAGAGAAATCTGAAGGTCAAGGATAGGGATCATGTACCTGTGTATGCATTTGCATGTAGAACACTGTAGTATACTTGAGCAAATATTGCAAAAACATATTCAGTAAAAATATATTAATTTTAGTAAAATTATAAGGTTTTTTTAGGTACTTGCTATCTTTTTTACTTGTATGATTTTATGCTTATATAGAAGAGTATTCCTTAAAGGAAGACAAACTGCAAATACCTACTAAAGATTTTCATGTGGCTGACAAACAACTGATTAGGAAAGTACAGAACAAACAGGAAGATGCCAACTAAAAGCAGTGAAAACATCTACTTTAACTGCATGGAAGAAGCATGAGCATGGAGCATGAGCATAAGCAAAGAGCTTCTGTTTTTAGTAATCAAGTATTAAACAGCATGGTTAGTCACCAGAAAATACATGCAGGTATTCCATGTGCAATGTCATGGCTTCTTTTAAAGTATTGTCAACCTAACTGAAAATAAAGGTAATTAATTACTCTCTGGTCTTTTAAAATAAATAGAAACCAGAAAGGCACCGTGAGTTCCATTATTCTCCAGTACACAGAGAACCTGGAAAAACTGGCTTTGGAATGCATTGGGCAAGACACACTTTGGTTCTGTTTTAGCATAGTGCCTTGGTTTGTTCTGTTAGCTCACACTTCCCCTGTTGTGTGAGCTTATTTTGTTTATTTATGCAACTGCACAAGTTGGGCTTTACACGTAAGTGAGGATATTGCTGTCCATCCGGGTTCACAATGCTCAGTTTTGAATGTTGGGTACTAAGCTGAAGAAGCAGCTCAGTGTGTTCAGCACACACCAAGTGAATTCTGATTCTTGTAACAGCACTTGCATAAAGGTAACTCTGAAATGCAGTTTTATGATGGGATTAACTGAACTGGAAAACCAACCAAACTTCAAGAGGAATTTTACCTAAACTGAAACAAGTTTCTGATACAAAAAACATATACCAGATTGAAATAATTCAGTCTCCCTATAAACAAGTGTGGCCTCCTAGCATGCAAAGAAAAGGTCCCTTGCCTATACTGTTGTTTCCCTTTGCACATTCAGAGCCAAGAATATGAGAGATATAAAAACAAAGGACCAGAAAAAACCTTAGTGTTTCCCCCAGCTGCTCTCCTGGTAGGATGTTCATCAGAAAGCAGGTTTCATATTTTTTCTAGACTGTTTGAATTTCCTAGATGCAACCTTCCAAACTGAGCCCAGACCACCTGCAGTAGGATATTGCTATGATGCTTTTGGTACTGACCATCTGCCCCCCAATACTTTATTCTAAGTTTAGAATAAAGTGGAGCAGAGAATATGAAATGATGCACTGAAGTGAGGCACTCAAAACCAGAAGTGGGCAGTTAAATAAAAGAGACTTTGAACTGCACAGTCAAGACATATCTGAACTCACTGGGTCACATCTTCAATTGGTAGAAATAACCTTAAGACCATTAATCTCAGAGCCACACTGGTTGTTGCCCTGCTAGGAGATGCAGCACAAGTCAAAAAGTGCCCAGTGCTGGGCTCCCACATTGCTCAGCTTTGGTGGATTGCCTATTTTATAAAACAAATTGTGGAAACATCATGAGGGGTTGCTGGCATTTTACAAGCTGCACTCTTAGAGAAGCTGAGCAGCTCAGCTGGTGTGTAGCCCTGGAGCTGCTCTGCCTCCCACAGCACGGACTGTGCACACTGCCAGGAAAATCTGGGAGAGCCTCCACAGCCCCTCCCCTGTTCTACACACATTGGATCAGGGGATGACTTCAGCCTGCCCAGTATTTACCAGGGCAGCTTTTGAGCACCAAGGAGCTGCTTCCTTGAAATAGTATAAAATCGTCTAAGCATTAAAAACAAATGGGGAGAAAAAGAATATTTTTTCCACAATTTTCAGCATGGATTTTCCTGGCAGGTGTATTGAGGTATAGACTCAAATACTTATCAAAAAATTATCAAATAGTTATTCAGCTCTATCATCCTTCCTTTAACCTCTGTAAATGTAAAATGTTCATTTAATATTCAGTGATAGGGCTATTTTTCATTGCCTAAATTTACTTATATCCAGCATAGGCCATAGTCTTGATTGCACTAATGAGAAATGAAGCCAAGTGAATTTGACACCATCTGTAAAAATAGGCTCTATTTTACTGTAATAGGACTTCCTCTACTCACTCCAATGCACTTTCTCTCTCATAACATTTCAAGGAGCCACAATGCTCCTTGCTTCCCTCAGTTGTAGGTGTAAGATTTTGACAGAGGTCACATTTTAGGGATGCTTAATATAAAGAGAAATTATTGGCACCAATGTAATGTACCAAGATATATATTGATTATAGCAAGAGCTTAATCTGTCTAGTTTTGCTAGATGTCCAAGATCAAGAAAGAATGATCAGAAATGCATCCATATCAAGGTTCATTTGGAACTAAACACCACTGCTGGCAAATAAAACCACAATGCCTTTCAGTGTAATTCACAAAGATTGTTTTGGTTGCCCTGTAGAGTGGTTTGGTACCAGCATTTTCCACTGAGGATTCCCTGCTGAAGGCACAGCATGGTGCCAGCCCAGCCCAGCTGAGGGCAGAATCAGGACCCACACATGTTTTGACCACTAGAGCCATGGTCCACCCCCTGCCCATACAGCTCCTAGTCACTAACATTCCCAGGGATCTCAACTGGTGCTCAAATCTGGCTAACAGGAATCAAGACACAGTCTTTTCTATAAACTTGTAATTTGTCTACAGCACAAATGAAGCAAGCACGTCCCTTGTCATTGATCTCTTGCTATAATTTGAGCAATGAATGTGTTGAAGCACTGCTGTAAAAAAGGTGGGAAGACTACTCCTGTGCATCAGGAGTAAAGCAAATAAGAAAAGACCGTAAAAAAAAAAATAAAAGAAGTTTTCTTGCTTAAGCACATAAAAATCACAGCATGGAACTCTCAGAATCTGACAGAAAAGCTCTAATTTGCTTCTTTGAATTATGCAGATTCAATCAATAAATCCCTAGCTATCAGAGCAAATCTTGCAGGACAGATCAGAAAACCAGAATTCACTCTTCTTTCCACAGAACATTTGAAACACTTGACTTTTGTCTCTTACCTTATTTCTAAGGTATTACATCCATATCTAATCCATGTTTTATTTTCATCACATAATCATATCAAAGTTTCCATGGTCACATTCCATAAAAAAAATAAGCTAGCAAATAACAAATAATCAAGTTTCAGTGAACTAGTGAACTATCTCTGCACAGCAGAGATTCTACTCAAGGTACATGCCCTGCTCTCACTAAGGTCAGTCTGGTGCCAGTGCCAGTGAGAGATACCCAGAGCCCGAGAAGCAACCACATGTCAGGTCATTCTCTGTTGATTCTGGGAAATTTTAAAGTCCACCTCAGTTCCTGGATTATCAGGATTCTAAAATAAATATAAAAAGAAAGTTTTTAGTAACTAGGAACCCTTCTGGATGCAAAACTCTCACTTTGGTTAGAAAGTTTACTTGATGGAGAAAAGACTCAATTTGAGGAGCACCAAGGCTTGCACCCAGATGACCCTTTTTGGTTCAGACATTAAGAGAAGATCCAGTGCACCATAAAACCTCCTACTATCCTCCTCTGCCCAGAGAAAGAATAAGGGATTCAGTGGGGGAGCAAGGGAGGGAATTATAGCTTATGCAAAGGAATATCAAGGGAAAATGAGCTGTCATCATACCTCTGTTCAAAAAGAAAGAAATGAATTTATGTAATACACTTGAAAAGTTAGGAATTAAATAATATGGATCACTTTAAAAAGAATTTTTTTTCCAGATAGCATTACCTTAACCACAAAATACACAAAAGATTAAATATTAATTTTCCGAAAATAAATATTTTTAAAGCTTCCCATTCTATTACTCACAAGAGTCACAGGAGGCTCCCTGATGAGAATTTACACTTCTGGAAATGACTCCTCCCTCCCAGGTCACACTGTACCTAGTCCAGTTTGTATAGCTAGTTGTGTTAACACCCTGTGTCCCAAAGACAGCTCTTGCTGGTTGCTGCTTCAGAATTTTTAGTATAAAAGACATTTTTAAGTAGTCATTACAAATTATTCCTTCATAAATGGTCAGGCAGGACAGTATTTTATGCGCAGGTTTTTATTTAAGAGGAGTTTTTTATGCAGTTAAGATATATAAGTAGCAATGAATTAAATGGTGGTGGATGGTAACTGGATTACAAGAAGTGAGCAGAGCAGGGCTTCAAGGGTTCAGACCATACAGCTGAAAATGCTGCTGCAAGGGCCCTTACAGCAGAGACTCCAGTCACCACCAGACAAACACCAACTACTTTGCTGAGGAGATTTGATCCCCCTCTATTATAAGATCCTTGAATTTATTTATTTTTTTTAATCTATCAATCACTGTCCCTGAGTTTATGCAACAGCAGTATGGAGAAATAGTGCCTATGCAAGAAAACAATGGGAAAAGGGTATAAGACACATAAAAGATTGCCATTGAGCTTCACTCTCCTGTAAGAAAGGCAGATTCTGTCTGTAGACACATAAGAACAGACAGCAAGAGAAATAAAAGGATCCTCCTACTTCTCCCAATACAGGAAGACTCAGGTGAGGGCATAAAACAAAATCGATTCCTCATTCCCACAACAAGCAGGACAAGAAACAATGAACATAGGCCACAACAGGGAAGATTCAGGTTAGAAACAAGGAAAAGTTGTCTTTCAAGAAAAGATCTTGGATGAGGGAGTAGTCCATCAGAAATGTTACCAAATAATCTGCAACTAACATGGGCTTCCTGATAGTTTGAGTCCCTTTACCTCTACAACCTGTCAGAATCTCTGCTCAGTTGTATCCCCAATGAGTTCCATGACATGCAAAAGGAAAGAAAGAGTTGAAATATATTTCTGTTACTAGTAGAGATTGTAAGACCATTATGTTCCCTTTAACTATGTTGTTGCAGTGTTTTAATACCTTGAGACACCAAGTAAATAGGCATTTGCACTCCTAGACACATTAGCTGATGAATAATCAATCTCATAAATGTGTAATGAATGAATAACTTGTTCCAGTCCCTGGAGGTAACACACAGACTTGATACCATAATTTTCTCCTTTAGAAGTGTCCATTTCAAGAACAAGCCTGGGAATTTCCTGTGATATTAATTGGTACCATCATGAAGTGCTTATCTTTACATGCATCTGTTTGCAGCAGGAAGCCTCTTTTTGTTCAAACTGAGACAGCTGCCAAATATCTTGTCCTTTGTGCAACACCCAAACTCTTGTCAGCAGCAGTGGTGGCCCCTGCAGCCTGACTAGCTGAGGGGAATGTAAGAAATGCCTTTCATTGAGTCTGACACCAGGAACCTGTCAGTCAATAAGAGCTGCAGAGCACCTGCAGAGAGCTGTGGGCTGAGGATGAGGATACCTTCAACTCCTCTCCCAAGGGGCAGGAGCAGGGAAAGCAAAGCAACTGAGGGGAGAACAATCTGTCAGCAGAGATGAGACAGGTGCACTGCTCCCTGTTCCCAGGAAGGCTACAGGAAAAGTGGAGGTGAAATCACACCTGTAAACATAGCCTTGAACCAAGGCAGACCATGACATAGGATTTGCTGTCATTCATGGAGACAGAGCACAGGACACCCTGTGAAGGTGAAAATCCAGAGCAGTTTTGTGAAGAATTCACCAGTGCCTGAAAAACCATGGACTTACTGCACTGACTGCACAACCTGAGCCTTAGCAAACATCTCACACCACTGTGAGCTCTTTACTCTTGAAAGTCAGTCCCTCCTGAGCTCTTCCTTACCCATCAGTTTACTGTAAAAAGATTCAGCACCATCTCTGGCAACACATTCCCTTCCACCTGCACCACAGATTTCACTATGTCCAGCATCTCCCTCCTTCAGACTTCTCTAGGCTCATGTGAACCCACGTGAACACCATTTAAATTCCTTCCCAGAGATAAGCATCAGCCTTTCCCACACTGTTTGGAGGAATATAGCAAGCAGCTTACCTTTTCAACACAGACTCAGCTGCTGAATTCTCTTGAATAATTATAACCCAAATTATATATTTGACTTGCAGAAAGCCATGTGAGGAAAATCAAGTGAATCTTGTGAGAGTCCAAAAATTCTGAGTGGCTCTCAAGAAGTTACTTTTATTAGCAAGTGCACATACAACCTCCCACTCATTAAAATAAAAAAAAAAAAAAATCCTAAAGAGCCATAAATAAACTATGTATTAAGGTTCAACACATGTAACTGTCAAGTGTAAGAAAAAATGACAGCATTCAATACAGAAAAAGACAATTACATCTTTAGCAACTATAATTACAAATTAATTAGCTCTGATATAACTTCAGAAATATTTTAATAACAGCCATTCTAATTTACAAGTGAAATGCTTTTGCTGATGGGAAACATTACACCTAAGATAGCAGAATATAAAATAGCACTTATCAGCTGCTGTGTCTTCTGTGGTGGTGTCCACCCACTGTACAGAGGAAAATTACCAATGAACTCAGAGAGAAGGAAGATGCTGCACGTGGATATTGGTGCAGAGCCTGACAGTGTCAGAGCCCAATGCTCTCATGGCACGTGAGAGACTGAACATCCAGAAGCAGAAATTGTGTTGGGGAAGGAAGGGTTGTTTCCTTGGTTTTGTGAGCTGAGTTTTTTACCTCCTGATCCTTTTGTGTTTTTCTCTAAGTCAAAGAAAATAAGTTTTCTGATGAAGGATATTTTGAGGAGAAAAAAAAGGAAATTCTGTGTTATTTTGTCTATTCCTTCACTGACCTATGTCACTCACTATTCCTTGTTTTTCAGAGCTCAGCATCAACATCAGACTCCAAATCAGCATGGCTACATTCCTATCAATCACTCTTTTCTCCTTAGGAGAAAAATACATTTCTTGAGTATAACTGCTACCTACGTTGGCTCTTCTCATTACAGGCAGATGACTAAACACAGCAGCTGAGACTGTATGGTGTAATCTGGCTGACCTACATTTCACTAAGTATCAACCTCCACAGGCTTTAAACACATGATTTCCTACTTTCAATTAATTCCAACATTCGGACCAAAGTTTTCTGAAAGTCTCCTTACAAATGAGGAAGATTTCATTTAACAGTCAGTGCAATCACACAGAGACATGACTTTCTGTGTTTATTTATAAAGTATGCTGTATGTTTGACTCAAATGTCATCTAACTGCACCAAATCCCATTTTTCACTCTTACACCTCATCCTAAAAAGACTAATACAAATGTGAAAGTTTCTTCTGAGTGGATCATGTTGAAAAGGTTGAAGGTACTAAGGTTTAGTATTTTACAACTCTGAGGGAATTAAATTGATCATGCAAAATTGAAATACATTTTTTCTGATCAGTGTTTTAATAAAACATTATTGTACCACCTTTGAACTGCTGAAGTGCATTCAGAAATATTCAGTGAGGTCTCGACCAGAATGAAATTCCATTCTTCTTATATTGCAGCATCTTCAGGCCAAATAAATAATTATTATAGATCACTTACTTAGTTTAAATGATAGATATATATATACACACATGTATGTACATGTGTAATAGTACATCAACAACGTAGTAATAGCTCTAACCCATTCAGCTAGATTCTTCTTAGCACAATGATTTTTATTAATAACATGACAAAGGCAACAGTGTACTAGCTAAAGGGCACTAGTCAATCAATATTTTTATTTACTGATCTTCCTTTAAAATATTCTCCTTTTAAGATATTGTTGAAGCATCTCCTTCCTCTTCAAAGATGGCAGTCAAGTGGAGGGAGAGAAAACCACTTTGGAGACTGGTATGCTATTACAACAATTGTTCTGAGGAACAGAGGGCTTTAGATGTTTCCATTGTGTTTGCCAGTTTCCAAGTGCACTGGAAAACATGAAAACAGTGGTGACAGAGAGCACATGCCTGGGCTGCAAACCAAGACAAAGCTGGCTTGTCTGATTTGAAGCCTCAGAGGACTGAAGGCATTCTTGTCCACAGGAGCACGGGGTGGGCTGTGGTGGGTGTGGCACTGCAGGTCTGCTGGGTGCCCACTCTGGATTACCAGCCTGCAGCCACAACCACAGCAGAGACTGGTGCTTGCCATGCTCCTGCTAGGCAGAACTACACATTTGCATTTTAATTATCTCAGAGACACTGCAAATGCTAAAACTTTGAGAAACCAAGGCCAATAGTGCACATCCCTTACGCTCTTCTGCAGCAACTCTCATAATTGCTTCACTACTGTTCTACACTGCTGTTCATTTTTTCTTTAAACTGCTGTACGTTTATAGCTTCTAAAGACAGATTATTTTCTTGAACTCCTCTATAGCACACATTGATCTTTCTTCTGTGTGCAAATAATAATTATGTAGCTTTCCAATAACCTTAATTAAAAAAGAAAAGCCCTAAATCATCCTTCATGGTGCTGATACCTTTATTCTAACCTGTATCTGCACTTATTTTCAGTGACAACATTTACTGCTGTTGTGAAGAGCTGCACTTCTGTATCCGAAGCATCTTGATCTGTAAAATAGTTCTGTATATCCCTGATAATAAATTTTAATGTTTCTAACTTCTCAAAACTCAGACTCTGTGAGCCCAAAATATTATTCCAGAGCACCTTCTGTGGGCAGGTATCAAGATGAGAAAGCAAAATCAAAAGACACCATTACTACCCTGACATTTACCAGGTAAGGCTGCAAAGAAGTGCATTCCCTGGAGAGACAGAATTACATGCCAAAACCACTCAAAGGGATTACCTATCACTTGATCCAAATAGGTGCTGAAAACTCATTTTGTCAGCATTAACTGATCACAGCAAAAGATTGTTGGTTAAAATGATCCTTCTGGTTAAAACTCCACACACCAGTGTAATTCACACAGACTCTCATTAGCCCATTAACTCACATGCTAGAACAAAATGCTCATGGTCTTGGTGCAACTCACTTTTCAGTCACTGCTTGTTACAGGTATTATTTAAATACCTTTCCTTCTGAGCATCCAGAATCTGACTTCCAGAATATTTGTGTTAATGGAAGCCTTAGGCCCACATGATGTGAAAATACATGTGCTTTCTCTTTAGGAACTTAGAAAGAAAATAAAGTATAAAATATTAACTCTGGTCTGCTTCTATGTGCCATTCCAGGCGTTGATGTAGCCATTCCTCTCTTTTGGACTGTGAGGCTGACAGAGGTCCAACATGCAGTAATTGTGTTTTCCTACTGTGCCCATCCAGGAGCACATGGGGTGCAGGAACAAAGCTGTAAACATTTCAGGGTGCTCTCTTCTCTTAGCTCACATCTTTTTAAAGGTACTGATGGCTGGGGTCCCTCACATTACACTTGTACATCCCTGCACTACACAGACAAAGCCCCACCATTCATCAAGCCTTGTTTTTCACCCTGCCTTTGACAAGCTGCATGGCAATATTCATTTGGTCTGCCCTACCATCACAGGCTGATTTGTAACCTGACTGCTCAGCTGTCAGCTCCACTGCAGGTTGTGTTTTATTTTAATAAAACTGTGGGAGTGAGACAACTTCTTTGTACAAGCGTGACAGAGACCTGGAGTTTGCCTAGCTCAATCCATTAAGGATTTATATATCTATTTCAATATCAAGTGGTAGTGGTCTGACACAATGCTCAGAATAAATTTAATTGACTATCGTTATTTTTTCCTGTTTGGGGTCAGAAGAACTGAGTGGTGTTAATGCTTTAGTGCTAGAAAGGCTCCTGTACCCATTAGTGACTGCATAAGAGAGTACAAACCTACCAAATCAACACACAGGACTAAACCCCAGACTGTTGAGGACTTTCACACTTCACATAAAACCTAAACATTGCAAAGTATTTAATTCAAGCAGGCAAAGTTTAATGAGGAACAAGCTAATTGATTAACAAGCTAATGATTTTTTTCTCAAATTTCCAAACAATTGATATAAAACACCCAAATGCTTTAAAATAGCTTGCACATCCTCAATAAATAAGGCACCTGGGTTTGTCACTCCTTGAACTGCACTAAACACACACCACTGGCATTTATCAAAAGGAAAATGCAAGCTCATGGGTTAAAAAAGATAAGGCTTGCTTAAATGGGAATTGAGGAATGCAGAGTCTTTGCAAAACTAATTCATAAAGTAAAATAAATAAAAGAAGTATAGCTAAATATATAGGAGACAACTAGAATTAGATTCACAGGGTAGCAACATTACTGGTTCTGACAAAGTGAATTTATCCAAGCTTCCAGGATGTTGAATTTACCTCAGAACACACTTAGATTTTTCTGTTCCATCTTTTCAATCTGATGACATTTCACAGACTGCTGTGCCATTAGCAAATAGGTTGCTACTTTGAAAGAATAGCATTGTCAAACTCAGAATTTAACAGAGAAATACAGTTCTAATTCTGACACCTGTGTTTCAATTCACTACCAGTCATCAGGTTAATAATTGCTCAGGAAGTAAATGTAAACCAAGGTGCAAAATAATCTGGAAAAAACTTTTGCACTCTTTAATGCCTTTTTTTTGCCTCACTTATGTAATCAACAGAAGAATAATAAAAAGGCTGATATTCTTTCCATTATAGAAAATAACTTTCTTTGTTAAAAACCTCTTCACAGGTCTTCTTTAACTCCGTAAATGCTCTTGAATGACATTTTGGTCTGATTGATGTTTTCTGTTCACTGCATAAAGCAGCAAATCATTGCCTGTCTTCTGCTTGTAACAGGATATATATGCAGGATATATTTCACTGGCTATTTTATGAATTTTATCTATCTGGAAGAATAGCTGTTTTTTAAAAGGTAAGAAGTAAAATACAGGTCTGATTCTGCAGCCCTGACCTTGAGTTCCATCGACCTGTACTTAATATAGATAAAAATTCCAAGGAATTATATGTAGTCATTAATTGTCTTCAAGAAAGAATTTTTTTGCCTTTCAAACACCACTTCAGAAATTATATGTAGGCCAATAACAAGAGTGTTTGGTCAACTTAAAATTATTTTTTATTTGCTTCAACTTCTACAATAAATAAACACAAGAAAATAACTGAAATAAACATGTTGTAAACCTCAATAGGGAGTTGATTTACTGTCAAGAGCTGCTTTCTGTGTCCTGCACTGCCCCTTGCTGGAGTACCTTACAAATGTGACAGTGTAAACTCTAATAGCAATACTAATTAAAATGTTTTATTAGTATCTCAACATGAAATAATTTTAAGATGCAATGTTTGCACAGTTTATAACTTTGTACAGTTAATTCTCATACATGTAGGCTTTTTTTCTGTAGAACTATTGACCATTCCCACTTGAATACACTAGTTTTGACCCATACAGAGCTGATGAACATTGTCAACTCTTTTTTTTTCTCATAAACAATTTCTGTTGAAAGAAGAAAATAGTAAAATAAACCACACAGAAATATTTCTGCTTTACTGTTAATGAAAAGTAGTGAGGCAGAATGCAAATTCAGGCAGATGCTTTCCCAGAAAACAAACATGTCTAAGATGTACAGTAAATGTGAATATGATCCGTATATAGAAATGAGAATAAGAAAAGAAAAAGCAATATCTCTTATCTGTGAAACTTCTTTAGCATTTCCTGTTATTCTTAAAAAAAAAAAAAAAAAAAAATCTGGTGTCTGTTTCCTTTGTGTGTGTTACATAGATCCACTCATTCATTCTCACAATTCCAAGCTTGACAAAATAAAAACACCTGTGTCTGCAACTGCATTTTCCAGCTTTATGGTTCTGATCATTGTTTGATTTCTTTTAAGTTTTCCATCATGTATAATAGCCAACCTCCTAACAAAAACATGTTTTCACAAAACTTTGAAACGTCATTTGGACAACATACTTTTGTATGTACAAAAACTGGATTACATGTTAGAAATTGAGTGAACATTTTCCTGCATTAAAGTAAATCCTATCACAATGCAACTTCTAACAAAATTATTTGTAATATTCCTCATCTACTCATAATTTATTCAGTTGTGCTGGTATTTTTAATTGGATCCTAACCGCATATACTTGAGCTTTGAAGAAAGACCCTTCTATGATGCCAGATTTATATAAGCCTGATGCAAGTTACTCTATCCTTGTCTTTCAGTGTGAACAATCCTTTGTTGGTGAATGAAGCCAAGGACTGACCTTCCTTGAGCTCTCACTCTGAAAGTTCACATTCTTATTTGTCAGCAAATAGTAAAATACCCTATTGTACCCTTGGTCTGTGCACTGGACTGAGTGAGTGACATCACTCCTCTGAAAGATGGGGGCAGTATAAACATCAAAACAACTTGACTACACTGGAAATAGTGCCTTCAATTTTAAAATGCACAGGAAGAAAACCAAAAAAGAGTCAAAGGCGACTAGTTACTTAAATGCCTTTAAGAACTTGCAGAAGAAACCTGAGGGAAGATGCCTAGCCCTGGCCATACTGACAGCAGAGGTCCTCCTGATTTTCTCAAGGCTTTGATTTCACCCTCAGACGTACAAAGCAACTTGAGAATTTGGCCCAAAGTATAAAGGAGCCAAGTGGCAACAACAGGAATTAAAATGTTCCTCTTAAATAATTCTCCATGCTGTGGGTGGTAAGAAAACTAGGGGAACAGAAATTACTAGAAAATATGAGGCAATATTGGAAAAAAGCACCATCAAGCACCTGCATATCTTTAAGAACTTGGAAAGAAAATGAAGTGTAAATCATTAACTCTGGTCTATTTATGTGTGCCATTCTAAGTGTTGATTTAGTCACTCCTCTTTTTTGGACTGTGAGACTGACAGAGGTCCAACATGCAGCAATTGTGTTTTCCTGCTGTCCCCATCCAGGAGCACATGGGGTGCAGGAACAAAGCTGCAAACATCTTGGGGGGCTCTATTCTCTTAGCTCACTCGAGGGAAGCTCAGAGTGGCTATTTAAGATGGCAACCTGTTGCCACAGCTGATTACACATCTTCTCTATGATGGAGCATCATCAAAGAAAAGGAAAATCTATGTGTTTTTCAGAGTGGAGAGCTCCATGTGACAGCTGACTTTAAGCCAGCCAAACACACCAAGCCCCTTTCCAGGAAGCCTGCAGAAGAACAGCACTGTGGATAAGGGTCTGGATGCCACCATGGACACAGCATGGCAAAAAGGATGGCAGGGAGTCTCAAGGGTAGGATGGTGTCACTGTGTTTCACCTGTATAAAATGAGGCAGCCCAACTCCCAATTTACTCATAGGGCTTGACTGAGGGGGGCAGAAGGACTGTATCTTGCTTCTGTATTTGGCACCAGTGTAACTGTGGCTGGAACACTGTGCCTATTGCAAGCATCCAAATTTCAAGGATGCTGAGAAATTGGACAAGGTTCATATCAGAGCCTTGGGAATGATTACAGAATTAGAAGACATGCCTTCTAGTGAAAGACTCCAGAAGGTTAATCTATTTAGCTCATCAAAGAGAAGGTGAAGGGTTGGTCTTAATCATAGTCTCACATCTAATATGAGAAGCAGAAGTTTGACAGTAAAAGAGTTTATCATCCTCCTAATAATCAGAGGTCCAGTGGTTAAAAGCTGTGTATAAATACATTCAGATTCACAAAAGACAGAAGGTAGGTTTGTCTACTAGTATATTTAATTTTAACCAGGAATGGTAATTAACTACTGGGGGGGGGGGGGGGGGAAACGTGCTATATTTTCCCAGTAATGTCAAATAAAGATTGATACTTTTCTAAAAAAAATTCTATTGCAGTTCAAGTATAGCTATTGGATACAGGCTGTGTTTTTTACTGAAGTATTTAAATAACACAGAATGAACTTACAGAAGCAATGTCATCAACATATTGTACTAAAGAGAATTGCCACGATTTCTGAAGTATATCCCTTAATTCAAAACTAGTTCTACTTAAAGATGCCTACAGAAAATGGAATCACTAAAAGGACATAACTAGCAGCCACCTGCAAGTGGAATGTGAATTTAGCCAACTCTAAAAAACATACACAATATCCAGTTAATTAAGGGCTATATTCTGAGAGACTGTTTTGCCACAAAGCTCTCCAAATAATTCCCAGTTATTGATTTGCAATGTCCAAGTGGATGAATGTGACTCTGATAAGGATGATGATAAGAATGAATGCTTCAAAGTTGAATGATTGTCCATAGCTGTCTGACAGATAAGCTTCTGAACATGTCTGACATTACTGGGAAAATACAGTATAACACTGAACACCTATTGCTCTAATCCTAAAATAAAGCTCCTTTATATATGCCTTTGCCTTCACCAATTACCTGCAGGCCTAAATTTAATAAATAAAAAAATGTGTCTTTTACATCATATTAGCTAGTAAACAACTTTTCGGTGGCCCAAAGAAAACATTACAGTGACCTGACAGGCAAATATTAAATATTTGGAGGTATGCCAAAATCTGCCTATTTCTTATTCAGATTGACTTTTATTATCTGGTTATCAGAACTTGAAAGTATTGACTGCAGAACTGTCCATTCCTTTTGTGTGTCAAGCTTGGAAACATGGTTGTCAGTCAGGAGTCAGATTCATACTGTTGCCTTGACATACAAAAAGTGGATTTTACTAGAGACAGCCTAGCACTTTCTTCATTTGCTGAGGAATTTGGCTTCACAATTTGTTGCCCTGGGAAAATAATCTAAAAATACATTATCTCTCAATTTAGCATGCATATGTTGTTGAATGCTTACAGTATTTTCAGCACTCTCTTACAGTAAAAAGTGAGAACAAGATTCTTTTGCCCTGAGAGCTGGGATCTCTGGATCAGATAGCAGAAAGGTGCCATGAGTAGCAGGACAACAACACTGCAACCCAGCACTGCCTAGGGCTGTGTCCCATTTGAGTCTCCAGGGTCTGTCCAAAAGGAAAGGGAAGGGACATGATGCTCTAGGGCTCAGAAGAGGGGTATAACTGCATGCAGTTTAAACAAACTCAGCAGTAGCCCATGCAATGCTTGTTGTCCAAACCATTCATACAGATCTAAACCAGCTGCACAGCTACAACATGTCCATGTTCTGAAGAGTCCTTTTTTTTCCCCAACATATTGTGTTTCTCTTTATGCTATTTCTGTCTATTGATTTTATCTTTTTAGAAAAGTTTATTACTAAGCCTCTTTGTTTTCCCCATACTAATAGGATAGTCTTATCAAGAGAGACATTAAAGCAGCCAGTATTTTCTGAGCAATCTGCATCAATCTAGGTTAGTAAAAAAAAATACAGGTTACTACAGAGCTTAGGAAATGAAACATTGATCTTAGGCAGTAGCACTAAGAGCTTTACAGCTTTAATGTTTTACAGCTATGGAGGTGTGTGTTTGTATATTTCTAAACTGCTTAAATCAGTGGGATGCAATACTATAAGCCTTGAGGATCAAGCTTATTTTTAAAAGTTCAGGGGACAATAACAAATGCTGACACAGATTCTCTGCATTATTCTGAGCTATATTTTTGAAAGTGTAAGGTGAATTCAGAATATTTTTACCATAGATAGACTCTTGCAGACATTTTTCCCCAGACAGGCTTGGGATAGATGCTTACATTTTCCAGTCTTGCCATATTGTGCAATTTTTTTCCCATCAATTATTGCAGGGACAGCACAGCTCCCCAGCATCATGGCAAGATGAACAAGGCAAATACCCAAGAGTCAGGAGCCTTTTACTGATGTTTTGTTCACAGAGGGATACACACAGTACAAAGGGTGAAGTGGCAAGGTCTGTCTAAGCAGATTTTACCAAGTTATTTTTGTGCCATTTCAGTGACCTGAACTGGTTTGCTGTGGATGGCACTCAAGTTGGCAGAAGGTGGGTGGTGTGAGCAAGACTTCGAGGGGCAAGAACTGGAGCTCTGCATCTGAGCACTAACACACCAGATGAAGTCACACCATGAAACTCAGTCTAGAGGAGTTCTTTTTTCTGTTGTTTAAGGGAACTGAGTCACAAGAGTCTTCCCGAACAGCTCAAGGAACACCAGAGCCAAAGCAAGGGAATACAGTCAGCTCAGAGGTGCTGTGTGGCAGGGCCATAGCATAAGAATATGTTCTGGCAGATAGACAGAGAGAAATAAGCATTTCATTGCAAGATTTTTTTTTTGAGTTTCTGTTTAGCCCTATCTAGCAATAACGATCAGAAAATCCTGTTAAGCCACAGCATCAGTAATATACACAGAGACATCCTTCTGTAGAAGGAAAAATGTGGGGTCAGTATGAATTGAGGCCTAGGGATGAAAATGTGTGGTTGGATGACACTGCATACATTTATACACAGCAAAGAGACATGCTCATCCAAGTTGCATGAGAAGCAACAACAACATAGGTCTTAAATTCTTTCCCCACCAAGTTACACAAATATTCAAATTTAACATCAAGTTGTTGATTTTTAATCATTTGTAGTGGAGATATCACAACTACTACTCTCAAACTAATGCTTTGAAAATATGATTACTAGATAATGGTCAATAAAAAACTCACATCCAGATTTCTGTGCCAAGAGGGGAGAGCTTGGTATGTGTATGCCAACATATCATATTACTTGCTAAAGCAAAGGTCTCATGAATAGTATGCTCACAGGAAGCCTCATTACAGAGAATAAACTAGCTACCACCTAGCAAAAAATGTATCTGAAAATACACTGTGAAGAAGCTGAATATTGATGTACTGCATTTAAGTCCAATGTGGCAAACTGTAAAAGATCACAAATTTCAGCAATACCTGTGTTAGCTGAGTTAATTGGAAGTCTTACCTATAACCTTTTCTGAATATTTCCTCTTCTTGCAATGATCTGTTATTTCTTTGCTTGTTAATGGAATAACAGGTAGAAATTTCCCAAGTGACAGCCTGCTCTGCAGGCTGGCTTACAAACACAGAGGAGAACATTATAGCCATCCTCTGTTAAAGCTATTTTTCTGGGGACAAAATTTGTAATCTTCCTAACCAACTTGAAATAACCTCAAATACCTTGTTTTGCTATTAGAAAGGCAGAAAAACAGCACATCAATTTGTTGCTTTTTCTTTGAAGGAATTCTTGGATAGTACAAAGACCTGTTTCAATTTTTCTAAAATTTCAATAACCTGGAAAATTAACACTTGGAGATACTGTGCCATAGAGCTGTAACTGAAGGGAATACAATTATATAGTGGTAGAGGGAAAATATATTGGTAGTGAGCAAAAATTATTTCATTGGGAGATTTTCTCTGTCAGCTTTCCATTCATCCCCATGCAGGAGTAAAAAGTAGAAAAGATTGTAAAGGACTAATATATATAAAATATATAAAGGCTAGACTTCTGGAGTCCTTTTTTTTTTTAATATATATATTAAACAGAGCAGAGTATGTATAAGGACATATATGAGCTTTCATTATATTACTGTTTGTTTTCCCTACATTTTTGGCAGAGAAATTAGTTTTAAAAATCAGAAACATGACAGGATGTTTTTCTTTAACTTAAAAGGTCTTATGTCCTTCTCAGAAATCTTACTCTATTTGGGTGTTTAGCATACAGTAGAAGTTTTTGTAGCTCCTCATTATGTGATTCAACAGAGGAATAATGGGATCCCTGATTCACAAGAAGAGGGGAAACACAGGAACACTCTACTCTGTCCAGAGCAGCATTATAATCCTAGTGGAGCAGGCAGATCAAGTTTCTTTGTTGGAAGTCAGTTCTGGTCCAAATTGTTTTATGTTTAAGGTGAAACTTGTAAAAATAAAATTAAAACTGAAGCATTCCCATCTAAACTATAAATTGTATGATTTATCATCAGACATAAAACTGCCAATGGGTACATCTCCAATGTCTAGGAATGATGGAAAATCTGTATTATCTGTCATGCATACTCATTTGCTATTTAAACTTTTCCTATGCTTCCCTTCCTAGCCCTAACCCTAACCCTTTTACTTTCTTAGCTTACAATATTAATATTTTTTTAATGAAGCTTGTCTATGTGAATGAAATTGTATTTGAGTTCTGACAGGTTCAGATGCTTGATTATTTTATCCTTTTTTTCTCTCTGGATTACTTTTTTCTGAGAAAAAAAGGTTTCAACAGGAAGGTGTTGCCACTATCTCTCAGCTGCGTGAAAGAAAGATGTCAGAGAAGCACTTGGAGCATCCAATTTAGATATGAGTAAGTTCTATTTGGAATATGTTAGAGAATGCTAGGATAAGAAAGTTATCTGCTGACCAGCTGTATGACAGTCAATAAAATGTAAGCATTCTTCACAAAGGATCATTGTATCAGAGAGGGTGCATTAACAAAATGAATGAGAACCTCCTATTCAGTCATTTACAAAGTTGTTGCACCAGATAGAAAAAGCTAGAGCTCAGGAGTGTATCTCTCATAAAACATGGTTAGATTCCTTAATCTTAGGAGTGATGAGTATTTACTCCAGAGCTCTCAAATGTATCTGAAGATTTACATACATTTATTTCAATCTATTTAACATTTGACAAAATACTGATACAGCTTCTAAGCCTTCCCTTGTGGAGACACAGCTGAACTGGCAAAGCAGCCTTGTACCAGTAGAGCTGACAGTCAGTACATCAAGTCACATAAAAAGTGGGATCATCTCTTTTTCTGCTAGAATCACTGCTGCATACCAGAGCTCCTGCTCCTGGGGAAATGATCAGCCAGAGGCTTCCTCCCCTGCCCCTTGTGTCCTTGCTGGGTGGCCCTGGTAAAACCTCGACACAGATATGAGGTCTCAGCACAACATAAAATGTCTTTAACAGCTCCATGAGCTCCACCAGGACAAGGTGGTTTCTGGGCCTGAGGCACTGGACTGACTCACTAAGGAACAGTGAGTTCCTATGGAATCTTTTCCCAAGGTGCAAGAACCAGAGGGGCTGCACTCGTTGAGGGGTATCTCTGCTGCTTGGTAAATGTTATGGGCTGATGTTTGGACTGGCTCCTCTCCTTGCTTCCCCCGTGCAGCTGCCGGTCCCTCCCTCGGATGGTTTTATCTAGGCTGGTGTTTTCCGGCTCTCTCTCTCTTGCTGCGCTTCGGTTGTGGGCTGTGTCTTGCTCTCTGCCGTCTGCTCAGCTGTGACTCCCTCCCCTGGCTGCTTTGGCCGTTTTTTTCCCTTTTCCCCCAGCTGTTTTGTCTGTGCCCCTGTGTTGGCTTGTCTTGGGTTTGCTTTTGCTTGTCTTGGGCTCGCTTTGGCTTGTCTTGGGCTTGCTTTGGCCTGCTCCCGGCTGCCCCTCCCCCTCTCTCCCTTCTCCCTGCTCCAGGGTTTTGCACCGACTCCGGAGGGCGAGGATCTGGACTTCGGGGGCCGCTGCTGGAGGTCGGCTTGGGAGGCTCTGCCGCTCTCCCCGGCGAGGACCGGCTGGGTTCGTCTCATCTGGGTTTGGGTTGGGGGAGTGTTTCTTTTGTATTTTTGTTAATAAAAAAGTTTTTTCCATTTTCACCAGAAGAACAATTCTTTCTGAGCTCAGTGAAGGAAGGAATTGTAAAAAAAGAAAGGGGGGGGGGGGCCCTTTGTAGCTCTTTTTCCCCAAATTTGTCCTAAACTTGGACATACTTTTTGGAGGCCCCAGCGAGGATCAAACCCGCGACCTTGGCGTTATCAGCACCAGAAAAAAGTGGAAAAAACTTTTATCTAATACTATGTTGGTTTCAGCTGTCGGCATGGCTAAGTTTCTTAAATCCATAATGTCTTTCGTTGTGGGGACCTGTTTGTATGTCGGCTCGTTAGGTTTCTTTGGCGTTTTGATGCCTTTGTGGTCAATGGGTCTGTTTACTCATCCGGAGATAGCTCCAGGATAGCTACCAGGAATCTATCAAGTACCCCATTTACAAAACAAGGAGAAATGAAAAAAGTAATTGTAAATGACCAAAAGGGTGGAAAAGTAACTGGCTGTACATAACAGAGAGCAAAGAATCTGAATTCACTGTCCTCCCCAAGGAGGGATGTAGTATTACTTGCAAATTCCTACTGCTAAGACTATCCTTTCTTACTTCTTTGATTATGATGATTGTTGGAATGTATCTATATCATAAAAAAACCCCAAAACCAGTATACGATATCTAATTTACAGTGAGAACAAAGTTGAATAAATTCCTTAATTGAAAATTATATTCTTAACTCTTATTCCAAACCGGCCCACTTTACCAGATAATATGATTTATTCTTAGCTCCTCTTTGAGAAGGAAAAATGTGTCCAACTGCTCCAGAGATAGTGCATTTCTTCTAGACCTCTATGGCAAAAAAATGATCAGTAGCTTGGTAGCTTTTTGCAGCAGGGTCTATGCAATGAGAAAACTGCAAGCTTGCTTTGCAAACCAAAGACTTACTTGGAGCCTTCCTCAACTGTGCTACCACTTCTGAAGAGCTCAATTCCTTGCAAGCAGAGGAGCTTCTCCTTTCTTCTCTAAATGCTATTACCTTTTCTTCTGTATTCTATAGCACTGGAGTTTTCTGCCTCCCAATTACTGATTTTGATGTAACACTTTGCAAAGTGTGAATACATATCTGTGGGCATAAGAAGTGCTAACACTGCAGAATCTACATTTTAGCAAATATTACCTTCTATGAGCATGCTTCATTGGAGACAGCAAGAGTGTTTGTGTGGAGCTAGTCTTCTGGAAAAAAGAAATTGAGCTGTTTTGATAAGATAATTTTCACCTAATATTTTAGATCTGCAATGAAGATGTCTACAGTCAAGCTAATACCCTGCACTTTCTTTAGAGTCAATGAAGAAGAATAAAAATTTGGACTATATGATTTATGAGACTGTTTTTAAACACATAATTTAGAATGGACTCGTACATTCTACAAGTACTTGTTACTTTCTATGAAATAAAAAGGTGCTAACTGAAAACTTGGCTGTGTCAACATTCACAATGTAAATATTTTTTTTTTGGCATTGTGAATCCCACCTTTTCTAAAGTAGAACAAAAAAAAAAAAAAAAAAAAAAAGGAAAAAAGAAAAGTAAAAGGCAACTTGCGAAGCAGACCTGATTGTCAGAACTGTGTCTTGAAGAGTGGAAAGTTGTTAAATTCCTTGCAGTTCTCTAGCTGTGCTGCACAACTCCACAATCTGAACCTTCCTTCCATCTACAACTGGATGCTGTTGATTTAATTTCACACAGATGCTAATTCATTAACAATCAATTTAATCAACTAAGCCAAATCAATGCAACTCCAACTCCAAATTTGATTTGTTGATTGTACTAGTCTCTTGCAATCAGTTTCATAAAAGAAAAAAAGTTTACAGGTTAATTGTTTTTTATCCTACTGGCTTGTTAGATTTCCATAAAATACTAAAAAAAAACCAGTGAGAGCTTCTTCCCCCCAAAAGAAACACAATCTGTAGCAAGAATAGATATGAAGCAACTGAATCTTTTGCCACTTTGCCGTGATACCAACTTACAAGAGTCACCCACAGAAGTTCAATAAACAGGTAAAATGTGATCCAGAAGTATTTGTCTCACAAAGAGAAGAAAAGCATCTGTTTGAAAGACCCAGCACGAAAATTCATTTTTGTTTTAACTGCAAATACATTTGAAAGGTCAGAGCTTATAGAAGAGCACTGGAGACCTTCCTTCTTTCAGACAAAAAATGATACTGGGAAATTATTTATCCTAGAGTTTCATGCTCTTTCTCAATTGTCACTATTCCAAATTACAGGATTTTTTAAATCTTCCTGGACAACAACTCACAAGAAGGGGAAGATCTTAAGGGGACAACAGCCAACAGCTTAAGGAGGTCTTTTGACTATGATTGCCAGATTAAGGTCACAGTTTTATGTGAAGTACAGAAATAAGAAAACTCCCCCAAACCAACAAAGCACCTTAAAATTCCTTAAAATGTGGGGAGAAAGTTGAGCCTTCAAGAGCAAGGACTTGAGCAAGAGCTGCTACCAAAGAATACTGAGGGAGATGGGATCTTTCTTACACTTCCAGAATGGTTCCACCTATGTTCATGTTCCCTCAGCATCAAGATATTCAAGGTGAGAGAGGTAAAAATGCACTTGTGGGCAGTGGTTGTAGTACCAGTTTATTGATAGACAGTGTGTCCATTTTGTATGTTTTACTACACAATTTTCAATGATGGTTTGTCAGCTGTGCATGAAGAACTTCAAAATATATTGAAGTTGTCATATGATCCAAACTGGGTGTTCAGCTGCAATTTGAACAGTATTTTCTCTGCACTGGGGATAGAAATCTGTGAAACTGGTTACTTCATGTACTGGATTAACCCTAGCTGGATGCCAGGCACCCACCAAAAGCTTCTCTATCACTCCACAAGTGGACAATGGAGAGAAAACATAACCAAGGGTTCATGAGTTGAATAGGGATAGGGAGAGATCACTCACCAAATACTGTCATGGGCAAAAAAAGCTTGAATTTGGGATATTAACTGAATTTATTATTAATAAAATCAGAGCAGGATAGCAAGAAGTAAAATCTTACAGACACCTTCTGCCACTCCCCCCTCCTTGTTGTACCTCCTCCCCTGTAGTGGTGGAGGAAAACAGGGAATGGGGGTTATGGTCAGCTCATCTCACATTATTTCTCCTGCTAATCAGGAAGAGTCTCCTTCTCCTGCTTCAGTGTGGGGCCCCTCCCAAGGGAGACAGTTCTCCATGAGCTTCTCCAATGTGAGTCCATCCCAAGGCAATGGCTCACAAACTGCTCCAATGCTGGTCACTTTTTCATGGGGTTCAGTTCTTCATGTACAACCTGCTCCAGGGTGGGACCCCCACAGGTTCACAAGTCCTACCAGGAAGTCTCTCTAGGGTGGACTCCTCTCTCCATGGGTCTGCAGGTCTTTGCCAGGAGCCTCCCCCAGGGTCACAGTCTCCCCTCAGGCATCCACCTGCTCTAGTGTGGGATCCCCCACAGGCTGCAGGTGGATCTCTGCATCCCTGTGGATCTCCATGGGCTGCAGGGGCACAGCTGGCTCACCATGGGCTGCACCATGGGCTGCAAAGGAATCTCAGCTCTGGTGCCTGGAGCACCTCCTTCCCTTCCTTCTTCACTGATCTTGGTGTCTGCAGAGTGGCTCCTCTCATGGGTTCTCTCACCCTGCTCTTCTCTGACTGCAATTACTTCTGCACAATAATTTATTTTTTCCTTCTCTGACATGTCATCATAGAGGCATTACTATAATCTCTAATTGGCCCTGCCTTGACCAGTAGCATGTCCAGCTTTGTGGCCACCAGGGATTGGCTCTGCTGGATATGAGCAAGCTTCTGGCATCTTCTCACAAATGCCACCCCTGTAGCCCACTCACTATCAAAACCTGGCCACACAAACTCAATACACCACATCACTGCCAAAAGAGCAGAGATTTTCATAGAATTCATCAATCAAAATAGTTATTTTATCTTCTAAACCAAGGTTCTAATATGGATAGAACCACTCCAATACCTAACTAAGCATTAACTAGAAAAATTAAATCACAAAATGGCCAACAATAAAGTTTTTGCAGATGTGCTAGCTCCATAGCTATAAATAGTAAGACAGAATGGAGAGAAATTGTAATTTTTCCAGTTTTCATTCTTGTGAGTTATGACATCAAAAGTAATTCAGAGTAGGAAGGTAACCTCACACACTGGATATATAAAAATGATATCACCCAAAGATCCAGGAACACTTCATAAGCTCAAATACCACTTCCAGCAAAGTAAGGTGCAAGGGGAGGGGAAATAAATCTCTTATGCTTACTGCTGCTACATCTGATTTCCACATGCATAGCTGACCAAGGCTCAGCTTTGACTATTTATATGATCAGCATAACAAAGGTATTTATACACATAATTCATGGTTGCACCTATTAAGCAGTTTGATCAGTGGAGCAGAATACATCAGTATGAAATTGCTGAAATGACCAGCACTGGACCTTAATGGAGTGGGGAACACATTGCCTAGGCATCAGGGAGTTTTCGAAGTAAAAATATTTTGATCCAAAAAGAAAATAAATTCCCCCCTTGCCCAAAAAGTCCTTGTGCTCAACTTACGTAGCAACAAGAGGAAAAAACATCAGATCTTAGTGATTAGCTTTGTCTGTATTTTCTTCTAGATTTTCTACACTCACACAGGCCTGTCCCAGGTCTTTTTAAAGATATAAAATATTACTGTGGGTACTTAATTTCTGAAGGCAATGCAAAAGAAAAGAGAGAAAAAGGAAGTGAAAAGCTAAACCACTAGCTGGATTAAGAAAGCTGTGGTCTCCATGTTTTCCCAAGCACAGACACAGATCACCAGTATTTCAGAAAGAAGGAAATTACTTCTGACCTTGCACATGAGATAGTCAGGCTATCTGGTCATTACATAAAGAAGCTTATGATCATCTCTGATCTGAACTGACATGGAAACTTGGCCTGCCTTAAACAAAGTTGAACATGGATATTCGACAAGGGAGAATCCCTTCTGTTCTTTTTACAGTTTATTTTAAATCTAATTTATACAGCAGTGCCCTTAATCTGCTTGTGAACTTGTTTTTTAACCATCAGAGTTGTGCAGCTATCAGGGAAAAATTGTACACATCTTAAACAACTGGTCCCATTAATGAAAAAAATACCCACCAACAAACTAGTAAATTTCATTCAAGAATAGCCGTGCTTTCCACAGGAGTTATCTTACCCAACAGTGGAAATCAGCTCAGGAAACTGATTTCCTGAGCTAATCAGCTCAGCTACTCTTCATTGCTATGGTGTTAACTTACAGGGTGGCTTTCCTCATTCAAGCCACATTAACTTAAGGGGCATTAGCTTGAGTGCATGCAATTTAAACCAATTCTTTAGTAAGATCAAGTTCTATCAAGTAGCTCTTAGCATAACCTTATAACCTTTCTTCCAGTAGTTCCTTATCAGGAATTGATTTTAAGAGAAGAGCTTTGTTCCTATTCCTAATGGAGCACTGCACTGGGGAAAAAAAATCAAAGTTTGCCAGATATTTTAGCATGCAGAACTTGCTGCTCCCACCTACATTAGAATAGAGTCACAACAGAGTAGTTTTTATTTCACTTGTTGTTACTGTGTGCTTTGACCTCTAGGTTTTGTCATTTTTACCAGTAGGACCTATTATCATGAGTGCTTTTTGCTAGCCAGTGTAAATCCTTGGCAGCCAGTCCCCTCAGCCTGACTGAAGCAATCAATCTGCCAGAAAATCACAACAGTATCATGTGCTATGAATATTTTATACTTTACTTATTTTAATTGCCCAAGCACTAAGGTCATGCTGGTCACAGCTGTTATGATATTTTGTCCCCTATGAAAAGCAGGCTGAAAAGCAAGTCAAACCCCAGAATATTTTCATAATTTGATTAAAGAAGTATGACTAGGACAAAAAAAACCAGATGGACTGATGAGCTTCTGCAGCCCACAGAGCTATCAAAGCACTTTCATGACACCTAACCTCTTTTCACCCTGCCCACACACCTGCCAGGTGCTTTGTAAATATCTCTGGGTCTGGAACCATGCAGTGACCATTTCATTGGTCTGTACAGTGGGTTCTGTGGTACACACTGAAGTGGAAGGATGATAATTAATCTGCTTCAACGTGGGATGCCTTTAGGACCAAAGACAAACTCCTCTCAGGAGAAATGCCAACCATAATAAAAACTTACTTTAGCAGCTTCTTTTAGGATTTTTGCATCACAGGACCTGATTTGCACACCAGCCTCTGGAACACCAGACAGCTCCAATACAGTTAATGAAAATGTAAATGTGAAAGTCATCCAGCACTAGATTTCCCTGTGTTCTTTCAGATTATCTGTAGAAATTCCTGCAATATATCACAGTTCCAGATTCAACATGAGGTTGGCAAAATCATGTTCCTTTTTCTTTCTGGTGAGGTTGAGATAGATGGCAAACATATGTGGAACATGGATGTATTACAAAGATTCTCAAGAAAACTTTAAAGATTTATACTACAGTAGGCACCCCCCTGAGTGCAAGCAGAAGGACAGTGTACTGGGCACATTAGGGACACGACAAATGCTCAAGGAAGAGACAAAAAACTATCTTGTCTACCACAAAAGGGAAATTAACTTGATTCTGGTTCTCTTTTTCCTAAGACAGGCTATGCAGAAGTGGGAAAATGTAAGTCACTTTGTGTCAGCACTGCGTCTGGGCTTACTGTTTAAAGATAAGAACACCTTCACAGGTACACTGGAGTTACACCACAGTTATTCCAGCAGGAAGCACATGATGCCTGCAGCATGTCCTGCTGGGGTAATGCAGCAGGTGCCTAGAGATTCACACAAACCCATCTTTCTGTGCAGGCCATTCTGGTATTCCACAGGCTGTGATAAAAGCTGCTGGGTGGAGGCCTGCTTTGGATGTTCAGCAGTGCTCCAAGCACTAAAAGCAGTTGGGAGTCCTGTTACGAACCTTTGGAATTTGGCACTGTGGTAAAATAAGATTATGGCCTGCAGATTCAGAGCAGACATGATATTCCTGCCAGAAACAGGAGACAATGACTGCAGCAGCATTCATGATCCAGAACAGGCAGTTCTCAGCTGTCATGCATATCGAAAATTGGCAGGAATCCCTAAAACAGAACATTTGCTAATAATTTCTGTCCAGGTCTAACCATATTTAGCACAGAAAGCAGTTTACCAGATTCATTAGCATATTACATCATACACTATCTGTCTCTGCACCTCAGTTTCTGTTGAGATTCATCATTAGAAATTAGAAAAAGCAGAACAGAATAAAGAAGCCATTACAATTCAATAAATGCCATGAAGCTACCACTAGAGAAGTAGCCTAAAGCAGGAACGCCATGTATTAGGTTTATTACACATGGTGGCTTATGCTTTTTATGGATCTCCTGTGAAGATTTTGACTTGGCAAATTCATGATTAATTCATTCAAGCTGCATATAATGTTTTGCACTTTTTGCTGATTCTTTTGCTGGTGAATGACTTTTGATATGCACAGTAATACACCAAGGCTATTTCTTAGATATGTTAGTTACAGTTAGCTGCTTTTCCAGAATAAAGGTGTCATTAGAAAGTTCTCTACCTGATTTCCCTATGAAAAGGATTCTTGTAAGCACAAATAAAGTGAAAATATGACTCTTTTCCTAAATAAGTTTATTACCATGCTTTAACAGTTGTTGAAATGTTTTGAAAAATTTAGTGGAAACCTGAACTGGCATTTATATCCAGAATGATCTGTGGAGACACTAAGGTTGTGTGTTTATAACATGTTCTCAGCTGTACTGAAATAGATTTACGATTGTTTGAGCACATTTTCCTTAAAGTGCTGTGAAAGTCCTTGGTCACATCTAGAACGTAGGTCATACATTTTTTCTAGGAAAATCTTTTTCTTTTCAGGAGGAAAAAATGCCTTTTTATCGTGGATAAAGCATTGTAAGCTTGTTTCTTCCTTTCAGCAACAGAAAGCCCAGTGATAGATTTGTCTCAGTGGAGGAAGCTGCAGGCCCCACAAGCCTCCAGCATAACACTCTGCTGAGATAAGACCAAGGAGGAACCTTTATCAGGCAAAATCTGTGAGAAAAGCTGCTACTGATAAGAACTGTTTGTGTAACTTCATTGCTCTGGGACTTCCAGGTCAATCTGTTGACCTGGAAATACTGGACCTGGAAAAGCTGTCACTTGTTCCAGGCATCCATAAGGAATGAATACCATTTCAGGGCCTTGAACAAGGCTATATCTACAGGCTATATCTGCAGGGACACTAAGTCACACCACCCAGCACAAACCTGCATGAACTCACTCTTCTGCTAGTTTTTATTAGTAACAATACCTGAAAAATGCCAGGCAATTGTCATTTCCAGTTAAATCTTTTCATCAGCAGCAATACAAACATTTTATAGCACAGCAAATCTTACTGAGAGTCTCTGTCCTGAAAAACATGTATGTCAAAATACAAAATACTCTGCTATGTGCACCATCAGCTGAAGAGTCACAGCAGTATCACTCTCATGGATACTGCCCATGTTCTTGTAAATCAAGTCAGAACTTCTTCAGCTTAAGCAGCTTGCATTAGAGGTAGCAAATTAAACAAATATGTTGAGGATGCTACTAAAGTGACAGTGTCTGCACTTGCTAGATGAGCTGCAAATATGAGAGAGCACTCCTGTAAGATTTTCAAGTGTGGCCAATGGGGACATCTGCCTACAAGCAACATAAATAACAACACATTTTTATTTATTTTATTACTAGAAAAAGCTTCTACATTACAATACTCAGCTTCTACACAGGGGACATATCTGATAACGAAGATATTTTGCTTTTGAGATATACCTCATGTTTACTAAAATACTCCATCATCCTGTTTTTCTTCCATAAACAAACCATAAACATGTTATGGCTTCAAACCAAGTTTCTTACTTTGAAGTCAATCTTACAGTAAGTAACTCCCTCTGATTTTGCTCTGAATGGGCAAACAAGAGTGAGTGTCAAAAAAACCACTGCTGTCCTTTTGATAAATGGATATATGTACAGAGAATAACTGAGATCTCTACTGTCTCCAAATCAACAGAGTAAATAAAGTTGATTAAGGGAGGAGTGGACAAAAACTTTTGCATATTTGTATACAATTTGCTCTAAATGACATATGGTTTCTGAGAGTACTGTGCATCAAACTGAACATAACATGATAGTTATAATTCATGTTAGACAGTGGGCACTGGGCATCTGGAAGGGAACCTGAAGCAGGGAATGTGGGATATTATGCTGAGGGACATGAAGAATACAAAGGCCAAACCAGCCTTGGGTTTCCAGAGCTGTAGTTTCTTCAACAGGCTCTGAATTCTGTGCAGTGTTCAATGTTATGGAAAGCTAGGTGCTCAAAGACAGCTCTTCTCTCACCTGTGATTAAAAAAAACTCGTAGTACTTTTTACTTCTGACAGCTGATTTCAGACTGAAGGCTATATATTGTCCCCTCAATGAAGTACACCCTTGAGTAAGCTTTGAAACTGATTTTGTGTTTGTTTAAGTGGAAGCAGTGGATCACAAACACATCTGTCCCTTCCTTCAGCAAAGGAACTGCAAAACCTTCATTAATCAAATGCAATAAATGCAAACACAGACTCTATTAACTCAGTGTAAATAAGCTACATGATTACATTCAGCTTGGAGGTCAAGCCCAAAGGGATTTGTCAGCTTCCACTTCAGCCCAGGCTACCCTTCTGCCCTGCCACACCCTTTCCCCTCTCCAAATAAAGCACATAAAGAAACAGGCACAGACCAAAGAAGAGCCAGAACATGAAGTCCATGAGTAATTAATCTTGATTATGGTGAACTGCTATCTGGAGGCTTGAGGGAGTAGAGGAGTTCACCCTCATATGAATAAATAACTTATTCTGCATATGTGTAATGCTTCCCCACTTTTACAGAAACACAAAATCATAGTAAAAACAACTGTAAACATGTAAACTTTAAAAACAACTTCCAAAACATGATTATTTACAGAAATTACATACTTACAGAAATTCCTTTAATACATTTGCTAGCAAACTCATATGAAATGATATGCATATTCACAAAGGCAATGAGTACATTTCTCACATTTAATTAGCATGGCAGAATTTCTGCACCAATAATTTATCTGTGAAAATTATGTTAAAGATTTCACAGATGATATGAAGACATTACAGTAAGAAACATCTAGCAAAAAATATGAACTAATTACATAATGAACCTTGAAAAATCAAATTCTCACTTGGTACGTCACTGGTGGTATATCAGATATCTACATCAGCAGCACCCAAAAGCAGTAATCTGTTCTATAAACATTGGTGATTATACTTAATAACTAGGTCTTAATTTTGCTGAACTGACTCTCTAGGATTAGGTGTCTGCAGATGCCTCCAGTTCTTGGAATGATTCATTTATATCAAACCAGGACAGGTAGCTCCCTACAGCACGTATTTGTTTTGAAGAAGTTTACCTCAAACAATCCATACTGTAAGTCTTCCTTGCTCTTCCTTACCCTATAGGCAGCTTTTAATGTCAATATATGCCTATATATCCCTTTTCCCAGCATATGTGGGAGTAAATTATTTCCTAGTACTCAGTGGAAATTGGGGGAATCTCTCCCCACATGTACATGCTGCATACCTGAGGTCACAAGGGCTGACCCTACCATAACCAGTTGTGCACACCAGCAAAAGCAGCTCTCTGGAGTAAAACTCTTGTTACTGGAGATCCCACATATGCAATTTTCCCAATTTGCAGCTTTTCACTTCAGAGTGGCCCTGGTCTGATTCCACCAGCTGAACATTTGTTTTCAGCTGGGACATACTATGAACACCTCTGGAGAAAACATTACAACAGGAAACACCCCATCTCACCTGTTCTGAGACAGCTCTGCACTGCAAACCAAAGCACAGCGTGTAGGGATAGTTGGGAGAGTTGCATTGGAAAGTGCCCTCCTAATTTGAAATAAAAAGTTAATGTAGACATACCCCACCTCACCAAACCATGCTTGTGAAATTCTCTGTCCTCCATCTCACCTTTCAGGAAAGCTGAAGAGTTACAGTGCCAGGGAAATTTAAATGCAATCACTAAACTTCTGAAAGAAGAAAATGGCAATAAATTGTAATATATCACTTCAATATGTCTATGGCTCTCCCATAAAACCTCGGACAGAAAGTTCCAGGCTTTTGCTGAGTGGCCTTCCACAGAGGCAAAACCCTGTGCTAATCCAAGATGATGTAAGACAAAGTTTCTAAAAATGTGTGTTCTGCAAAATTGTTTACTTGCAATATACACTCAGTGGTAAAAATGATTTTTTTTTTATTAGTCATGACTAGTTTGCAGGTCAAGGTCAAACAAATTCAGAACAGATCTCTACATCTGCTTTTTGTCTCCTCACTCTAATTTCAAGCTAGCTCACACCAGGGCAAAAACTGGAGGGGCTGCTGGAAGCTTCAGCAGATATTTAGGGTCTGTGAAGCAGACATGCTCCACAGGTGCAGTGAGCTTGCAGCCAGTGTGTAAAAGATTCTGTTTTCTCTGTGATTGTGCATATTTTAATTTGACTCAATAGTCTTTTAAATCTAAGAATTATTTTTAAAATTATATATTCACACAACTGTTCGCAAATAAAATAATGAGACCTTCTCCATGAGAGAATAAGAAAAACTATGAAAAAAAAATCAATGAAAAATTTGAAGTCCCTTCATGGACTTAGCACTGGAATTAGCACTGAAAGAGGCAAAGCAGTTTGTGGCCAATTAATTGTGATTTAAGCTGCACTGAGTAGAGCTTTGGAATAAGATTCTATGTGAATTTAAGGTGTTTTAAATTACATAAACTGATAATTGTAAATACTTCATGGAATATGAAGATGGGAAGGACTCAGTGCTGTCATTCACTTTATATCAGTGTTTCCAAATACAATGTGCTTATAATTCACTATGTTGTCTTCAAAGAAAATGTGCAAAAACAAACTATTCCTACACATCAGGATGAATTCACATTGATAGAGGACAGCAACATCATGCCACACCACTGCCACAGAGCTCCAGTTTTGAACCTCCAGGAAGATACAGGAAGTAGGTCTAAGAGCAAAATAACTGGGAATGAGTGTTCCTCCATGAGGAGGCTGTTTTGATTTCCAGGGCTGTAAAAATTTCTCCCTATGTAGATCTTGTTCTGTAAGTGACAAACACTTGTCTTTCTGTCCCTTCCAGAAAGAACAATCACTGTCATATCATCATTTTGCTTCACAGGTGCCAGTGATTTTTGTCTTTTAAATTATCTTAATTAACAATACAATTAATTTAAACTTAGTGCAGATTAGGAACAGCCTAGAAAGAAGAATTTCAGCCTAGAAAGAAGAGTTTTTCTTCAGGTTTGTTTGTATTTTGTTGATCAGAGGAAAGATGCATATTTTCCTGTCCCATCTTACCTCCCTTGTACTTGTAAAGGACATTTCCCCATCTCTGTAGCTGCTCCACCTTTTAGCTTCTTCCTGAGCATTCACATGGTTATTGATTTCTATCTATAGCTGCTGGCCAGTATTACACATAATAATATACCACTAGAAGAGAACCCTAAGACACTGAACAGAAAACCTGCAGCAGAAGTTAATCAGGCAAAATTCAGAGGGTGATCTAAGGAATTTCAACATATATTTTTATATTTATTTTGTGTATATAAGTACCTTGCTTCTTCACTGTATGTAATAGTCCCTTAAAAAATTCTTACTTCAGAGCCTAGAAAAATCCTATGCATAGTTCTCAAGGAGATTTACTAAGTGCATGCCCGAAATTTGAGAAAGCAGAGTCATAAGTGTATGTTGCCTTTTTAGCTCTTCCTGATAGAGATAATAAATAGATTTGCATAAAATTTGATGCATAGGAATCGTGAATTGAAGGAAATAAGCTTGTAATACATGTTTGTGACACAGCCCTATCAGATTTTGATATCAAAAGGAAAAAGTCTAAATTAAGATTAATAAAACTATGTTCCATCACACTTTCCCAGTAATTCTGGAAGAAAGTATTGCTTGTGAGACTATTTCAAGAACTGAGAAGACTAATTTGAAGAAGATATATTTGAAGAAGGTATATTTGATCTTAAGTTTATTTCTCTTGTTGGATGTTTTCTTTCTTTGAATGTGTTTTCTTTCCCATTGATTACTGCTGTGTTAGTCAAGCTCTTTTTGATTATAGCCACCTGTGATATTTCTACTGAGATGAAATTCAACTTTAAATTTTTTTTTAATTATTATTTTTTATTTTGAAGAGTTTTCTTTCTACTTTTCCTCTTTCTACTATCTCAGCAAAATTAGGAGCTCTTTGGAAATGAAAAACCATCCTTTAGGCATGCCTATCATGCTCTTTAAAATGGCTTTAATTCCTATTTTAAAAAAGTAAAGGGAAGTAACCAAAAATGGAGTACTGTGAGTACTGGAGTACTCACTACTGTTCAAAGTGCTTAAGCCATCGCTATGATCTGAAGTGTAGCTCATTCTTGAAGCATTTTTTGCCATTGCTCATTCTATTTAATAGAGCAGAAGGGTATGCACAGAAGTTAATGTTGTGCAGTGCAGCCAACATTTGTAGAAAAATTAGAGAATGCACCATGCCTTGATTTATTATTGTTCAGTGTCATGGATTGACACTGATAATCCAGGTCTCTAAACAGAGTCTAGAGCAAAACATAAGCATCTATTTCAGAAATATAACAATAGCTCTCTAAAATATTCTCTTATTTCATCCCCATAAATGAGAATACCCAACAGGAAAAAGAAAAACAGTATGAAAGTGCGTTACCTAGCTAGGATTCTTTATCTAAGTGCAATTTCCCCATGGATTCTCTCAGTCTCCAACCTGAGTGCTTTTGTTATTTTCAGAAATTATTATCTTATTTAATGAAAAAGAGCCAAAGCACTACTGTCATGAAATGGGAAATCCCACTGTGCAGGTGTTTATAAACAAAAAGACTATTTTGGCACTGAAGGCTTTATGACTGTTCCCATTGTTCTAATTCATTGAACACTTAAACTTTATTATGCAGCTGGCTTTGTAGAGCTTCTGACTCATCACTGCTCCTCTTACTTCTTGGCAACTATTTAAAGAGTAAAGTTTGACCCTTAATCACATGTGGGAAAACAAGGACCTGCAGAGTGAGTGTCTGAAAATAGTGTCACCAGAAGTTTGGAGACACAATCCATGAGGGCTCAGCACTGAGAAGCAGCAGGCACCATGAGAGCTGCTGCTCTAAAGAGATAAGAAAAGATATAAAACAAAGATATACCCAGAGGCACATTCCAGGGCTGATGGGCAGAAAGAGACAACAACAGCTGTGGCAAGAGAAGAAACCAAAGATGGGAAGACAAACAAAGAAAAGAATAGAGAAGAAAAGAGTGGTTAAGAAAAGAGCTGAAGACAATGCAGAGTAGAAGCAACTATGAAGCTGTGTAACTGATCTGAGGAAAAGTGATGGAAGAGAAGAAGCAACATGGTTGAGGCTGGAAGGAAACAAATTCTGATGGAGGTAAGCACAGTCCCTCTAAAAGGATACAAGGATCTTGGTGATAAACGAACTATACAGAAAGATGTATCAGATTTCTGAACCTAAGGTATTTCTGGGAAAGAGTGAGGGAAAGAATGCAAAAGGATTTGTGATGTATTAAACTTATTCCAGCTGTAGATCTAGCAGACCTGAGAAGGACTGAGCAGTGCCACCACAGCCTCCAAAACAGCTATCATGGCAAGAAAAAATGGAACAGACCCCTTTGAACTCCTCAAGTTTTCAGAAAACTACCTGATCAAAAGTGCCAAGAACTACACCACCACAGTCAAGAGAAATCTCAATCCCAAACTCAAAATGAGCCATCCTGTGGGAATTGGGGTGGACAGGGAGTTGGCTTACTCTGCAGACAACAGAGAGTTTCAGCTTCAGACCCTGGGAGACACCTAACTAGGAGGAAGGACATCCTTTGAGGTCATGGTGAGACAATAGAAAGCAGAGCTGTCTCATGGGAACGGAAATGTTAACCCCTTTGTTACAAATAATGTGCTATTCTGGGTTTTGATATATGGATGGCTGGCTGCCAGCTACATATATGGTTCTGTTCCTTATCCTCATTATTGATTGGAACCTGTACCCTCCACCCAGCTATTGCCTCTTTGCTTTCTGGGTTTCTGGGAAGCTGTCCCCTGTACCATGTGGTTTCTACATTTGTTGTTTTTACAGTAAAAGTTCATTGTTTCAAGGCAACTCCATCGTTCCCGTCTCTCTGCATATTATGCCACAAACTCCCTCGCTGGCCCAATTCTGTTCTGTGGCTGTTTGTAGCAGTCATACTGCCCCATTGTCAGCCTCTTCTTTCCATGTGTAGAATATGGTTTTAAAAGAATGAACACTTCTGCTTCCTAAAAACTCATATGAAAGTAGTCTAAACTCTTTGTTTCCTGAAATGCTGTTTCCTGCATATAATTTCACTATGGTAGTGCCTCAGAGTGTTACCCTACTCTAATAAAGATGGGAAAATCAAATGCTATCAATTCTTACAGGAGGGAAGAACACACCTGAGGTAGGTGTGACAAGTACCAAAACAGAATGTCACAGGAGCTGCAGATTTAACAACTGTATAGTCAAAATTTTGTAAGATGGCAAAGCTCTTCATTCTCTAACTTGGACTTAGTGTTGAATTCAAATCCATTTTACACCCACAGTTTCAGAAGCCTTAGCAAGGTTTTATCTGCTACTTACAATTTAATTTTCATAGCAAACGTGCTAAAGATTACTGAAAAGGTTTCTCGCATTGATAACCTGAGTGAAAATAATATCGAGGGAGCAAACCAGAATTTTACACTGCAGACTCACATGCATGATAGAATTTCTTTTAATGTACTTAACCAAAGTAAAGCTAGGCAGCACTCCCCTGCCAGAATAAAACTTTATCGCATGAAAGCTGCCCACGTAGCGGAATAGATGGAAATCTTTCATACTAGTTAAATAATATATGCAGCTTCATGCAGAGCAATAAAGTGACTATCATCAGAATTTCATATTGACAATAGAGGAAAAAAGAAGTAATAGACCTCATTTATTCCTATAATAGTATGGGTTTATTATCTTCAGTAAGGTTGTAGCTTACAGTATAATTTGAAGGTTTTGGTATGTCAGCTTTAGTCTGACTTCTCCTTTTCAGAGTATCTGGGCTTTGATTTGATAACCCATTATAGTTTCATGTACTCAAAAGGATTGCCTTACAGGTCCTGAGGTCCAAGGGGTAAAGTAACATCAGGAACTATCAAGTCACATGGATCTTTGTATTGGTTTCAAGTTCACATAACAGTGTTGGCACTGTGCTCTCTATTAGATCAGGCAGTTCAGCTTAAGTTTATTCACATACAACCTTCACAAAAGTTGAGTGGGGAGACTCACAGCACACAGAGGCTTTGTCTCTGAATGAAATACTCTGCAAAAAAATGCACCCTCCTATGTTATTAAGTGCTATACACAGAGTAACAAAATTATAATAAGATAAGCCTTAGTATATGGACTGGTGGGTGCCTACGAAAATGACACTAGATATTTCAACTGGTACCTACAGTCTACCAGCCATTCATGTCTTCCTAACAAACACAAAGATCTCTGAAAGGAAGAATTTCCCACATGAAAAGTTTGTCTTCGTTTCTTGTTGAGTAGTGTTGTGGTTTGATTCTTAATTTCTTTTATTTCATTGCCACAAGCCTCTCCAGCTTCATGGAGTGTCAGCTATCCTAGGCAAGAATTCGGACAAAAGGAGCATGCCAAGTTTGATGTCTGAAAGGATCATGAATACTGGCAAAATGTCTATTTCAGAGTGTTCCCATTTTCATCATGGGAAAAATGGAAGATAATCTTGAATTCCTGCATGTAGTGGAGATAAAATTAGGGATCTCTGCTTCCAAGCAAGCAGTGAAGGAAAAACAATCACAACATCTTGCATGCACATGGCTGGTGTCTAGCTGGCTCTAGAAGAATAGGATGTACTGCAGCCAGGATTTGCAAACACATTGTCATAAATCCCCCTTCTGATTGTTCCACAAAACAGAAACAATACAAAGTGGCATCACAAGCTCTTCTACAGTGCCTGTTACATTAGTGCTTGAATGCCCCTCAATCCTTCTCTCTAAACACTTGCCATCTGTACTAACCCCATCTGAGTGGATTACATGTGGGATATTCCAGGAGTACACACAGTGCTGAAATCAGGTTTCTTTGGATAACAGTGTGCTACACAGCTCCCTCTCTGAGTCTGATCACAGCTGTAAATGCATTCAAGTGGAGAAGGATGCCTTAGTTCAAGGTTTAGCTCCTCTGATGTAATCTTTGGTATACATGTCCCTGTAGTTTCATGGCTTATTTTATCTTGCATTAATATGTAAGCCAGTAGCCATAAAAAGATACATAACCATGGAACCAGTAACATAAAACTTGTTGTCATTTGGCTCATGAAACTAAATAAAGCGTGATTGGACAGCTATGAAAGAATCACAGTCAGAGACAGCAAAGCCCAGGATCATAATCTGAAACACATCTGAATAATTTTTGAATTGTGTTACATTGTAGCAGGTGAGGATCTATTACACAGATTTATTGGTTTGCATTTACCCGTGATATAACTCAGTTAGAACAAATGGTGGAACAAAAGGAATAGCTTTAGTATATAATGTATTAAACTTTTTTATAGCTTTGCTGAGTGAATAAATTATGATAGATAGGTTTGGTTATCTGTTATGGCAATTATTTTCTGCATTGTACATTTGTACAAACACACTGAATGTGTTTTAAAAGAAAGCAATCATAGAGTTGAACATTAAGTTATATATCCAGTGTGAAAATTAAAATAAAAACAAACATATCCCAAAGGATATAAATGTTCAGTCATGGCCTTATAAACAAAATAAATAAATTGACCAATGTTTCTAAACAGAGAATCTAATCTCCTGCAGCGTTCCTGCAGATTTATTCCATGGGATTAAAGGGTTGAGGTTGAAAATGTTACATTCTTGGACCTCCACCCTCTTAGCAATTACTGTCTTCACAGCAAGGGCAGCAGAAACAGCACGGAAAGAAAAGGCAACGGCTCTCTGACTACTGGAGTTCACAAGTTCAGTGAATTAGTCTACACTACACTCAGTCCTTGGGATTTAGCTGCAGTGTTTACCCATCCCTCAGCAGGATGCTGAGAACAGAATTCCCTTCTGCCTCTCCACCCCATACCTGCCAGTCTCTCACGGCTCGGGCTGCGGACACCTGCAAGCAGCAGTGTCCTTACTGCTGCAGCTTAATCCAGCACAGACCATCCCTCTGAAGCCTTGAGCCTCTGGGAACTCCCCCAGAGAAAGAACAAAGGAGTTTAGAACACATTTATATTGTTTGCTCTCACAATACCCACACCTGAATTTTAGCAGTCTCCAACACAAAAAAAAGTTTGAGCATCCAAATTGAGAGGGTTCATGGACCTTAGACAAGGTGCGAGACACTCTGAAGCATGCCTTGGGCAATAACATTTTGCAGAGATCAAATAAGGAATCTTAATACTGCTCTGCTCTCCTTACCAAAGAATACATCCCAAGAAACTAGTGCCAAAATTTTCTTTTACCATAGGCCACTGGGTTCTTTCACCAACCCAACACTCAACATGTTAGCAGAAACTGTACATATTTTGATTTGAAGCTAAATGTTATACCCAAATAAAGTAATCTGGCTTACTGCTTTGCTCCACTGCAGAGAAGCCCACTCCTTGTGGTTCCACGAAGAGTGAGGCAGTATAAAAGAGTCCCCTTTACTTCTGCATGAATAAAAGTATGGACACAGCTGTGGTATGTTAATTGATGTAGTTTACCACAGGGTGTCCTGTAGTATTGCACAGCCATGAGACTTATTGCACAGGGCAGAAAAATGCAGCTGTTAAAATATGATTTCAGAAGTATTACCAATTAAGCAGGTAATGACAATTTGCTCAGAACAATTCTCCTTTGCCACAGCTAAGAATTCAACCCTCCCCTGCTTTCAGTCCAATTGAGAGACGGATGATAGATTTTTTTCTTAAAATGAATTTAATAGTTCATTGCACTAGATTAAAACAAAATCAGACAATATCATCAGTAGGATTGTATTTTCTTGTGCTGAGATAACCACACATCTCTAAAAGCACTACTGCTTAAAACGCACATTGCACCCTGGGCTAACTCAAACAAAATACAAGGTAAGGAAGGTGAAGGTGGGGTTACTGAGGGAGAGAGAACAGACAATGGAGGGTCTCCAAGGAACATTTTTCTTCCTTTTTTTATTCACACACATACACAACCCACTCTGCTGCTAGGTGACATTCTGCTTTTCAAGCAGATAACCCGCAGGTTAGACACATACAAATACAGGTTATTATTGTCTGAGCTGCAGTACACTCAGGAATGGACTTGCACCCTAGTGTGCTGACTGGATTACTAACAGAATTTATTTTTTAAAAAAATGTTTCTGTCCCAGTAGACCTTTGCTGTCCTGTAAAATTACAGAAAGGTCAAATCTTGGTAGTAAATTGAACCCAACTTTTTTCTGGTATCAAGTCACTCAGTGTTTTATATTACACCCTTGGGTTCTCTGTAGTTTCTTTCAGTCACAAAAGCATTCAGTAATCTCATTATAAAAAGTTCAGACAAATTCAAAGTGCAGGAGCATAAATTACTTTAGATACTCTCAACCTTTAGAGAGAGAAGTGAAAAGAAGGGAAAAGAGGCAACATGAATGTGAAATGGGGGATAAAGCAAAAGGACTAACAACATTTTACTGCCAACATTTTTTCAGGCATCCAAGTAAGAGGGAAAGAATAAAAGACAATTTCTCAGGAAGTTCAGCTTCCAAGAAATCAAATGGGAGCCATGATAGCAATGAAAATCATCTTCTTGGGCAAAATTGGTACCTAGAGGTGCAAGGAACAGGTCCAAGATAGGTTGGACTGTTGCATCTAAGCCTGTTTTTATGTTACTCCTGGTGAATGGTACGTGCTAAACTTGTCAGCCATGCATGCCCTCCATGCAATATGTTCCTGAGAATTGCACAGGGGAAGGCAGAGAAATGTCTCAAAGGTGAGTCTGCGATGCAAAAGAAGAGATAACAAACAGAATTTTTTTTTCTCCCCTGAAAACAGAAAAATGCCCAAAATGCAGCAATAACAAGTTCTGACACTCTCAGACCCCAGAATTACATTGATATAGGGAAGTGATCTCTCAATTTTTTCAATTATGAGATTGAACATTCAGATTCTCTATGTTTTTGATACAGTTGAGATCAAGCTACTGAAATTCCACTAGCCTTCACATACATCCTCCATCAGACTGATTTTATTAATCCTATCCTGTATTTAAAAAGCAGTCTCATTAGTGAGTCCCTCTTGAAGCAGGAGTCCCACTTTGCAGTAAATTGAAAAACAGATAGCTGTCAGTATGGGAAGAATTTTCAACCCCCCCAAAAAGGGCAGACAAATGAAGAATAATTGTTCCACAGGCACAGAGAGATGAATAACTGGCTGCCACTGGAAAAAAAGTTTTGGAAAAACATGGGTCTTGGTGAGTCATGCTTTTCTCATTCCAGTTCCATAGCCAAAACAGCATGTCTTATTTTTCTTTTAATCAGACAAGTAAGCAAACCAGCTCCTTTTAACCACCCTTTCAGATCAATGCTCATCTACAATCTGCCATCTCATTCCATCTCCTGACATCCCATACCTGAGCAGTGGTAAGTATGAAAATATAGAGTCATAGAATGTTTTAGATTGGAAAGGGTCTAATTCCAAGCCCCTTGCCTGTAGCACATTCTCTCCTTATCTCTCTTTTCTTCATTTATCTTATATCGTCAAGATACATTTTTCTAAGGAATGTCAAACAATATGCTTTATACCCTTTGTAAAAAAGTAATACAGTGACCAATCTTTACTATAAACACAGAGTTACAAGTGACATTGGTCACCACTAATACAGAAGAAAGAAAGATGTATGAATGCTGCCCTGTCTTGGCTACTTTGATACTCGAATGCTGAAGATGCTACCAGAGATGATCCAGTTCACATATGCTAGTGAAACAGAGATATAGTAATAATATTTCAAAGCAAGTTCAAAACCCAGAAATGTGAGGCAAACCAACACGTGATACAGTGAACTAGATTCTCCCTCCTGTGGTCCTGGATGTGGCAGGACCAGCAGTTCATTACCAGCACTTTTTTGCATCATTGGAGGAAAGCCTACAGAAGAGGATCACAATGGGAGGATAATTTTTTTTTACAACTGTAAACCAGAACATAAAGTCATGGCATAACAATATGTTCCTAAACCTCTCAGAATACTTGGTTTGCACACAAACAGCAAATTTGAGAATATTTGTTACAGAGATCAGAGACTCAGAAGTCCAAACACACCTTTGAAAAATGGGTTTGTGGATGTGATGACATGA
The DNA here is from genome assembly GCF_903797595.1 of Erithacus rubecula. NCBI lineage: Eukaryota > Metazoa > Chordata > Aves > Passeriformes > Muscicapidae > Erithacus > Erithacus rubecula. The sequence continues at coordinate 85,324,610 of NC_136689.1, read as the reverse complement.
CACTTCAAATTCAGGCCAAGAGCCTTGACCTTAGCCCACCTGGTCTGTGGGTATGGATACCTTCTCTTAATCTCTGGTGATGGTATCAGCAACAGAGGCAGAGTACCCACACACAGACACACATGCAGTGGGTGTTTGGACAGTAATTTACAGGTGACTGATGAACAGCACTCATGTAGTTAGAAAGCTGTCTTGTGACTACTACCTGCTTTAGGTGCTTCCCCTGAGAGACCATTGGCTGAATGAAAGAAGCAGCAATTTACTCAGCCAGCAGTGGGAAAAGTGGGAAGGAAAGGAAAGAGCAGTGTAACTAATTTATTGACGACATGAAGAGCTTGGGCAGGGGTTTTCTGGATTACACTATGCTGGGTTTTTCAAGGATTAGTAACAACTCTGAGTGTCATTAATTTTTCTAAGAGCAATAGGAAAAGATCTCACCAATATTTGCACAGTTACAAAGTGGGTTGGGTTTGGCTGTGGTCTAACAGTCAGTACCAAAGTATACAGTTGTGCACTTGATTGCTTCATCTCTCAGCTGACTATTTGTCAAATGGGACCCCAGAAGTGAGGTGAGTCTGGCAACAAAGATGCTCAAACCTCATTGCTGTCAAAAATTTAAGGGTTTGCTTCCTATCTCTCCTCCTCTGCTACTTTCATCTGCTATCCCACAGCCAGTCCCAAGACTCTTCTCCTTCCCTTGGACTCTGTTTACCTTCCCTTTGCTGGGGGAATTTCCTAATGAGTCAGAGAAACAAAGCATTTCCAGGAGAGGCTGACCAGGCACTAGAACTGGCCAAGGTACTGAGCAGAACTGTGTTACCAGGACAGCCAGGGAAGATGATGGGAAGAAGTAAAGTAACATCCCTTCTCAGTGCTCTCAGAAGTGGTTAGATCAGTTCAAGGCTTATTTCTTTTCACACCTTCCAATATGCTCCCATTACAGTGCAAAGATTTGCCTTGTCTCACTGAGTTGATCCTGTTTGAGGGCTCCAGAGCAGGTGATGCCTGGTCAAGAGAGGACTACTAATCCATGTGACTGGGCATGAATTTAACATGTAGTATAAAGAAAGGTACCCTAATTCTAGCAGGGACTAGAGATACATGCAGAGCTAATGGGATAAATTCAGACTACAGATGTACAGATGTACATCCGACTGATCAAGAAGTGCAGGAAAGAGATGAAAGTTTAAAGTGAAATAGCAAAGAGGAAAGCATTACAATATTGCACATAAATACATACAAAGGGGAAAGCAGAAAGAATGTCTGAAAACTAAACTTTGTGTACTGTGAAGCTTTTCCCACCAAAGTAAAATTTTAGTTGCTAGTGCCCTGCCCTCCTTCACCTCACACCAGCACCAGCAGTGTGATGAGCCTGAACAATGACTGATCCAGCTGAAAAGCAAGGCCTTCCCCTTCTTACCTTTCAGCTGGATCCCTCCCTAATTCTAACTGACCACATGGCTGTGTGACCAGCAATGGTATTAGTGCAGTGGCAGCTTGTACTTCGATGAGTTCAGAGCACCAATCACCCCCTCACCCAACACAACCCTGCAACACATTCACAGCACCAACAGTGCCATCCATCCTGGGACTCCATGAGGCAGGTGTTTGAGTGCAGGAGAGCTGGACACTCATGGAGTAGTGGCTCTCTGCCTAGTTAACACTTGCCTCTGCCTCATTAAGAGATAAGGAGAAAGGTGCATTTAATTATTTTGCTTTTCATTTTTATTCAGAGCAAACTGTTCTAATTAGGAGACTGAAGCCAAAGGATGAAATGGAAAGCAATAGATAGGCACAGTGTGCTTACACAGCTATCTACTCCAGGAAATAAGAGCACTGATGTCCTCCAGAACCTTATCTTCTACTTACCTACATGTCAATAACTGAATCCCTTTAAAGCCACAGAGACTTAGAATAACAAGGCTAGAGGGGGGAAAAAAAAAGAAAAATGTATGCAAATATAAAAAGCTAACATTTCACTGGTTGTGTGAAACAGATCTTGAATAAATACCTTTTACAAGAGTTACTGGAGTCTTAATGGCTACAATTAAGAGAGGTGCTGTTCTTGCAAGGGGTATTTTGAGAGACAGGCAGTTACAGTATACAGGAGGTGTCTGAGCAACTGGACCAGAACCATGGACAGAAGGACACCACTTCCCTTCATGTAAAACACAACTTCAGCTTGTGGTTCCTGATGACAGCTCACTTACAGAGCAGTAGCTCTGATGTCATAATTACAACATTAACAGGTACCAAGCTGTTAAAATGTGGAATTAAAATAAATGTGGCTGATATCTAAGGATTATTTCTCAAATGAAATACAAGGGAGAAATATTCATGTTTCAGTAATTACAGTGACATTGTATGAATAGCTTTCCTCAATTAATTACATACATTCTGAACCAAATAAAGCCTTAATGTGGTTGATGACAGCAAAGCTGAATATGATCTTTTTTGCCTAAGGAATAATGGTTCTGTTCACATACTTGGCAGTTCTGAAAGGAAGATAGATTCTGGCAACCAGATCTGTTTTCCTTAACAGATGTTTCAAAATATGGTAATGAGGTGTGGGTTTCCTAGGCTGTCAGCTGGAATTCAGTAAGCAGGAAACAGGACAAAATGGATCTGATGCAATTAGTCTTTTCACTTTAAACCTTTAAAGACTATGTCAGATTTTATATTAATTTTACAAAACACTGCTTGCAATGAATTATGTAATAGTACAAGCACCTCTGCTAATACAATTTACTCTGAACCTTTCCTTCACTAATTCATAACTGTGTGTGACAGACATCATGTCAATTTGAAGAGTTTCACAGTGGCTCTGGCATCCAGAATACTACTCAAAGACAAAAAAAACCCCTAAACAACCTAAACAAAATCAGAAGAAGCACATTTTCTGTGACTTATTAAAACTTCAGTTTGAAAAATGCAACACATTTTTGATAGCAAACAAAATTCATACTGAACTCTAATCTTAAGTAATTTCTTAAACACAGCTTTATCTTCATACTGATGAAAGCTGTACTAATGAAGGACCAGCTAGAATTACATGTCTAGCAGAGAGATGAAAGAGAATGAATCTCTTCATTAAAAGCTGAATCACGTTTAAATTTTCCACTTGCAGTAGTTGCCAAACTCTGCTTTCCTGCATTTTTCTAGAATAACTCTCATGTTCATCTCAGTGCAAAGGAGCAAACTATATCATGAGAGTGGATATATAAAATGTTCACATACATACAAAGTAAACAGTTGAGAGACACATCAAAACCTACAACTTCCAGCATTATTACTAATGTGAATGACAAACTTGTGTACCAGATGTTCTGTGTTGGGCTTCATGAAGACTGGTCTTTGGTTAGAAGTTAAAATACCCTACACTGAATCCTGACAGCACAGAAAGAAGAGCACCAGTCATTTTTAGCCAATGTGCCTTGTTAGAAAGCCAGCAACATCAGTAGCTGTATCAGTGACATTATCACTGGCAGAACTCATGGCTTTGCCAGTCACTAGAGCTACCTGACAATTCTCCTTACAAAGCCCTGAAGAGAAGGGAAAATAAATAACTGGGTTGTTATTTCCTGACTGTCTGGATTTCCCACATACGATTCACATCACCCAATTTCAGACACAACTGTTCAGACATTTCCATGAAAGAAGTTAAAGAGCCCAATATTCTACAATTTCAGACAATTCAGGTGATTGTTCCCTGAGAAATTGCAGCATCTCATGTACTGAAAGAGTAAGTTGCAATTTGGAAGATTGGGGGGTAAGATTTTGTGCCTGAAATATGCTCCTTATTCTTATGCAAATCCTCCCAAAGTTGGCCAAACTATGAAAATAGGAACTACTGTTACAAAAATGCTTATGCACTTACAGGAGGTTTCTCAGAGCTGGATAGAATGCCTGGAGCTCTTATTCTTGCAAAGAAAGCTCCATTCTTTCCCTGCCCCTCTCTGTCACTGAACTTAATACCAGATTATCACCTGCCTTGCAGAACTCAGACTGCTCCACCAGGGAGAGACAGAGGGATAAACTTCCTTCATCCCCTTGGGCTGCAGAAGTGCAGGACAGTGTAATTGAGGACGCAACTCTACCTCTTCTTCACCACCACTCAGCTCACTGAAGCTGCTGGACTTAAATGTGGGTAAAGAAAAAAAATTAACATTGTTGGGGGTTTATTTGAATCGCATTATAAAACTTATTTGTGCTTTTCATGACAATCTCTCAGGTACCCTTTTTAATGGTGCCTGGAGTGTGTTACTGCTCATACATTGCAAATAAACACCTGAACATTAGAGATTCAAAGCAGCCCTTCCCAAATGCCAGTTGTGTTGCACAGTCATAAGTGGATCCAAGTCTGATTTTTTCTACTTTTCTGCTAACCTGATGAGAGGTTGGGGTAGGAGGAGAGCAGTGACTGGGGCTTAGAAAAATACTAGGACTAATACCTCTGATAAGTTTTGTCTAGTTAATTCCCACCTGTAAAGTGAACATGTATGTTCTTCATCTTTAGGGTCTACTGTGAAGATAAATCCATTGAAGAATTTGAAGTCACCAGATGATAAGTATATAAATAAGTAAAACGTGTTCTAGTAGACATGGTGTTTACCATTAGTTCTATGGTGAATATGACTTCAGTGGAGTAGTGTTTATTTATATGCTAAAAAGAAATATTTTGCTTCTTTACTGATTCTATAAAAACAAGTGTATGTGCACTTAAAGACAGAGGGGGATAACATATATCATAAATTTAATTGTAACAAAAATCAAAACTTTGATGTCAAGCTGATGGTTTCCCTCAGTCTCCCATTAAATAATTCTTTCCACTCCCCACAGAGTTAGACTTGCCCTTATAAGAAGAATTTGAAAGAAAGTGGCAAAACACGTTTGTTTTTTCGCTCTGCTGCTTGTATAAATACCAGTAAAATGCAGTTTCATTATCATAAGCAATACACAATATCCATTTTCTGCTGAGGCATTCCTGTCTTGACCTGGAATGAGCAAGTAACCAAACTTATGTCTTAAGTTTGCTGTGTAACATAAATAATAGATAACTGTAAAATACCTTGATATATTCCTCATAAGCAGGTCTTAATTTTCTCTGAGTGCCTTAGAAACTATTCTGTTAGTCCTATTGCTAATGGCAGAGCTTATATATAGTAAGTTTTTTTTACATCAGTCTTTGCCAAATGTTTATACCTCACAGCCACTTTTTTCAGGCCATGTTAAATTGTTAATCCTGTCCCAATCTTGGATAGACAATTTTCTATACACAAGACTTGAAGCAAGCACAAGACTTTACCTACAATGACATCAAAACAGAGGATTCGGGGTTTACACCAGCACACATTTCAATTCTATCACATATGCAGGGGTCCTTCTCAAGCAAGAGAGTCTTAGAAAAACTGTCTCAATTTTCAGTGGGAATAAAAACATGCTTTTTGGACCTCATAGTGCACCATCTCCTGCTATCATTGCAACATTTATGTTGAACAGAACTGCAAAGCCTTTGTGAAGAAACCAGAAGAAAACTGGGTTTTTATCACCTCCTTAAACAATAGTCCATTCACTAACAAAACTTATTCACATTTCACTGTTACCTAGCATTAAAAAACTCAGCAAAATAAAAGTAAAGCCCCTTGACTTGAGCAGTTTCAACAGTTACCATCACAAGACAAACCACGGCAGGACTTGCTTAAGCCCTGAAATGAAGAAATGCTGAAGGCATTAATTATTTATACTGGTGTCACCTTTCGTTTGCTATCCCCATCCATACTTTACACATTCATCAACCCTGTTTTGCTTCAGTGGCAGCTGCAAGTTCATGAAAACACTGGAATGAGCTGACCTAAAGTCATTCCTTTTCACAGGTGCTTTACTACCATTCGGGTGTTTCACTTATTGTGCTCACCTCTTCAGTATCTGAGGCCCACAGTCCAAACATTTGTTTCATATGGACTCCCCTCAATCTTTCCCAGCCAAGCTCTTTCCTTGAGCATTTTCAAATTCAAAAACTCTCAGAAGTTTCTTGCACTTGATGATCTGTGATATTTGAGAGACAGCTGACAGCTTGTTCCATGCTGCTCTAGCTATCAGAGCAGCCTCCTGGTGCCTAGCTCAGTGCAAAGTGGGAATTAAATCCAGATTATTTAGAAAAAGTGTTTGATATTTATCACTAGTGCCACATCACAAAGAAACATCCTAAATTCAGTTTTGTTGATTAATGAACAAGGAATCATAAAAGCATCACTACCTTGCACCTGGTTTTAGACAAAAGATCTGTTTGCCTCTGCCTGTCCTTAGCCATTCTGCACATCCTCACTGGTCCCTGCTGTGTAAGGCAGCACTCTTCAGTGCTCTGTATTCCAAGGGGTGTCAAAGAGATCCTGTTCTTGCTGTTCTTGCTTCAGCTGAAGGTGAGATATGATCCCTGTATAGCCCACTACCCTTGCAGATAGGCACCCTCCACCACTGAAAGCACTGATTTGTGCTCCGACAGCCCCTGCCAGAGGCAGTGCTGTGTTATTGCAAATTTCCAGGTAACTGCCAGTGGCCATTCCAGTGCCAGAATTTCCATGGTATCACAGAGATTTGGTAACAGTCATAGCAGTGAGGATCTGGTCTGCAGGGCTTATGTCATAATACAGCACCATCACTTCCATTTTTCTAGAGAAGGGTGAACATCCTGACTCCATGCTCTCTTCTAAAAATTCACTCCCTTCTCCCAGGTGAATACAGATAAGTGTCTTATATAGAATGTGTGCCATGCAAGAGCATACAACTCAGACTTTAATATCACAAGGCAAACAAATGTAATTCTCAGGTTTTCTCACTGCTTCCTATAGAAACTATCCCCATTCCACAGCTGAATTTGGCAAAAGATTTAACCATGGTGGCACTGTAGATATGGAGACTTTTCCTGCTGTCATTCTGAAATCTAAGGTTTAAAACATGATTTAAAATTAACTATTTTGTTGTTCTCATCCACAGCTCTGTTAAAGACTTCCTTGCCTGTGACCATAAATATTAAATGGAGTTCAGTCAGATCATTCATTTCTGATTTCATCTGTGGATTATAACAACCAGATTTTCATACAGAAAGAATAAGAGTTCACAGGCACATATTTTATTTAAATTGCTACTTTATTCCTCACACCTGTGAGGAGGTGCAGGACAGAAAGAGAAAACTGGAAGCTCAGTTTCCAAGTTTGGCACTGCAGGCCATAAGGAAACCAGGTACAAAGACAAATGAGAGGAAACTTACAATCTTTCTTTAAAGTTATGATTCTTGCCTTGTACAATAAGATCTGACACAGGTAAGATCCACTACTGATTGCCTGTGATAAGCTGCTTTTTTTTTTTTTTTTAATCAATTAAGGTTTTAATTTCAAATAACTTGACTCAGGAATGAATTAAAAAACTACAAAATGTGCTGGCAACACTTTCCAACAGTGTATTAAATAACATAATTAACATCTAACACATGCTTTTCATTAATTTATCATCTTCCCAGGGCAAAGGGATGCCCAGTTCAGAAACAGTTTTCCTTGCTTTAGATAATAAAAATATAATAGGCATAGAATTCAATATTTGTTCATTAGAAAAAGTGGTGCCAAAGACATGTCTACCTGGAGTTGAGAATTATAAGACTGTGATCATTCACACTTCTTAAGAAAGATCAGTCAAGAGCAATTTTCTTCCAAATTCTGTTTCATCCGGCTACACTTCACCCATAGTGCCAAACAATGTTACTCAACCAGTAACTAAGGAGATATTGGAAACTGGTCAAATAAGTAATCAAAAACACATTTTGGTTTTAATCAAAGATTTTAAAACATGGAATGCATATTCTCATTCGTTACAAGTAAACAAATAGAATCAGGGAAACAAAAATAATGTAAAACAATTTTTTTTGTTTGGTTTTAAATTTAAATAAATATGCCAAGCAATACACTATTAATCTGTTGTTTTCAAAAACATTTGTGTGGCTCTTGGATTTGTTCATGATAGGGCAAGTTATCTACAATGATTTCAAAGGAGTGACAAATTGCATCACGAAGAAACAGAAAAAAGAGAGTTTTAGACAGGTTCTTGCCCTAGGATGTAGCATCCCAAATACCTTCAGGGGATCACTGGACGAGAAAATGATTGTAAGTTTGAATTTGATTTTAAATTCTCAGCAAAGTCAGTAGAAAGCACACACAGTTTTAATTTGTGCTTGGCATAGCTTGTACCATTGAAGGATCACATTGAAGCCCTGTGTTCTATTTATTGATTTTCAAGAGTTCAGTTTTGTTCTAGTCTGAATTGCAATGCTGAATTAGATATTGAATTGCCACGAGCTAGTCAAAAGAAGAATCACCTAATCAGATCACTTGCCAGCTATATAAGTTTAATGAAAAGAACAAGGAAAAAACATGTTGGTTGGGGGTTTTTTTGGTGATACCACACGAAAGAGAAACTAACTCCTAAAGAGAATTTTCTTAACTAGATTTATTCTGCAAATTATTTTTTTTAGATGAAGTGAGACAAAAATGGGAAGCAAAAATAAAAATTGAATTTTAAGCTTATGGTTGTCCAGCACCTATTAAAGCCCCCTCAATTCACAACTTGCGTGATTCAGTATCCTCAACCTTTTATTGATTAAAAGGGCCCATTCTTCTATGGTCTCCCACTATGATTCTTAGCAGAGATGCTTCCCTGAACCCAGCAAAATGAATAGCAACCATAAGAAAAGCATTCCTGTGATTAATACTGTGGTAGTAGGATTGTTCAGAAATTGAGAATTTTCTTGTCAGGGCTTGACCTGAAAAGAAAGAAAAGGATAGGTGTGCTTGATCAGGACAGCAGAGGAGCTGCAAGTCCCTGCTGGGTTCTTCCAGTGGTAGAGCTGCCTGTCAGCTGAATGACACGTTACATGTCCATTCAGTCGTGCCCACCAGGCTGCTGGTGCTGCACTGGAAAAGAGCTTTCATTGTCCTTTTCAAACTCAGGTCCATGAACACCGTGCCAATCAGGGCATATAAATCACTGCCTTGAGTTAAACTGACCCAATTCCACAACTCTCGTTCTCTGAAGTACTCTCATTGACGTTTTTATTGCACTGAAACCTCAAATTTTCCATCATGGACAAAAAAATTAAAACACTAATAATTTAGTTGATATGAAAGGAGGAAAATCCCATAAGATAAAGTGACTGGACTTATAACCAGCACAGAAATTTATTAATAAGAAACAAGCTGAATGCATGACTTCTACGTTTTTGAAAGATACATAAACATACACATGCCAATGAAATGTAAGAGCCCTACTCTGTAATCTTAATTCAGTTTTCAGCCTATAACAACCTGTATTCCTCAAGCCTTATTTCTTTATAACATCTACAAGTGTAGATTCAAATATGAGAAAATAATGCATTTTGAATACTTACATTCAGCAAGAAAGTCAGAAGTGACAATGCTCTCAGCAAGAGGGAATCACAGTCATTACACGGTGAATGCATATTTCATCCTGACATCTAACTATGCTTAATTACTTATATCTTTATGGGATAGTCCAGAAATATCCCATTTCATCCAAACCACTGACATTTTCTCAGAGTGAGCCTGTATCATTGTTATATGAGAAATATAACAAAAGGAGAGCATGAGAAGCATTGCTGTTACAGGATGTTACTTGTGGTATAGTTTCATTATATCTCGTGGTCTGTTAATTCCAGTGACTCTTCATGTATTTAAAAGTAAGAAGAAACATACTCTGAAGCTATATCTAAATAGTTGTATTTTGATTTGGACTAACCAATAAGCAGAATTTCTGTTCAGGAAAAAGGTTTTGAAATAGAAGACAATCCCACACCATTTTCATTGAAAGAAGAGCTGCAACATCTCACTTCAGAAACACCAAGGTATTGCCCAAACATGAAGGCAAAGGTGCAAATGGCAATGATCAAGGAAAATAACATCATTACAATACTTCCAGGTTTCAAAATTGTCTAATCTGGAATGCATATGAAGTTTCATGAATATAGGCAAGATAGGGTCATCTAAACCATTTTAGCTGATTTATACCTAATAGAGAATTGAGACCTGGGGATTATTACTTTTTGAAAATGAAGTTAAAATGCTCTGTAAACTTAACTGGAATGTGTTTCAAAACTGAGTAAGAAATGTTTGACCTTATGTCTTTCCCAATAGTATATTTACAGGCTTTTATCTTGAAAACCTGAATGCACAGCTTATGAGAAGAAAAAAAATACAGTTTTAGAGCAAAGGCAAAATATTCTATGTTTATTTCTTTTAGTTACATGAGACTAAACAAGACTTAACTCCTGGACTTTGATGAAAGTATTTACATGCATCCTCCTACAAGTGGAATTTGATACTCTATTCCTTTAAAGACTATTCCCAGAAGTAGATGTATGAGAATGCTCTTTAAAACAGAATCCATTATACATAATTTTTTTTAACAAGTATGAGAAAATAATGATATCTCAAGTATATAGCACTTTAAATTAGATACATTAACATTTATTTAATTGTTTCAAAAATGCAAACATCAGTAAACACTTAAGAAGTGCTGTAGCCATACAGGCCAAACCATTTGAGCCAGGTGAGCAGCACTGCTCCCTCAATAATGCTGATCAGATTCACTGCCTTAGAGTCATAATTCCCTAAGGGATTACAGTATTAAGGATAGAAACACCTGCAAGCAGCTATGCTTCAATGCCCTCAGAGTTTTATAATCTTTTATATGGATCTGTGTTTGGTATTCTCACACTACACCTATGCAAAGCCCCCAGGCCTTGGAGAATCAGTCCAGCTTCCAGATGAGAGCCATGGTACAACCTGTACTAGAGCCCTGCCAAGAACTCCAGCCAGAGGGAGGCTCATCCCAGAGCTCAGTCCTCAAGCTCTGCCTCAAATTAATTTATGGCAATCCCCCCTGGGACAGTGTTCTTGCCTCGTTTACCATATACCACTGGATGTGCCAGGGCTCTGGTTTAAACCACCTCTTCAGACATACCCCCTGTGTTTTTCTCCTTCCATTTTGCCCACTCTTCACTTGGTACAATCAGATTTTAGCCCAAATCCTGGGAGGAGAGTCTTCACCAACCCACTCATTCATACTTTCCACTCATCCAGGAGCCACAAATTTTTTTCTCCTGCATGTAAGAAAACCATAAATTTTCGAGGTTTACACTGCATCTCACAACCTCTGTGCAATGAATCCTGAGGGGAAAGCTGGGAGAGGTTTGAAAATCCTCAGCAGCAAAGATGCCACTGCTGAAGCCTGCCATGCTCCTGGTATGAGGAACCCCACAGCAGTTCACAAATACCACTTCTGTGATGAGAATGTCACCACAACTGCTGCCATAAAACCTAGAGGAGCTCCAGGAGAACACTTCTGTCAGACAGTCCTCTGAATAGGAATGGCTTTATTAAAAATGGGTGGGAAACCACACGTTGGATTCTACAAGTATCTGTCAACATTAAACTTTGCAATCAGTGGCACAGTGCATTGGAGAGAAATACTGGTGAGCAGTAAAAGGAGAAAGCAGGTGACATTTGCTTTATGTTTTCTCTAAAAATAACCATCAACTCTGGAGCTAGTAAACTCCATAGAGAGATAAATAGCTTTATGAAGTATGAGCAATAGTTGAGTCTTTAAGGCAGGAGGGATGTTAAATGACCTCCTGGGTAATATTTCTGGCATTACCTGTGCTCATTCTAGAGGTCCAGTGAATCTTAAGAGAAAACTTTAGAGTTCCCTGATTTTCTTCCAGTCTTACACTGTCCCTTTTACTTTCATAAAGTTATCAACTACCACCATGCAGAGCTTGAAGGAGGACTCTCAGATGGCTGTCAACACCATCTTATAACCATCCAGAAAATCAATTATATGAAGTGTCACAGGGTGCTCTTAAATAAACTGGAACTGGACTAGGAATAAAGTATGCTGAAGACATTATTTTCCAATGATGATGCAATTATTTGTCTCCAAAACTGGGACTTTGGTTAACAAAAGGTAATTACCATAGACAAAATACATTAACAGATGTTAAACTATCTGCCATACATACCAAGATCCTACTATTTTTTATTTAAAGCTATATTCTCCACTTTTAAGACTGTCACCGTGGAATTTGCTTTGGCTGATTCAGCAAAAGGACTTTAGTGAAAACAGCAGCAGTCAATAATGGGGAACTGGAAGCAAAGCTGAAAGCCCATGCTTGCTAGCTGTTAATCAAAGTCTGCTAGAGCAAGCTCTGAAACTGAGCTGTCATCTGCCATGCTTAAGAACAAGTCAGAAAGCAGAAGCTATTTTTTTTCTGAAATATTTCTGGCTAACACACAGACAAGACAGGGAAAGAAATGAAATGTGATGGAGTGCTGACACAACACAGACAAAGCTCTGGTCCTGTGAGGGATGCCATCATGCCTGCAGGACAGCAGAATGACCTTCTGGCTTTGTTTCCCATGCAGCTCTTTGAGGAAGCTACAGGGCAGAACAGTATAGAGGGAGTGCAGTGTTTGCACAGCACCTCAGAGAATTTCTGATTCCCTGGTCCATAGATCTTCAGGAGTCCATCCAGCACTGTGATATTGATTTCTCATTGCTGTTTTAATTCTGTCTTCTTTCTCCTGAGCTCTAGGAAATCCTAAGCATGTTTAACTGTGACTTCTCCAAAGACCTTTGTGAGAGGATGGAGGTAAATGATAAAGTCATTGAAAAGATCAGACATGAAAAATATCTGCTGCAAAACTAACTGACAGCTTGAGACAGTGAACATCATTTAAGAAAAAGAGATGCAGGATCAGATAGAGTATAATTTAAAAGTCTTTCTGTGACAACTGTTCCAATATTCAAAGAATATGAAGAATAATGAAGATGATCCTGTTCAATGACACATTTAAGAGAATGGAATGACTAGACACATGAAGATAATTGTAATTTCCATTCTGTATACCTCTTACTTCCTCTTTGCCTTGGTTTGGATCCTAGATTGACTCTGACCACTGAAGTATATCAGAGCATAAAATGACTTAAATGCCAGAGCCTTTCTAATGATGCTACATACCCTATTTAAATCAACACTTAAACCTAAGTCTGTTTTTCCAATTATATATGTTTAAGAAAATAGTTACAGGCTTCCTTTTTTTTCATTCTGTTTAAGTTTTTTGTTCTGTGCATCTAAGATACAGATAAAATTATACCTTTCCTGCAAACAGGCTATAAATTGTAGATATGCTTTCATAAGTATCAGAATTCTGTAAAATTGCACTGGGGTGCTGTTACAGGCACAGGTAACACAATCGTATTATAGGTAAAATCATAAACCTGTAGGGGCCATATATGTTGAAGTGGGTATTGAAAAAATGAAGCTATTAGAGGATATAGTTCTGTCAGACAGAAACAGGACTGTCTTCTACCTTTGCTTAAATATTAGCCTGCTAGAATGATAGAAAAAGATAAAACTAAAGCAAAACACATCTTGCTAAATGCACACCTTATTGCATACTCGTGTATATTTGGCATAGATAAAGGACCATGCTGTCAAAATCCTGTCCATTCTTCTGATTTTATTGGTGATTTAACAGAAGATGCTAACTCTGCCTGGACATCTTGCATTACTTTTATCTGTGCCACAAGTATACTGCTTACTTGCTTTAAAAAACCACAAAATGCTTAAGAGCCAATGTAGCAGCCACCCCAAATTAATTTAAATATTTATGTATTTTGAATGGTTTCAAATATTTTTTTCCTAGTTTCTGAGGTAACTTCAGACTTGGGGACTAAAATAATACTAAATAGAGATCATGAGTATATTCATCCACAGAGAAAAGCCATCCTGTGTTTAGAGCAGAAGATACTTTTCTTGTCTCTGCCCAGGCAGCACAAGGAGAAGAGCACCTGGTGACAAGGAGTATTATGAAGTCCTGTAACATTTGAGCAGTTCAGAGAGATCAGAAGGTTGTGTAGAACTACCGAAGACAACTTTTACACCCACCACTCTGTTTTGCTATTTAGCTTTGTTCTAGTTGTGCTTTGCTGCAAAAATACCTGAGAGACAGGAGCTTTAGGCTGCTCCCAAATGGGAAACCAGGGAGGGACAGCCCCAGCTGATGAAGGCCTACACCACACACAGCACATGCTCCCTTGTGCCTCATAGAAGTATCGGAAGGAAAAATTGAGTTAATGAGGGTGGAGAAGGTGTACAGAAGATATTAACAGCTAAGTGCTTGCTTAACTGCTCCAAATGGATCAGGTTCTGAGGCCCAGGGAAGTGGAGGTGAAGTAGGACCATGGAAGGACAGCTGCTTGAATCAGCAGCCTTTCCCTCTTTCTGGGTATGTGTGGAATCACATGGCATCTTCCAGCTGCCACTTCTGTGTGAGCAACAAGCATCAGCATTTATTCTGCTTGCACAATCTGTAAGCAGCTTTCAATCAAATGAAAAATAGCACCAATTAAAGGTATTAATGTAACAACATTTATTTGGAAATCTGCAATGTGATGTGGAAGTGGTAAGGGATGAAGAAACGTATGTGACACATCATCATTCTCACCCCTTCTATGAAATGCAGTGCTTGCATTTCAGTACCTTTAACATTAATTTAAAATTAAAAATTGCCAGGCATATCACAAGGGAGTTCAGCTACATACTGTGTCTGGGAAACTAAAATTAATAAAGGCAGCAGGACCCATTCAAGTATATGTCTCAATACAGAAAGGATATATGAAGATGCTTTTATGATTTATTTGCTTTCTTATTTATGAGGCCATCTGCACCCAGTTAGTTCACCTAAGCCTGGTCACAGCTGAGACCCCCATTTTTGTTGTTGTTTGTGCTGTTTCTGACATGGAGCCTGCCTATTAAAGAAACAAGTTATGAAATGCACTACTCACCCACAGCTGCACCTTCTTTTTCCCCAGTAGATGTGATTGTTTGATGTTAATGTGATCAAGGCCTGTAGGAGGTTGCTTGTTACCACTCTTATAAAAAGCAAAAATCATCTCATGTACAGACAATTCATATTGATGGGTTGACAACAAAACTAGCATACTTATGCTAATTCTTTTCAGTTGTTGAAATTTTTCTGGGTCTTTTATCATTTAAATATCTTTCAACAGCAGGAAGTTCTGCTGAATAAAATACCAGAGGAATGTATTTTAGAGACATATTAAAGAATACCAGATCTCATTTTTATAAATCAAAATCTAAGTCAATCTTCTTCTATTTAGTCTCACATCTTTCATATACACCCAAGCAATTAAATAGTCTTTGTTAAAGTCTCACTTTCCCCACACCTCATTAGGTCGGGCCTGAATGTTCCATTTGTGGACAGAAAATCCTTCCCCAAAGGTGGAAGGATTTGTAACTATCTTTTCCCATCTGCTTTGTGAGAAGTCACTCCTTGGAGAACATGGAAAGAAGGGTAAGTATTGATAGCCACCACAGGTAAGTCACTTCTGAGGACAGAATATCTCAGGTTACTGTAGCTGTCATTGCTTATCTCAAAGTTGTGTTTACAACCCCCATCTGCAGCTGAGGATCTCATTTCCATCATCAGCTCCAAACAGGACAATAATTAATAGCCAAACACAAGCTGTCTAATCATAAATTAGGAAGTTTTAAGAGTGACTTTGAAACTCCAAAATGCAGCAAAGCTATATTTTCACACTTACCCCTGTGATCATGAAGACTATCAAGTTTCTTCTATTGGCTTCTCACAAGAACTCCAGATTTAAGGAAAAACTGCAGCTACATGTCTTGCAGTAAAACCAGAATCAGCAGATTTAATCACTAAAAGTTTGGGTATGAGGAATGACCAAGTCACACTGTGTCACTGTGGCCATACAAATAGACATCACTGTGCAAAAAATGTGTTCAGTGTTTTAAATGGTGCATCAGATATACAGATATAGTAAATTGAAAAAAACCAAAACCTAGCAGTAGACCTTCATCTATTTAAGTTCCCAGCACTTCCAAGGCTGTGGCCATTTTCTGAAAAGCCACTGCATTTCTACAGCTTCTAGAGGGTATCTCATGTCTGCTGGAGGCATTTCTCTGACTGCACCCATCCTTTTTCAAGCTCAATAAAGCCAAATGCTAGCTTAAGTAAGGCTTTTCATACAGATATTGCCTTTTGTTATTGTTGGTTTTCTTTTTTTCTGACAGGCTTCTTGAATACTCCAACAAGTAGCACCCTGTCTTTCCCTAACATCTGAAAGTTAAGATTTCAGGGTGAAGATGGACAAATTAACTGTGCTACTGTCTAAAACATCATTTTGTCCTAAGGAAAATTACACTGGGCAAGAGATCAGAACATATAATAACATTTCTCTCCTAGAATCTTCTAGATGCATTTATAAAATTTAAGCTGAAAAATTAATGTAAAATGTCAGATCTAATTTAGAAAGTTCAATATCTAAAATGTTATTTTTATTGTTTGTCAAATGTTCTGTAGTTCAAGTGCATTCAGAGAGAATGGTCTTTGCCAATGCTATCTCCTAATTGAAGTTACCATGTCAATCCAAATCATAATTTTACATTTAAACTATTAATCACAAATAACAAAGCAGGACCTTCTGCTTGATTTACTAGACCAGCAACTTCTGATATGTCCTCGCAATAAAGTATGAACAGAAGAAGCTTGTCATTGCAAAACACATTCAGACATCTTGCTCTGTGTCAGAGTTGGTAAAATAAGACATAAGAGTAAAGTATTTATGCAACCTGTCATCTACTCTTTCCAGATGAAGTATACAGGTTCCTTTTCATGTCTACTCTGGAATAAATGAATCACTTCCATGTAAAATAATTCCACAAGGTATTGTTTTTTGAAGTTCTTGGGTTTCTTCCTGAGTTCCTTCCACCCACAACCCCAAACAGCTATATTTTAAATCTGAAGTCATATTCTTCCAAATTTGCACCAAGATGCAGCAGCAGATGAAATTCATGAATGTATTTTATCTCCCTGTATTCCTTTGTTGATCTGTTTTTTACTTCAGAAATTGCCTTCAGGTGAATCAGCAAGCATCTTGTAGGAAACTAAGATCTGCATCTCATAAATAAAAGAAGAACCTGGTTCCATGCTTGTATCCATGCATCTTTCCTCCCTATATAATCCAAGTATTAATACAACCCATCATAGGCAGGCAATAAGCTTGTGGATGTGCTAACAGACTTGCCTCTTTCTCACTAACCAAGGCCCTGTGCATTCCAGAGGAAAGGGGTTTTGGATGCTGGTGGTCCATCATCATATTCTGAGCTTGACAGAAATTAAGAGTTTGAGGTTAGTCAATGAATATTTCTGAATAGTACAGTCAGCATATGTAGTGGTTGCTTTTTATCATCCCATATTATTATTTTTTTTTAAATCTCATATTTTGCCCTTTGCTATAGCAACTGGCAGCCAAAAAATAAACAACTACTCTCCAGGACATGAAGACTCAACATACTGAAGGGATGAACTGCGTCAGTTGTAATTTCAAGTGTTTCAGTCTGTTATATACCAAAATATACATGAATATATGTAGCTTATACTTCCCCCTACCTTTTTCCCCAGTGGTCTCACTGTCCTCCCAATATCTATTCTGTAACCAAGCAGGCCACAGTATTTCCACACTGAATGAATTTCACTAGCCCTCTTCTTCAATTAACAGCTAGTGCTTTAAAATACACTAGTTTAAAAAAAAGTGTTTGGTGTTGTTATCTTGCAGCTCTCCTTCTTAAATACACTTCTCCTCTGCAATTTCTACCTGCACCTGCAGGTGATAACTTTTCTTCATTACCAGACAAACAAATTTAGGCATTAATCCCACAGGAAGTACCATAAAATTGGTTTCAGGCTGCCTTTAAATTTCCTTGCTATTTACCTCAGCTAAATCCATGAACCAATCTCCAGCTTTGCAGCTTTGCTTCCTCAACTCATGTATTAATGACATGTCAAAATCTAAAGCTCCCTGAGGAAAAGAGGTTGCCATGGGATACTGAATGCTTAGGAGCAAAGAGTAGAAAGGATGCATCCTGCTAAGAAAGGCTCCAAAGACCTTGCTGTGTCAGGCAGTATTGCTTTTTATCTCTTTAGATGAAACAAAATCACTGCTCTGGGAGGCACTGGGCATCTCTCAACCCTGATTGCACCATCACACTGACCATTTCAACAGGACTATAGGAATCCATTAGTTGACTGGAAAGACCTCCAGCTCCTCAAAAGCTCTGACTTGGCTGCTGGTATCAGAGTTGCTCTCTGGCAACAGAGACAAACAATTTTTCCTCAACAGTACCTGTCTGTAATTACCTTCTTCCCTCTTAGCTTTGTAAACAACTCCAAACCCATATGCAAAGAATTTGTGTGCTACACATCAGCGACACTTATGAAGGACAAAAAGAGAATAAAGTGTGAACACTTTGGGTGGGGCTAGCTAGCCAGGTGAACATCATTTATTCAAAGGTGAACATCATTTATTCAGAGGGAAGGATGACTTTTAAAAAAGATAAGAAGGATTGAAGACTAGAAGATTTGATTGCTGAAGCATAATTTCAAAGGGATAGCATAGTTTCTGCAAGTGTGTGCTTAGTGAGAAGAATAGAAGTCTGAATTTTCTGGAAGGCTACCAAGAGAGAATGCATTTGTGACAAGTTCTCTGTGTGCATCAAACACCTTGGTCACTGATGTATTTAGCTCAATGGAATCATAGAATTGTCAAGGTTGGAAGAGACCTTTAAGATCATCAAGTCCAACTTTCATCCAGCACTATCACTGTAACCCCTAAATCACTAAACCACATTACCCAGTGCCAGATTCAGATCTCGTAAACAGCTTCAGGAATGGTGACTCCACCACATCTCTGGAAAGCCCATTCCAATGCTTGACCAGCCTAATGGTGATTTTTATTTTTTTCCTGATATCTAATCTGAATCTCCTCTGTCTCAGTTTAAGGTAATTTCTTCTTGTCCTCTCACTGCAATCATGGCAGAAAAGACACAGGGAGTTGTAGAGAGCAATGAGGTCTCTCCTGAGCCTCCTCTTCTGAGACTAAACAAACCCAGGTCCCTCAGCTGTTGCCATAAAACATCCTCTAGTCCCTTCATGAGGCTTGTCCTTTGCTGGACAGGCTCCAGCTCCTCCATGTCCTTTTTGAAGTGAGGTCCCAGAGCTGAGTGCAGTACTCGGTGTGCAGCCTCACCAGTGCCATGAGCAGGGGGATGGTCACTTCCCTGCTCCTGCTGGCCACACTGCTCCTGGTACAGGCCAGGATACCACTGGCCTTTTGGCCACCTGGGCACGCTGATGGCTCATACTGAGCTGAATGTCAACAAGCATGCCTAGGTCCCTTTCTGTCAAACAGCAAACAGCTCTCAAGCCCCTCTTTCCCCAGCCTGCAGAAGCAATTATATATTCCCATGGTGATGTAGTCACACTAAAATGTTTAAAATTCTGCTTTTTCAGAACACAAATTGCTGCCACAGAGCTATAGTACATACCCAAAAGGGGCTTCTGACACAATTTTTAGTAACAAACAAGTTTACAGAAATGCAGTTATGCCTGAAAATTATTCACAATAGAGAAGAAAGGCTGAATTTAAGTAAAAATTTGTGCTCTTTTCTACCTCTGGCAGCAAAGTTACTCTGTAAGGGTATCTATAAATATTTGATGGCACATCAAATCATTGTGCATAGTGTGTTTATTGTTTCAAAAATCTACCTAAGGAGACAATATTCAAGCAGTAAAATCAACTGTGTGTTTACATGTCACATGTTTCTAATTAACTTCTTTGAAGGAAAACTTCACAAAATTTTACCTCTGGATCATTAATGATGTTAAACTGACATGGAGATTTCCATGGACAGGCACCTGAAGATACAGAGCTGTATCTTTACAGCTATCTACACACGTCTCATGTCTTCTTCTTCTGCAGTCGTTTGTGCAGAGAGAAATGAGGCAAAATGATGCTCAGGGGACAGCAAGCTCTCCAAGAACAAGGGCAGTGTGTGTCTACTTCACCAGTGGCTGGTGGAGGTAAGAGAAGTTTCCCTATCATAATGGTTCACAGTCGAAGACCATGCTAGATTCTGTCAACAGGATCTATTTTATATCATGAGCATCCAATGCTAACAAGAAAAGAAGTAACAAAATACTCATTTTAGCTGCACAGTATAGATAATATTTTATAGTAGAACTAGGAACATGGTATTATTTACCTCCAACACAACAAAACTTCAATGAGTACACCACTGAGACAGCATCTAAAATATTGTGTTCCTGTTTCTGAAAAGTCTGTATCACAAAAGGTATGGGGACTTTTCAGAAAAGAGGAATATATTATTAAAGAACAGGATATTGTGATTTATGAGTAAAGATTAAAAGATTCATGCATGGTTAAATTAAAGTTATGGAGCTAGGGGTAAGAAAATCAGTTTCAAGTATTGGAATATCATGAGCAATGAAATGGAAGAGAAAAAAAATTGTTTAATGCACAAAAATTAGTGATAATAGAATGATCATAAGAATAAGCAAATATGGGGTAATAACAGATAAGGAGACATTTCTCAACAGGGCACTTGACTGTACCACACCACTCTTTTTCAGAAAATATTGAGGCTCATACCTCTTAATAGAAATGCACATGCTAACTCATCAAGTTACTCTCATGGGCAATATAGCAGTCTAGGAGAATGCTCTCTGTGTCATCTTTCTCCTGCAAACTTGCAAGATTAAATTAAAAAATAAAAAAACCCCAAATTATACTGAGTTCACAACAACAAGAGAGCAGATTCTCTAAAAAGAGGAGCTAAAATTGCAGTTCTTGGTATTATTTACACTTTTTCTCCTGCCAGAAAGCTCTGTCTCTTAAAAAACCCACAACACATTATAACAATAATACAAAAATTGCCTTTGGAGAAACATTTCTCCTTGAAAAATCTTTTTAGTTCAACATTATTTTAAGGATAAGGAATCTTCTAAAAACTGCAGAATCTTTGAAACGAGTATTTTTTGTTTTGAAAGCAGCCATAGTGATTGTCAATACTCTGTCAATATAATTTCTTAATAAGTAGGAAATATTTTGTTTTTACTGTATTATCATTACTTCACTGACCCATTTATTTTTAAATTTAAGAAAATAATAATAAAAAAGCAAAAGTCGGAGACAAAAATTTTTGAAGCAAGCAAAAAAATTATTCAAGGTGCAACTAGTACCCAGCTCCCACTGTACACTTTTGAAAACTTCATCCTCCCTGGTGCCCAATGACACAGCACATTTGGGTTGGACTGGTGGTCCACATAACCTCTGCAGTTAATTACAGCAGCAATTCCCACCCATAGACCAGGACACAAACCACACAATGAATATTTCATTTAGGCAGAAAACAGCCCTGGAGCTGTTGTTCATGAAGAATGACCTGCATCCTCATATCTTTGAATTTAACTTTGCAAGTCATTGCTTTCAGGTGTGTAGGGCTGAGAGGGGCTTTGAAAAGCTCCTGTTGTTAGTCAGTGGCAAAACTTCCACTGGCTTGTGAACTGCTATGAGCCTTTGTGAAACAAAAATAAAAATGCCAGCATGAGAGACTGAAGATTAAACTTTTGAGAGGCACAACACTGTCTCACTTACTTAGAGTGGCAAAATGACATCTATAACTCTGCAGTTCACTTGGAGAGTAGCTCATGTTTGCATGTTTGGGCCATGTGATACCAGCCAACTGATATAGACATTTAGTTTTCCTAGACTCATTCTATAATTAAGTGATAGCGGTGAATAGCAGTTGGCTCCTACTGCTCTCACATTTAGCAAAATTGAGATTAAAATTTAAAAATTTCAGCCACAGTCCTCATTCTCTGCTGCTTCTACATAACAGAGCTGCTGGGGATGGCATTTTGCTCTCCCAAAGAGGTTCAGTGTTGAAGCAAACCTCTGAAGCATATATCATTTCCCTGGCAGAGTGCAGAGAGGAGCAAAAGAGCATTGTAAAGAGCAATGCAGCAGAGAGCTACCTAGAATACCACTTATTTACCCAAATACAGATATATTCAACCCCTCAGCCATTTCAGTTAGAGACTGGCCCTTGGACATACAAAATCCACTCTTTGAGCCTTAAGTGACACTTATTTTAATCTAACCTCTGCTAAACATGGAAAGTTGGAGCAGCTGCAGTTTTAGTTCCTGCCATAGGACTGCTGCCATCTTGCTGGTGTACAACATACTCAGGCTTGACATCACATGGATATGGGGAACCATTTCCATTTGGCATTTAAATAAATAACCCAGGATAACCTCTGAAACTAGATAACCTCTAGTTTTAAATAATTACTGAGCCTCCTAAAGATTGTCTTTGTACCTCAGCTCAAGGATGACCTCAAATTGCCTATGAAAAAGCTAAAATTACCTTTGTCTTGCTCCCACTGTCATAGTAAAGCGACACCTCCATCATGTAAATTTAATGCAGAGTAAAGACATCCTTTTTTTTCAGTGAAGACACGGCCTGAGGCTGCTGCTTCTCCCTCCTCTGTGTGTAGGAGCATGGATGTCTTTTGAACTTCCTGAAGTCAGCAAGATCCCCTGGGTATTATCATGTTTATTTCAGAAAAGGCCTATTGTTCTGGAGACTAAGACCATTTCTGAGGCTATTTTGAAACTGCTCTTTGAAACTGTTAATTGTTCTAACCTTCAATTTTAGGAACATCAGAGGAGAAGTGATTAAAGATCCATTTCCCCAAACAGAAACACTATTTTTATTCATTTCTTGTGCCCTATTTGGCTATTTATTGCCCTTATTGTTTCTTTTGATTGTTGCTAGGGAGAAGATTAAAACCTCAATGTGCAGCACAGCTCATTCTAGGGTATAATTTTTCTGGTATTTAAAATAATATATGCTGGATAATAGATATAAATTACTGTGTTGAGCTTAAAAGAGGATATTATTGTGCCATATTTAGTTTTATTTTTTCCTAGTCTTCAAAAAAAAGTTTCCTGAAGGATGCACAGGAAGAAGACAGATATGATAAATGCAAACAGATTTCCTCTGAATGCAAGAGGAGAAACATAAGCCCCCAAAAAACTGCCTGATTTCCTCTACAGAACAAAGAAGTTCCTCCCCAGACACTTTAATTATATTTTTTTGTTACTGAAGTAATGCATTATTTGGATCATACGACATCATTCTATGAATAAAAATAATTTCTTAATATAGCTATATCATTGATTCACCTGTAAAATATGGACAAATATCCCCTACTGGTGGTCAATTACATTGGGCAGGGCAAAACCCAGAGACTCTCTCAGAAAAAGCTGGTAAACCATTGTGTTTTGCTGTTGGTCTCTAGTTCTTTTCTGGAGAGATGGATTTGTTCAAGAAGGTTGTTTTTTCTAAACATGATCAGCAGGGAAGCAACAGATTCTGAGTAGACCACATGAGGCATCAGCTTCATTGAAATAGGCTGCTGCATGAAACTGAAGTAGGTGGTTGAGGAGGAGGAGGACTTCCATGTGAGCACTGCAAAACTGAGGTCAGGGTCCAGAGAAGGAGGAGTGATTTGCCCACTTCTGACCATATCTGGACCAGATTTGGGGAAACTCTGGAGGGAGAACTGTCATTTGGTGATCTGCACAGCTAAAGCCAGGGCTGTAGGAATGGCTGTGCCACTCACAATACATCACTTGGCTTGTGATATTTTTCAATTTAAGTGAAAGAATAAGAAATTATTTTGATTAAGCAGGAAGAAAAAAAATCTTTCAAAGTGATTGACAGATTTTTTTAAAGCTCCTGAAATGTGGGAATGAGTAGAAACTTGTGAGTGAGTTTGGACAAAGCATTTACATTCTCTTGGAAACAATATCTGAAACAAGGTAGTTGATTCCTGTTGCTGACACTTGTTCAGAAGAATTCAGAGAGGAAATTCTCTTCTGTATTAAAAGAGAAAACATGCCTGTGGTCACAACCTCGTCTTTCCTCCTCAGGCTTAGTTGCTACAGCTGACTGCCTTTGGGCACATGCCTATGTGCTACTCATATAGTTTTAACAGTGTCCCATGAGAAAGAGAAGTTGGAAAGAGCAAGGTTTCATTCCCAGCACTATCAAAGGGTTTCTTGTGAGCCCTGGAGCATCTCATTTCATCTGCACTGTTCACTTCATTCAAAAATAAATACATAGCACTTACCTATTCTGCTGTAGACTAAAAAAAATAAAAATATTAATGTACATATATCACTCAAATGTTGTCCTAATAAGCATCACACAGAAGCATCCCTAAATATTCACAGTGAACAACAGATAGTCACATCAAAGTGTTTGGCTATCTCACATGAACTTTAGATCTTTCTCTCACAGATATTACAGTATGCCTCAATTGCATGACCATTGTATGAACACCAGCTACCAGTGTCACTGATTTGGGGGGGGGGGGGAAGTTAAAAAAACCCCAAACTTGAAACATCTTTGAAAGACTCCAGTTTGGACTTAATGACTTAGCCTGGGATACTTTCAGTCTGTGACTGTTGTATTGGACATCTTCTGACTATCCAGAACTCTCAAGTTATATTTAGAGTGGCAAACACTAGAAGTACCAGGAAAACTGTTTTTGTAATAGAACCTTGATCACCAGTTTCTCTCAAGAACAATGACCTTAAGAATTATAGATATATTTTAAAGGAAGTTCCAAGACCCAGTGGTAATGGATGCAAGACAGACTTATGTAAAATACTAACTTAGCTGCTTTCTTCATGGATCCTCTAAAATCTGTGATCCCTGAAATTAAGTATTTCTAGATATTTCAAAGTGTTTAAATTACTAGTGCAATTTGTATCCTCTGTCAAATGCAAAATAAAAGATTTCCAGAGTTCATAAACTTGTCAAATGCAAGACCTGGCATAGATATATGTGGGTTTCTTCTGACTAACAGGTTCTAGAAAACTTCCATTTCTGTGAACGTTTTTCCCACTAGTTTGTATGTGCATGCTACTCTGACTACTTTTGTTGAAATAAAGCCTAAGATATAATATAATAGAGCAACAAGAAATTCAACCTCTGTATTATGGAGTGGAAAATGTTTCTTTTGAAGTAACTTCAATTTTATCAACAGTTTTATAAACATTAGGAAGTTGAAAAACACGGGGAACCAAGTGAAAATAATGATCATGCAGAGATCAAGTGATAGAAAGCTGAAAACACAACTAACTGCACAGCTCCACTGAAGAAGCAACTCAGGACACAAAGAAAAAAAAGAGGAAAAAGCTTCAAGACAGTACCTGCTTGAAAGCCAAGATTTAAATTAAAACAAGAGATGTTGTAGGAAGCAGGTGGACAGAGCTGACATTTTAGGGAATTAAACAAAACCTTAAAAATGCAAATAGGAAATAAAAAATAATGCAAAAGTATGATTTAAAACAGTTTTAAAAGAAAAAGAAGAGAGCACATAAGGG
The DNA here is from genome assembly GCF_903797595.1 of Erithacus rubecula. NCBI lineage: Eukaryota > Metazoa > Chordata > Aves > Passeriformes > Muscicapidae > Erithacus > Erithacus rubecula. Next base: position 85,299,182 of record NC_136689.1, on the reverse strand, counting down.
GAAATTTTAGTAGATTTGAAGATCAGCTATCAAGGGAAAAATGAAAATATTAACAATTAAGGAGATGATGCGGGCTACAAAGCATGACTCCCAAATAGTATAGACAATGTTAAAAATCATTAGGAAGATGAAAAGGACTTTCCTGAAGATGCCAAATGAAAATATCACTATACTACAGTAGCATCTTAAGTAAACAAATAGTTAGGGTCAAGTGTAACAACTGCATCAGCTACACTATTTCAACATTACCAGATGAACCATTTCCATGTTCAGATATTACCCCAAGCTGGGACAAAACCAAAGTGTGCAGAACTCTGACTAGTGTACATGTGCATTACTGCCACTTCCAAGGAGGATGACTTAAGGAAATATTTGCAACTAAAATCTTCCAAATCACAGAATATGTTGAACTGGGAGGGATCCACAAGGATCATCAAAGTCCAACTCCTTGCCTGAGAGCAGTGAACAAACACTTCTTGCACTCAGTCAGGCATGGTGCAGTGAGCACTGCCCTGGGAGCCTATTCCAGTGCCCAACCACTCTTTTGGCTGAGAAGCTTTTTCCAATATCCAGCCTGAGCCCCCCATGACACAATTTCAGGTTATTCCCTCAAATCCTGTCAGTGATCACCACAGAGATCTCTTGGTGCCTGCCTCTCCTCTTCCCCTCACAGGAAGCTGTAACTGCAGTGAGGTCTCCCCTCAGTCTCCTCCAGGCTGAACAGACCAAGTGACCTCAGCTGCTCCTCATTCAGCTTCCCCTCCAGGCCCTTCACCATCTTTGTTGTCCTCCTTTGCACACTCTCCAGTAGTTCAAGGTTTTTCTTGTGGCACCCAGACCTGCTCCCAGCACTGGAGATGAGGCTATTCATCATCAGCTGTTCAGCACTTCAAGCTCATCTACAATCCTAAACCAAATCATATGATATCTAAATGGAACCAGTCCAAATTTTTTTTAATCAGGTAGGCACATTAAAATTTTCAAGGGAGAAGAATCAAGTCACAGCAAGAATAATTCAGAAACATATCAAAATGAACTCCTGATTTTAAAATCAGACTATCAAAATGAGCAAATTTGATGCTGTTGAACTGCAACCCCAAACTGTATTGAGACAATGCTTTCATTTTTTATAATTTCCCTTTTTTACAATAAATTCAGATACCAAGAAAATACTCACAATTTCTCAGGTTCATCTTGATTTTACAACTAAAACTGAGCTCAAGGCACTTGTAGAGAATCTTATTACTCTAATCAACTAATGATGCCACCACCAACAACATAGACACAGGGGCCAATACTGAAACTGCTTTAATTACTGTTTGAAGCCCCATGGAAGATGTGATAAAGCACTAATAATCAGAGATTTCCACACCCAAAAGTGATAATCTGCAAAGCTCTAAAAATTCAGTATGTAGAATAGTCCAGCATAAAAGGCAGAAAGATAACATCAAGAATTTACATAGCATCATTTTTTTCTTAAGTCAATAAAAAACAACAAAACTCTCATATGTTTATGACTACAGTTGCAAGCTATTTTGCTTCAATTGGTAAAAAAAAATCCCTCAAATATGTAAATTTAGAGAATAACAGGTGAAGAAGGTTAATGATCTTTAATTGAAATTTTATTTTTTCATTTTTCAATTATATTCTGCATGAGAAAATATGGCTGGGAATGCCAAATAAGCAAAAAAGACATTAATTGGCTAAATAAGACTACATAGCAAGATAAAAATGAAAATGAAATGCTTCTAAACTTAATTTAGGCAGAGGGCATAATAATTTTGAAACTTAATAAAAGGTAAACAGAGTTTTAAGAGTCACTTTTCAATTCAATTGACATGTAATATGCTCCATTTGCATGCAAAACCTATCTCGGCTAAATAAGCTACCCACAGTTGGAAGAGGTTCAATTTTCCAATTACAGCTAATAGACTTCTTAGTGTAAGTTGAGAGAAGAATCACGTGCAATATAAAAGCTTGTGATGACCAGGTAAGTTGGGAAGGAGCAGGTTATCAATAACAAGCAAGATCTGGAATAGAAAGAGCAGCTGTGTTTTAAAATTAAGGGCAACCATTGCAGGGACAGAACCTGGGGCACATCAGGTGTGCAGGGTGGGCATGCAAGAGAAAGGAGGAAATAAGATGAGAACCATTTACCACTCAGCTACAGCTAGGAAGGGGATGTTTGGCTCTTGCCTTTCTCTGCTGCATTTGACTCATGTAGAGGCACTGCAGCCAGAGACACCATGTCAGGGCAAATGAATGGACACAGAATCATACCCTGATTTCTCAGATTTTAAATGCATATTCTTGGAGAGGGCAGCACTCAAAAGCCCATAAGAAGCATACAAGAAACATAAATTTCTGGAAGAGTGCTTTTCAAACTGTACAAAGACAGAAAATCATGATAATATTCAAATATATCTTTATGTATGTCATGCTCTTCAATCTTCACTAAAAATACAGGTGTTATTTAATCTCCTCTACATCATAACAGGGATTCTTCAGCAAATTTTGCTTGTCAAGGGCCCTAATTGGGTAGCCAGGAGGGGTCAGGCCACTTCCTCTGGGTGGTGTTGCAGAGGTGTTTCTGGCTCTGGCTCCAGCCACCAGCCCTGAAAAACCTTCCTGTACTTCCTACCCATCCATATCTCCCTGTCTCAAGCTGAAGCCTCAGAGATATGTTGTGCCCAGAAAGTGCAGGAATCAACAGAGAGGTGAAGCAGTCTATAGGGCATTTCATGATACAACTGGCTGCTCCCAGCTGAGCAATATGCAGAGACCTCCAGAAAACCAAAAACCTACTGCACAGACATCTACAGTGTGTTGCAGGAAGGCCAGGCAGGATTTGCACTGTTCTGTGATTTCACATGAGAGGAGAGAAATGCAGATTTTCTAGAAAAACCTTACTTATTAGCAGTGTTAACTGTGTTCTGCACTATGTCACAAGGGAAACTTCTACCAGTGATATCTTAAAAACAATTAATGGGAGAACAGATAGTTTTTTTTCCTGCTGGTGTTGCAGGTCCAAGTGCAGACTCTGTGTAGAAAAGGAGAGAAGGGAGGAATGGGGTTTGCAAGTAGAATAAACATTCACATAGTTTGAGATTTAAAGAATAAAAGTGATGATGCCTGGAAAGGCTGACCTGGGACAGAGACTAGGCAGAGCAAAAGGAATAAAATAGGTATTTATTGAAAGGATACACCTTGGGCAGTGCAGGATCCTGGCCAGGGCTACACCCAAGATGGATCTAATCCAAGATGGATCCTGGTCATGAGTCTTTACACTTCTGTAAATTTTGGTTCATCCACACATTGGGGTCAATTATCCAACCACAGCCCCAGATTATGAAGTCTCAGCCCTCTGGCTTGCCCCCTTTCCTTAGCCATTGTTTCTGCTTTTTGGGTAACAGTTGTCCTTGATTTTCTAGTTGGGAAGGAATTGTTTTGTCTAACTACCCTGTGAAGAGAATTTACTAACACCTAACATAAAGTTTCAGAGTTACATAACAAACAGCAGAGAGTTTGAAAAATATGAAAGTTAAAACTCAAGACATCAGTGAGATAAGAAAAAGATTGTGAAAAAGTTATTTGATTAGCCTGTACAATTCATATATTCAGCCAGTGTCGTGATAAAAAATTGGGAGAAGCAGCAGCAGCAGCAATAGAGGTGAGAAAGAACTGAAGATACATGAAGGAAAGAAAAGGTAAGTAGAAAGAAATTAGGGCTAGACAGAGCACTGTATCTTATTATGGTAGTTTCTTTTTATGTAAAGGTTCTACTATGTGCTTCAACAAAAGACTGTCTTATACAGCCTAAGAAAAGGTTAAGTCAGAAGGCAAGGGCAAAAGTGGAATGTTAATTCAGGTGAAATATGTTCCTTTGTGAAAGGTGTGAAAAGCTTTCCTTCATTGTTTTATTCTAACTGATCTTTGTGAAAAGCACATTTTCATGTGAATTCAGGATTTCTTCTGCAGCCTGTTAGGTGTTTTCCCAACATTTAACATCAAAGTGAGTGTGCAGATAGATTAGAAGGTCACCCAGCCTCAGTCCACAGGTTTTATAACTGTTGATAGCTAAATAATTTTATTTTTTCTGCTATAATACGCCTTGTATTGGAAACCTGAAGTTTCCAGTATTCATTTTTCCCTTCATCCCTGATCTGAAGGGTTAGGAAACCTTCAGGCTGACATCATGGGCAGAACAGAGAGGTGATGTGGCCAAGATTAAAGGAATCAAGATTTCAGAGTGTAATCTGAAAAGCTCACAAAGCTCCTTGCAGTTACTGACATACTGACAAGAGGCTTTTTTGCACTGCTGTTCACTCTGCACACATGGACAGGGCCCTACACTTGGGTTTCTCTCAGCCTCTTGTAAGGTCCAACATCACACGTGGGTGTACACATTAATATCACTGCTGACTTAGCTTTGGCAGCTGGAACATTGATTGACTGAAGGTGTCTTGCTTTCCCTTTCCTGGACAGTGCTCTATGAGATCTTGCAGTTCTTTATCAGAGCACTCAGAGGAGCTGAAAAAAGATTGGCGCATTAGCAGACACCTCGAGGAACAGCTTCTTTCCAGTAGCCAAAGGATATCACAAAGAAAATTGTTCTGAAAATCTTGCCAAAACTTGACATATTGAATTTGCAGAGTTTCTTGGAATTGCTGTATTTATTAGAAAGATATTTATAAAAACACATACAGTGAATGTATACATGTGTGCATATGTATTGCACACAGTACTGCCTGTGTGTATCTAATTACACCAGTTATAAATATATTTGTATAAAATAAAATGAGGCTTTGTTACTGCTGAGCTATACTGCCAGAACTTTAGGGTGCACTTTAGGGCAGAAATGACAGGATATCATGAAATTACCAGCACATTTGTAGCATACAACTTGACTATCTCTCTTCCAACTACTGTTGCAAATAAAAAATGAGACTGACAAAACACAAATCCATTACCAAGCACCTTTCAGCCCATTCTTCCTTTCATCCTGTTCTTCCATTTCACATATTTCTACTTAAAGCTTATGCTGTTCTAACACGGGGTGTAACTAACACACATTGTTTATTAAAAAATTACATTAAGGGGAAGTGTGTGGAGATCTCTGGAATGCCAGCCAGCTCTCACTACAGTTAATAAACACATCATAAGTCCTGTTCAATTTTACTAATGCTCCTTCTCCAAACTGTTGATTATATACAGCATTTCAAAACTACTGCTGTGTGCTAGAGACTGACACAAGAACACACAGGAAAAATGAATTTGAAAAGCCAGTCTAGGGCTGCAACTATAACTAAATTTGAGCTGGTGCCATGGCTAGCTAATTACACAAATTGAAACGAAGGCTAGAGAGATAACCAGAAGAGCTACACCTGTGGCTTGTGCAATACAAAGGCAGTGTCCCTGCAGGTGAGGCAGAGGAGGACAGGGAGGGGGCACACAGGATGGAAGGAGCATCCTCAAGGCAACCAGGGGTGGTTGAGTGATCCCAAGTTCTGCTGAGACCTGGCCTGAACTGCAGCTTAAGGTTCTGGGTAATATAAATCTGTGCATTTATCTTACTTAAATAAAGCTATATTACCTTATGCCTGTTGAAGATCCAGTCCAATATATTTCAGTTGATAGCAATAATAAGGAAACTGATTTAAAATCACCACATGCCCTTGATGAATCAGTAATAATGAAAATGCAACCATTTGGGGAAAATATCCCTTCAAATGAGAGCTTTATAATGCTACCATTATACTGCACATATTATTTAAAAAACAGACTAAAAGGTTGATTAGCCCTTTCTAAGGGTGCCCATCCATTATTAATAAAGCAATCATATTTTTAAGGCCTGATTCTCAATTATTTCATTAACTGAATGGAAAATTAAACAAAGATGAAGAGAGAAACATTTTAGCTTCCTTAGCAGCCCTGGAGAGAAGAACCTTTTCCCCCACAGAGCATTTATTGAATTGTTTGACAAATGGAATAAGCAGCCATTACTGCTAAGGATTTCAGCTGGTGAGCATATGCCAGTGAACCTACCAGATTTGTTCATTAAGTCTGACTCATGGAAAGGCTAAAAGAGTACATCATCTCAGCAGTAGGAAAATGCCAAAAAATTAGGTGCTTCGTTTGACCTTTGTTTGTGAATTGGCTTCATCTAGAAATGGGGATGAAAGCCTCCTGTAAAAATGCTTCATCTTCTGGAAAAGGGCAAAAAGCAGCTTTCTTCTAAGTTATGCACAAATCCATTTTTTTTCCTAATTTATATAAAATTCACAATACTTTTTTCTCATACAGAAAATAATTCAGAAACAAGAGAGCATTGTTAAGGCCAACTCTCTGAAGTGAAATTCTTGAACAGAGCAACAGAACTTCAAGGAACAAGTCAATATTTAAAAATCAAGGTACTTCCCATTCTTCTGCTTATCTTCCCTGATCTTATACAGACTTTACACAGTCAACATATTTCCATTTGGTACCTTCTATCCTATGTGAGAGACAGGGATTTAGGTAATGTCCTACCATATGACAAAACATGCATACTGATTTTTGTAGAGCAGATTAATTCAGCCTATCAAATTATTTTTACATACACAAGCAGGAAGGCACACCAGCCTATAGGTTGATACTCAAGCCTTGCCTTACAATAAAATGTGTATCTAAGCAATGCTGAAAAGGAGATGAAACCATGTTTATCTGAACCCCTTAAATGTTGTCTGCTTATTCCTTTGCTGTTTCTGCAAGGCTCTGTGTACACTGCAGACCTACTAACAGCTACTCTAAACCAAAACTGGCTGCAGAACATTGCCTACCAGAGACTTCTTTTAGAAGATCTAGGGACAGGACTGAAGGGGAGGCATGCAAGAGCTGGAACAGGGAGAATGGATCAGGACATTTCCCCAGCGACTTCCCAAGCTGCTCTTGCTGCATTCTTGCAGCTAATGCACTGTATCTGTACTTTAGAGAACTGGCTTATGGCACATTTCCTTCCCTACCCCTTGAGGTCACTCCCAGGCTAGGAACATAGGTGATCAGCAAGGCATGACTTTGTGTCAGAAATGAAATCACCTTACTCATTCTCACTGCTTAAACCACTTCACTATCATCCAAAGGTGAACATTTGAAAAAAACAGGAGAGTGAATATTTTTTTTCCATTTGCAGAGAGGGCAGAGCACAGTATTCAAGAAATATGGTTGCAGGAATGTTCAAATAAATACTCATTTGTCTTGGTTTTCCAAATGTCTTATTTTCTTTGGTTTTTTTCTCTTTCTATTTCTTTGATTTAAATGCAACTCTATAGTATTAAAGTTCTTTTTATATTCAAGGCTGGTGCAAAGAGGGAATAGCTGCAAAGTGAAATGAAAGCAAAGATGTAGTGAATGGAATCTAAAAGTTTGCCCTAAAAACACAAAGCAACAGAAAACAAGACATGTGTCTGGGTAAAGATGAAGAAGGACATGGTGAGATGCATCTCTATGAAAAAACAGACACCAGGAATATTGTTATTATTATCATTGTTTTTAAAATAATAAACCATAGAATTCTTCCAAAAGAATTTTGTATCATCAAACTAAGCTTAACATAATGTTTTCCTTCTGCTGTTGTCTGAGAATAGCCTGCTAAAGAGTTTATACTATTCGGGTTCATGGGTTCATTCTATGGGTTTGTATTACATCCTCAAACTTCAATGTCTCTCCACATGCTGAGCCACAGACCCAGGGCAGAGTGGTACATCAAAACCCTTGACTTCCTCCAGGCTCCAAGCTGCTCTCCTGTGCAACCACACTGGCAACAGGAGTGCTGCACACCCTAGAGGGTGAGGGTTATCCATCACTGTGGCTCTCCCTGAGAATCATTTCAGATCCACATTTCCATGCATCGCTGAGAATGGAAATGGCACAGTTCACAGTACATCCCTGCTCTCCTGCACCCTTGCATCAACTGGGAGATCAGGCAGAAGCACAGCCTAAGCAGCAGCCACCTGAGCAGGCAGACCAGCTAGCAGTCCTCGGGCTCTGGGAAAACAGCAGGTTTTGTCCGTTCCATTGTGTATGATGCCTGCTTCCATGGCATCCTTTGATTATCTTTCCTGTAACTATTACTGCTAAAATTTTCTGGACTGCATGAACCATGATGACCACATCTTCCCTGCAAGCTTTTGAAGCCCAAATTTTTTATATAACTTGTTTCCAGAATTGATTATAAAGCAACACTTTTTGGATCCCTATAGTTTAACACTGTAGTGACTTGGGCTGACTAAATGACTATGGAGTGACCAAGATGTTCAAGTCATAGGAAGGGAGGAAAGGTTTTCTTGTATTAGCATTTTGTTAATGTGCTATTCCTTGACCTCAATCTGCGAATTTTCAGATTTGGAGCGCTGGGATCATTTTTGAGGTCATCCATTCTGGTGCCGAAAATTCAATTTGGGCTTACAGCAAGTGGCAGAATTAAAAACTGATGAGATGATAGTACAGCATATTATAGTATTAGAATATCTGATTTCTGATTTACTTTTTTCAATGTTGTAGAAACACACTAATGTGCAGAGGTCAGAGGTCTGAAAAGACTGGAAGACCTCATCCATATCCAGTAAATATGACCCTTAATGCAACCAATACCCACTGATTGCCTGTTAGTAAAATACTAAATTAAATTTTAAAAAAATCATAGTAGCACACAATGTGGCAAGAAAAGAAGTGCTACATAGCCCTGTGAAAGTCAAAGAAATGCTGTGTATTTATGAGCCATGCCAGTTGTGATTCTTTGTAGTCATACTTGAATTAAGTGATGTATTTGTCATTTGAGTATCTCAGAAAGGGCTGAATTAACTCTCTCTCTGCTATTATGAAAGAACTGTAATCATAACTCTTGCATCATTATATTATCAGAGAACTAGATTATGAATCCTAATCTTCCCACTACAGATGACAAGAGAAGTTTTGTCATGAGGTTTGTTCAAAACAGAACCAGCCTGAATATTCCAAATCAGTCTTTCAGTTTGATAAAATGGTCTTTGTGTAAATGTTGACAAGCAGAAAGTGATACTGCCCCTTCATGTTCAAGCAGAAAGTGGATTATTAGAGAACATGTTTACTCAGGAAAATTCAAAAATTATACAAAATTTTCTTTTTTCCATTCAAATTGCTTTTGATATGTAATCAATGTATTTCAGAATATCTCCTATCTAAGCAGTAATCACTAAAAAAAAAAAAAAAATTAAATATGTGCACATAAAAACACAGGGCCCTACAACAAACATTTGACTTAGAGCAGCAATCCTTGTTTCGGGACTTGCTGTTTTTGCAAGTTTGCAAAAATTCAATGCCCTTCTTTTCTCATCTCTACCAAGATCTTGCTGGGGAATTTAGATAAACTACATCTTCTCCCCATCTATCCAATGGATTCCTTGGGATCTTCTGTTAGCCAATGTTTTTAAATCATTTGGGTAATATTTACAAAGAACTTTAGTACCTTACCAATGTAAAAGAAATAATATGAGGGGCTGTTTTTTATAATTTGTTTTGGTTGAGGTATTTCTCCATTCATTTTCCTACATCTGAGAAGTTTTGCTTAAAATTTCATAATCACATTGAGCTTTTTCGGAATTCGACAATAGCTGAAGTTTTTGAAGTAGAAAACCCTGACATGATGGAAAGAATTCTGCATCAACTAAAACCTTTCTGAACTCCCTTGCAAAGATAAGGCTTCAAATCAATTATTCAAACTCCTTTCACTAGATCAATGTTTGCATACACAGACTTAACAGGTGAAGAAACTTCTTTCACATGGGAGGATTGTTTCATTCATTTCTTTTTTTTCAGCTGCTCTTTAGTATGAGGGAGGTATTCTAGACTAGTTTCACTAGATTCCAACATTGACACCATTGGGAAGTCAAAACCTGAGGCTTCCTCTAAATAGGTGTTTTCAAGTCTAATAACTAATTAAAAATTAAAGCTTCTCCTGCCTTTTAAATAATGCATTGAGAATTCTTTGTAGCTGCATCTGGGTTTTGGATTTCTGTAATTGCTTTAAAAATTGCTTTTTGCAGCCACCGGGGCTATAGACCAAGATCGTGTAAGTTCGTGCATGCCCATGAGAATGTGAGAAAAAGAGCTGTAGGCTGGTTAGGAAAAAAAAAAAAAAAAAAAAAAGCAGCAAAGAAAATCTTAGCCAGAATATACCAATGGGAAGTTGATTTTTTCTTATAAGACATCATCTCTTCCCTGAAAGAAGGACCCTGACAAAATTTATTCGCCTTCTTCGATCCCCTTTCCTTCCTTTTCTTTTCCCTTTTTTCTTATCTTTCCTTTTTTCTCTTTTTTTTTTTTTTTTTTTTTTTTTTTGTCCTTTTTCTTTCCTCTACAGAAATTTTTGCTAAAGAATAGAAGAAGCTTATCTATGCATATGACAGTCCAAGCCAGTGTGAAGCAAATGGTAGGGTTGTAGGCAGCCACCTTCTTTAGAGCACCAGGCATTGAAGGAAGCATATTAATAAAGAAATCCTTCCCCCACGTTCTTTTAATGACAACAAAGAAATTTTTCCCTTTCAGAACAGAATACTGTCTTTCCTCCTCCCACACTGCAATGTTCTATTCCCCTAATTTCCATTATTAAACCTGCTTAGACATAAAAATGCCAATGAAACAGCACAGAGCAAAACATAAAAAGGACTCCTTCTGGGAACTACAGACCTCCTAAGATATGGATATGAGTAAATGGAAATTTGAATCTGTGAAAAAGAAAAGGACCTTGTTAAAAAGCACATTTATAAATCAGGAGAATCAAGACAAAACTACAAGACAACAAGCAGTGCTGTAACTCCAAGAAAAACTTTATGTGATGAACTTGAAGTAATAAAAGTTATATTCTTCCTAAGTGGACTTGCTTGTATGCTACAGGTTCTAGGTGCTGTGAAGACACAGCTTTGATTTCACAAAAGAAACACCCAAATCCCCTCCCTCACCTCAAATCCTCTGCATGATGGTTCATAAAGGACTCCATTTCTTTATAACACAGCAGTCACAGATGCTTTTGTGGCTGGTTAGTGCAAGGATTTTTTCAGTGAGTTATTTGCATTAGAATTTTCTCAGCCACCCATAAAAAAGTGTTATAATTTCTCAACTCAGTGTCAACACATAATTTTTTCTAAGACATTTGACAACCCCCTCAGTCCCAGATCTAAATCCTCGTATTTTATATTTGCTTTTTATATTTCTGCACAATTTTCCTCAGAAGCTGTTACTACTTTTCCTGATTTACTCAATTTTAAATTAATCCGTTTGGTCCTCCTGTTTTGGCAAGAGCAAAGTATCCTCATCATAATAATAGCTAAAACTAATTTGAAAAATAATCTTGTTTTTCTAGTTGCACCACATAAAACTTTATTCTGCTTAAAAATGCCCTTTAAAACCCCAAAATGTCAGTTGTTTCCCAGATCCGAAATTATACACTTTTTAGCACATTACAATGTTTAGAAGATACATATAGAAGATGTAGAATTTGAATATAGAAGATGAAAATTCGGATATTAGGTTTTGATAGATTTCTACTACGATCAAATTCAGATAAATTTTTTTCAAAGAGCACTAAGAATCAGAACCCTACCTACCACATTATAAATGAAACAGCACTTTATTTCTTTACACAGAAATTTATTAACAGATGTAAATTGGAGAGCTTTTATTTTGTCTCCCACAGGAAAAATTCTTGCTTCTAGCAGTTTCTTTCTAAATCAGTTATCAGTCTGATTGTTACTAGTTCAACATCATGTTACGTGGAGATCTTCTTCCAGTTTTATAAAGCAGGAAGGAAATTTGCTAACTTGTGATGAAGTGTATAAATAATAAAGGATGTACTCTGTGAAATACTGATAATCCACACTGAGACACAGCAGAGCCTGTGTAATGACCAAAATGTCAACAAAAGCAGTTTCTGACATATGTCTTGTTTAAGTAATTTTCCAATTTCCTGTTGAGTCTACATTCTGCATTTCTAACATCCACCACTGAGGACTTGCACATTCTATCATTCTGGTCAAGAAGCCATTAATGCAGCTCAAGTAACACATTCTTCCTGTCCACACCTGGAATTTCAGTTCACATTAATCCTAATGTCATAAATTGCAGTAGTGAGTTGACTATTGCAATTTGAATCTTATCTCCTTTGACATATATTAGTATTAGTATTAAATCTTATACAAATATTTGGTATTAGTGTCTATTGGATTGTCTTCTTTCCAGTAAGATGTGGACGTGCACTATTATATTCATATCTTCATTTAGTTAAGAATTCCTAATCCATCTTAATTCTTAGACTGACACAATTTCTTTAGAAGAACATATACCACTGCCCTTTTCCTTTCTTGGCAATCTCTTTAAAGGAACTCCACTTGTTTTTAATTTCCTATACATTTGGTAAAAAAGATAATCAAGCATTCACTTAAAGATATGAATGTTTTCTATCCTGACTTGAAGCAGTACCCCAAACTTCTGTTCTGTAGTAGAAATGTCAGCATCTCAGTTTGTGATTTGCCTCTGGACATCCCAAGAACTACCTGGGGGAAGTCTCTTACTTGCTACCACTATCAGGAGTAGCTATCTAGAATATTGTGAGTAAAGGCCAAACATACTTCTCCCAGACTCCAGTAACTCAAGACTCCCCAAGCCAAAGATATTTCCATTTGGAAAACCTTGATGTTCTTCTTCCATTAATTTCTCCAATCTGAATCCATGTAAAGAAACCACTAGCAAAATTATAAATGCAGAAGTTTTCATCCTTGGCTTGCACTGAGTGCTCTGTCAGATTTTTATCACAAGCAGTAACTACATCTTATGCTGGAGCATCTGTGGATGTCAGTTATATATAAAAGACACGTAGAGTTGTGTTTTACACTTCTGAATTAACTAAATATAGAATGAGACTGATCCTCATCCCTGCAGAAATGAAACACGGTTTTAATTCTTATACCTACTCTATAGAATTGAAATTTGGGAAGAGCAAAACAAAATTCTGTCTAAAATGCAATGTCAAATCCTCCTCAATAGGAATCACAACTGCACAGAAGTTCAGTGGAGTGACACAGTTTAGTGTCGCTCCCCAGTTTCTGCCTCCACCCTCAATATACTGTCAGGTACAAAATACACCTAAAAATTAAAGACAAAACTTAAACTTGTTAACTGAGAGGCTACATTGCAATGCAGATTAAGATATAAAATCCATACCTTTAGGGGACACTTAAAAAAAAAATCAAAATCCACCATCTGTTTCTATATGAGAGAGATAGAACATCAGACTGTACACTCTACCCTTTTTCAACAAGGCTACTTCAAAACTATGTGGGATGTGAGAAATGCTCCTTTCCCAAGCACATGGTCCTTGCTTAGCTCCCCTGGTCTTTTGAAAGACTTCTGACCTAGCAAAGTTCAAAGCCTTTGAATACTGTGTTGGGCATGCTCTGCAGCTATTTTAATAGCCAGGAGGTGTACCCTGAAATAGAAACATGGTGCATTCATGAGCAGCTGTGAAGTGTTCAGCTTTCAAAAAGTGTAAGAAGCACTAGATACATTTACCCAACTGCTTCATCCTAATGTATAGCTTATAATTTACTCTAGTTCAAAGCTCTAAAACACTGCTTCTGAAAATGTAGACATTATATGCATTTAAACCCACCCAGTGCCTCAGAGCCTCATGAGAGCCTAAATTAAAGCCTAAAGCCTTCATATCAGCTGGGCTAAGAAAGAGCAAAAGTCTTAAAGGAAGTAGAGAGAGCAAGAGAAGCTATGGAGAAGTAACTCTATCACCCTGAGGATGTTTTCAACCACATAAACCAAATTTGTATATGGATATTCATATAAGTATAAATACACAGACATGCAGACATCTATGAACAGAATCTGTTACTTATCCTGAAATTATATGAAGCAGCTTCTTTTACTGATGAGACAAATGTTGCTTTCAAATCAGCTGGTTAGTGTACAGTTAGCATTGTCCCAAAACAATATCTAAAGGCAGTTAATCTCCAGAGCTAGGGACTTCTCTGTTTTATAGGAAACTGAAATTCCGTCAAACTAAACAGTCTATGATTCTGCTGGAACAATGTTTATAGATGTGAGAAACAGAAAAACGTTTAGGGATAAATACAACATGGAGGGAAGAAAAATGGCTAATTTATCTATTATTTTAACAGACAAACTGCTTCATTAAAGCTATAAGAAATGACATTCACTAGGAGACGAGTCATATAATAAGAATTTATTGGATGTCTTCTGCTTGATAAGCTCTTTCTTAGACTTTGTCCACTGTATTTAGGTTCCTGAAGCTTTTATATTGGAGACTTTAAAAGAAAATCACACTGAGATATTTAGGTTCCTGTAGCACCAGCTTCACTAACAATGTCTGCTCCCCTGTGTCTGAAAGCTGACCTGCCATAACAAGATTTATTTATAAATTAAGTCACTTGTTCCCCTTCATGCCTTGGAATTCTATGAATGCATTTCAGTTCACACAAAACCATGGAAATCTAATAGGGATAAAAACTTCACAGGAAGTGCCTTTGAAACCAGATATTGACAAGGGAAGAACTATCTATTCTAACTTTTTCCATGATGCAGAGTCCACACTGGTTTTACAAGAGCCAGCCTTTACAAGAAACAGTATGTATAAGTAAAAGATGTCTCTGACAGCAGAATGCTGAGGCATTTGCTGCTGGGGAAAGGATCCAGCAATGTCAGCCCCACATGCAACTTCTCTCCCCTGAACAGCCCTTCAGTCCTGTTGCTGCCACAGAGAGGGAGGATGAGGTGGAGAACATGGTTATTGTGACAGAGGAAAGGTCCCACTAGGCAACTGCAGCTGACATATTGCCCTTGACAGCATCAGGAGTAGCAAGCTCTGTCTACACTTTCACAAAGACTTGAGCTGGCTCAGAGAGAAAAGTTGATGTATTACTCACTGCTTTAAGGTAATTAGCTATTCTTTGCATCTTGTACTTACTTTGTTATCAAACTTTCAACTGATGAAATTAAACATCATTCTGATTACAAGTGCATCTTCAAAACATCACTCCTGAGCATAGTTTCCCAGTGAATAGACAGAGAAAACCTCTGATTTACCATCTGCTTTTAATTCCTTTCTGAGTGAAGATCATGAGCAAACAAGCCATCTTTATGTCTTCTCAGTTGTCTATTTAAATTCCCTGAGTCTGCCCACACATGGCTGAAGGCACTACACACAGAAGGTATGATATCTGAGGTTGCTGGGTGACTTTTTCCCAAGTGTACTGCAAGACAGATACATCAATATCTCCAGCAAATACCTGTGCAGCATGTCATTATTAGATCCTGCTAGGACTTAATCATAACTGCATATGGATTCTGAAAATGACTATTTAGTTGAAGATTATTTTCTTTATATTAAGATACATTAAAAAGGAAACACTTTAAATTGTCCTCTTTCAAACTTTTCACATTGCTTTCTGCAAGAGCAAGGTTATTAAGCAGATGCTTATTTTGACTCTTGAAATGACTGCAATTTAGTAATGAAATTACAATTCTTCACCTATCACCATATACCAATTTGTTAGAGGCTTTGAAATGAATTTCCGTGCAAATGAAAATGATTGTCACCATTGTACCAATCACAAAGAATGAGTTCAGTGTTTCTTAATAGGATGCAAATGCTGTGAGTTTTTTTCTGATAAAATAATTCACTGCTAAAAAGTAAGGAATTAAAAAAGGTAATATAAAGGTGCAGCCAGACAGACAGCAAATGTTAGAGAAGGACAAAGCTGTAAGTGTGGACACAGTATGCCAAGACTACAGAGAAATATCAAAAAGGCCAGGAGTTTGGAGTTTTAAAAAAACAGTATCTTTGAAAGCTTCTCTGAAACAAGCAGCCTTCCAAAGTAGCATTGCACCTTCTGTCTGGGTAGGATAGGAGGCCATTAATTACTTTTTTGCAAACTTCTAATTTTGTGTAACTCATAGTTTCACATTTTGCCTTCAACACATTAATAGCCAGCTAGAAAAGTGTTACTCCCAAAATTGACACCTGGTTCCTTTAATTACACTCATTGCATTTCACACCTGGTCACAGCTGTAAATCCTCAGACCAGTGACATCTCAAGTAACCAGACCCCAGTGAGGACTGGTGTGTTAGTGTGCTGTTCCAATGCATCACTGATACATGTTACTGTGCTTTGTCCCATACAGCAAGCAAGGAAGATTAATCTGACCCAAACTTTGCCTACTTCTGCCCAAATTGCCTTTAGGAAGCAGCCAGAAAATATAGGGCCTAGGTTGTCCAGCATACATAGCTCCAAGGTCTAACAGGACCTCTTGCTTTTGTTCAGGTGTACATTTTTAAAGCCCAGTTTATCTGTCTACATTTTTAGGTTATCTTAAATGTGTCAACAATAGAATATGGAAAGGGGAACCCAGTTTGCCACGAGGAGGTTTTAAGACTGTCTGCAGAAGTCCTCTACTTTACAGGCTCATAGGATGAGTCAAGTTGTGAGGGACCCCAGGTTATCTTTGGACCAATCCTGTGCTCAAAACAGGGTCAGCCATAAGGTCAGAGTTTCTCAGGGGTTCTTTTAGGCAGGCTTGAAATCCTCCTACAATGAAGACTTCCCAGCAATGGTGTTCCCATACTTGGCTGTTTTCAAGGTGAAATAGCTTTTTTCTATATCTAGAAGTCTAAATATTCCCTTTTCAGTTCACAGCTCTTGCCTTTCATTTTCCAGCCATGTATCTCAGTGATGAGCCTGGCTGTGTTTCCTTGCTAACCTCCTCAGTAGGTGTTGACTGGTCACTGTGAGCTTTCCACTCTTCCCCAGGGTGAATGAGCCCCATTCCCTCAGTCCCTCCTCACAGGGCAAATGCACCAGTTTCCCAATCATCTTGCTGATTCTCCACTGTGCTCCAGTTTTAATTTCCCTTTTATTAGCAGCCCAAGAAACAAAGAAATTATCTCCTCCTTTGATCTAACCACAGTCCTGTTAATGACTTCATTGCTGCCAGGGCATGCTGCTGACTCTCAGTTTCCTCCCCACCAAAATTCTGGTCGCTCACATACTGCTTAGTCCTCCTTTATTCCTTTCAATGTTAACAATTTCTTCCAAGAACACAGGCTGAAAGTTTGGTGCTCCTAAAGCATTGCCAAGAATGGCATAATAGTAGCAAACCAAATGATTTCTTAAAGAGGATCACAAATAGCTTAAATACACTATGCTACATATCTCCAGATGGGTTAAGAAAAGACATAAATAATAGAATAATTTGATCCATATTTGCAATGGAAGAGATGTATAAGAAGTGCAAGTAGTAAAATAACATCTACATCCAACTGTAAGAAAAATAAACTACACTAAGGAGGGAAACAAGATAAATAGTTCCTTATATCTCAGACAATTTTTAATCTTTAGTATTGATGTTCTTTTTCTACTGCCAATTACTCTTAAGACCTTAGAGCAAACAATAGTTGAGTATTTCAACTGTTTTAACAGGACAGGGGGAAAACCCCCTCATTTACTCAGCATGCCACAGAGTTATTATGCTGAAACTAGAATCTACTGGTTTGGTTTTTTGGGCGTTTTTTTTGGTTGGTTTTTTTAAATTGTTGTTGGTTTTCTGGGGATTTTTTTTTGTGGGTTTTTTTTTTTTTTTTTTTTTTTTTTTTAGTATGCTAAATATACACAAAGGGCATCGAGAAGAGAAGGTAATAAAACTGTTTAACTTCACATCACTGACTCAGAGATCCAGGCATCTCAGAATCCCTGGCTGTGGTCATCTTTAATGAATGAAATTTTAAAAATCTTCAGGTTGATCACAAGCAATGCTGCATAAGACTTTTTCCTTGCCTAAGAGAGTTTTATTGCTTAGACAACCACTATGTATCTGTCTGATAGTAGTAAAGAACACTTTGTAGGACTTGAGGGTTCAACATTGATTTTAGCATATTGTAAGGCACAGACTCTTATTTAGATCTTTTATGACTTCTAAAACCTTGTGATCTGCCCAAAGACAGTACTGAATATTCAATTTCTGCTGGGTTAAAGCTAAGCTAAACCCAAAGTGGGTTGACGGTATCAAAGTGGACTTTCATCTGAAAGGTCCTTGTTTAAGGTCATAGCAACCAGGCTATTTCTTATGTGTTTTTTCTTACTCATACTGAACTCAAAATACCTATTTGATTGCATGCCTTTCTTCAGAGACTTCCACGCTCTCACCAGGTCTCTGTATGCCCCTTTGAAAGCATGTCCATTCATTGGTTACCTCCAGTCTAGGAATTGCATTAACTTCTGCCAGAAGGTCACCATTATTCAGATCTCATCCTTTTAGTGAGGGGAAATTAATTCCAGATATTTTCACCTTCAGTGCACATGGCATATGTTAAGTGAATGCATCTGCAACTTACTGTATTGTGTCAGACTCTCTCCCTTCAGAGATCTTCCTGAATTTTCTATTCTGTTTACCTTTTCATGGGCTCCTGGAGAATCAGTTGCTAATGACTTCTGTATACAGGGACACAGATTTGTCTTTTTTCTATTTAACGTTTCTAATAAAGTGCATTGTGAATCATCATCATCTCACACCAAATTGCTCTTGAGTGAAGAAGGAAATGAGCAGGGTAAAACCTCCTATCTCCTTGCGTGGTTAGATGTATGCAAGTTGCAGCAGGAGGAATACGATTCAGTTATGACAAACATAATTGCTACAAACTGTAACTTCTTCCTATGTATCCATAAGAAGGAGCTAGCCTTAGCATAGAGATAAGCATGAGGTTCAAAAGAGGCTCCTTGCCTTTCTTTATTTCATGGTGGTCCCAGGGCAAAAAGAGAGAGAACATCTCGGGTCTTGGCTTTTTCTAGGAAGGGGTCAGGGAGGGGATTTTTGGCTGTCTGCCAATAGGATAGGGACAGGAGGGAACAGGTAAGACATTCCTTATACCTCTGGTATAGGATTACAACACATAATGAAGATTCTTTATTCAGGACATTGGAGGCTGTCAAATCTCCTGCTTCTTCCTCAGTATTATTAAACAAACTGTCCTCTCTGCTTTTACCATCCTAAGAACTCTTTATGCCTATGCATGCTGTGTAAAGCTCCAGAATAGAACTTTGTCAATGGTATGGCATTTTTTAAATTAATTGCCCTGTTCCTGATAAATACCTCTAAATCTTCAGCAGCAGTGAAAACTCAGTCTATCTTCATTAATAATCACTTATTCCTCAATTATTTCCAAAAGCTCACGTAATTATTCATATCACTTCTTTAGCAGATGCAAAACTCTTCTGGCATTCATTTTACTGTCAATACCAGCTTTGTAAATACCTAATAGTTTGAATGTCACTATTCTTTTCAAATTGTTAACATTTTAAAGCTGTCCTGTTTATATGTGCTCAATTCAAAACTGATAAAAAAATTGTTTAGCCTTCATAATGGTGCTCTGCTTGAAGATATGGATGCATCATTTATTGCTCACAGAGTTCTAGTCAAATCTGTAAGTAATCCCTAAAGGAAACACTACATCTAATCACTACTTTTCTTCAGACTTTGTGCCATACAGATATGAAATTCTAGCTTGAATTGCATTACAATTATTGCTGTTTATTTGACTAAAGTGTCAGGGTTAGTGGAGTCAGATTTCAGTCGTATGATATGTGGAGAGAATCTCTAAGGAAATCTAGAGTTATTCTACTCAAATATGTACCAGTGGAATCAGAGTCTGCTTGCACTACATCTGGAAATCCTGATTGTAACAGTTTGCCAAAAGTCCCAACTGTAAGATAACCAAGCTGGCTTAAACATACTGGCTGGCTAGAATCTGTACAAATATAAATTAACAATAGCAACATTCCAAATGCTATCAAGAGCCATTACATCATCCACAACAGCATTCAATGCAGCTTGGCTAAAAATGTCATTAAATAGATTTTCTAAGTACTTCAGCCTTCAAGTAATACTAGAGGTGGACAGATATAATCATACATTATTCATGTGCAGTCAATGGCATTGTAAAAAAAATCAGATACCTTGTCTGAGAGACTGACTGTTCTTTTGAGAATATCAGTTGAACAGCTACTGCATTTTAAGACAAAAACCTTTAAATGAACAAAATACAAAACTCCTGTAATGATATCTGTATCTATGTAATATAAGTCTATGTCTACAGGCACAAACCATCAATTTGATATAAAGAAAAGAGTATAAAATTCATAATCTTGAGACAGAAGAGAATTATATGGATGCCCTAAAGTATCAGACTGTATTAAGTCCTAGGATTCTCACAATCAAATGGAGAGGACCCACACAACCAGAGGCATTGATATTCCTATGACCATGAAATTAAAAAAATACATAAAAAAATAACCCAAACATCTTATGCTATTTAATTATATATCAGTATAAAACCAGGTTATTAACGACAACAGAGTGAATCCAACAGATACTTAAGGTTAATGTTAAAGAGAAATAAGCACTCAGAAAACTATAAAAGTTTATATGCAGAAGTTAGTGTAGGCAACCTCTATGTCTAAGCAACATCATGTCCACAAGATTCACACTTTATCACAGTCAAGAGTCCTAGCAATTCTGCTCTGCAGCATGACACCACAGCACTCATGGTGAAAGCAAGAGAGTCAGGCCATTGTTCTTCATGCTCAGGTACAACTTTAATAAATACATGCCACAGCACTTCATGGTGTGGAGAGAAAAAATAATGAAATGTTGAAGATGAATTACTATGCTGAAATCAAATGTGTCACCATGTAATAAGGTAAAAACTTCCTCAACTGTAACCTTCTCCCTGTATTTACTCAAAACAAGAATGGATAGCAATAGATAATTATCTATTATCTATAGATAATTAAATATAGGGTGTTAATGTCCAGCAAGGTCTGCCTGACCAAAGGCCTGAGGGACTTGTTCAATATGGTAAAGTGATTCATGAGTGACTTGGGCATCTCTGCACCCACAAATCAAAGGCAGAGGGTGTAGTAAACTCAGCCATCCAGTTGGAATTGCAAGAATAGAATTTACTGTCTCCTGTAACTTGTTCTGAGAGAGAAAATTTTTGTACAGTAGTTCCTGGGTAGTCCACTTAGGAGAGAAAGCAATATCTGGTACTCTAAGATAAGAATCTATCTTATGTTACTTTGCTTTTAGAAATCTTTTTACCAGTTGAAGGAAAAAAAGTTCTATTTTTCCCTATTGCTTTCTATCAAGTAATGAAAGATCTATTTTCCCTCTCACACAATTTTATTTTTCCATGCATTGAGAAGCAGCTTCCTTTTAAAATCTCACAAATTGCTCCCAGCTTCCCCAACCTTCCAATCTGACACTGAAAAAGATGTTACCATTAAATCTTTCTAGGTCACACACAAATTGTAGTTTCCTATTTGACAGCTGAGAACAACTTATCCTTCACTTACTAGGTAAACACAATATTGCTTTTCAGAGAAAATCATAGCAGGAGAGCAAGCAAAGTAGATAGTAAAGGAAAAAAATTATCTATCAAAAAAGTGCCAACATTTTCCAAACTAAAACCAAAATCATCTAACTCTTCTACAGTACTCACTCGTAATTTTTCAGAGATGGTTGTAAAAGAAGCTCATAATCTTAGTGAGGCTTGATTAACTGAAATTAGGAACCTACAATAACTTGGGTACAGGGCTTATTCAGAAGCTCTGCTTTAGCAAGAGTGAAAGTGAGACCAGTGTGCTACCATAAAAACTAAACAGTCAAACTGGGAGGTGCTTAGGACAAGTGGCAGTGATGGCACCAAGCTTAAAGGCACAGAAATTTATCCTTTATCTCAGCAGAGTCATTCTTTGCATGTTTAAGCTGTGACCACAAACAAGGCATACAATAAATCTATTGTGACCTTGGAAAGAACCTACTGCAGATGTTTCAAATCTCGAATATGAACCTCTAAAATGTAAGAACTAACTACTATTGAAATGAAAAAAATCTGCCCATAGTCAATTTTGCATATAAAAGGCTAAAAACTAGAGAAAATACAATAACTCATCTATTGTACAAAGGCCCTGGGGAAAATACTGCATTTGTTTTTCCCGAAAAATCATCTGAACATTTATTGTGTCACATGAAGTGAAATACTGGGTAAGACAGAGCAAGGCATCCAGTTCAGAAGAGTGTCCCTGGCTGGTATTATAATCTTCAGCAGAAGTGTGGTTTCATGTAACAGTGAGCTAGGAAAAAGAGGGCAGTCTCAGCAGAATAAAAATATGAACAAATACATCCCTGAAATGAGAGATTCATTGTGAGAAGCCTCACAAGAGCAGACAGAAATTATATGCAGCTAACCTAGGAAATGGTTTTGGCTGAGAAATTCTCTAGAACTGTGAGTAACAATAGCAACCCAGTTATATGAGAGTTCAGGTTGTGGAATGGAGAGACATTTTATGTCTGCAAACTCATACTTCCAAAATATCTTTTGGAAATTCATCCTAAGGTAGCTTGTGGGAAAGGGAGCTCTATATCAAAAATCCAAGTGCAGCATCCTAGCACCATGGTCACATTCCATAAATTGAGAATACAGCAGGCACAACTTGCAGTCCTGTTTCATCAGCCCTTCCCTCTCCATAGCTCAAAGATTTGACTCTGCATTGTGCTGGGGAAGCCAGGCCCAGCTGTTATTCCAGATTCCCAGATCCACTCCCCAGGAGGAATTTCTGCTCCCCAGAAACCTTTCCACATTCTCAGCTCATCTGGTTACCCACTGTTGGTTCCTTTCAGAGCCAAGAGATTTCCCCAACTGCCTTCACATCACCATGGCAGCTCCCTGGCTACCCTGGGGTGTGACACCTCAACTGCTCTCTACACAGGAGGATACCAGAAGTGACAGGAAAGGACAACAAGAAAATGATAGAATGAGGAGAAAAACCTTTTAAAAGTTAAACAGAAATTTAGATTACCAAACATTTTTGGAAGATCCTAATTTGAATCTTGAAACAAAAACCGGTTTTCAGGTGACTGTTACTACTGCATATCCTAGAAAGGAATAGTTTAAAACAGAGTATAAAATCATCTAATATAATTGGGTTTCAACTTAGTTAAACATATATTGGTACTGTTCTTAAATTAAAAAGGAATTTTTCCATTCATAGCTTGAAACCTTCCTGCTTTTTAAATAATTTCTGCTAAGCAATTATTTAAAAAACAGTTAACAGGGAATGCCACAATTATAGAACCTATGAGGTGGCATATTTAGGTAAAGATTTACTTCCTGCAAAGAAATACCTGCAAGAAACACATGTGCAAGCTGCCCCAAAGGCTCAGAGGCTGCACACTACCTGACAAAATGGAAGCTTGAACCGGAGAGCAAACATCAAGCTGTTATCCTGTGCCAAGGAAGGCAGCCGATCTGTTGAGAGGATAAACCCATCACCTTTGTCTTGCTCAACATTCCCTCAATAGCCTGATTTTTCCACTGGTATTTGCATCAGCTTTGCAGGGCTCTGATCACCTGCTCTTGGGGTTCTAAGTGCAAGTGCTGAGTGTGACAGTGCTTGCTCCTGCATGCAGAAAAGGCAAAAATGGTCCTGAGAGAGAGCATGAGATTGCTTCAGGCACAAAAAATTGAGGAAACTGTTCTGTGCATGATAAAGGGTTGTTATTGTTTAATGTTACTTTACACTATGAGTTTGAAATCAGTGTCACTGAGATCACGTTATAGTTTGTGACTCCTTATTGTGTTTGGTAATGCAGACTGTTTGCTTCACCAGACTAGGGCATGAGTTTCTTTAAAAGCCACCAATCCTTTTTTTAAGACCCTGAATTTTCTAGTTCTGCAAGATGGATTCAACCAAAGCTATGTAAAATAACACCCTCCCACTTCCACACCTTGTGGTTGCCCTGAGTGAGGACACAAACCCAGAAAACAAATGCCTCTGAACTTAAGAGATATAACATATATGAAACTCTTCCATTTTTATCTGGGAGCAATGCTTATGGAAGCCACAGTCAGAAATCTTGTAAAGCAAGTCTACCACTCATTAATGCAAGAACAGTGACTTCATTATGAAGTGTCATCTTGTTCAGCCAGAAACTTCAGAAACTGTAAAAAAAAAAAATCTCAGCATAATCTTCCATTGTTAAGCAATTACAAATAAGAGAGGTACATGCTAGAACTACTTTGTTTACTGCAGCAGGTGTTGCCATGCCCTTTGATATCTTTCACATATGCTTTTTCAATGAAAAAAAACCTATGTAACATAATTCCAAATGCTTTGTACTTTGACAGATAGCAGACCTTCCTCAGTAAACTTGGTGCTTTTCTTCACTCTTGTAAAATTTCACCTTACTTATAACCTTTTGTTTTTGGATACTTTTAGAGAGTGATTTATACCCCACACAAAGCAACTGACCAATTGATCACTTAGATGGGAGAATTATGAGGCAAAGTGAGAGAACTAAATTCCATGCCTAAAACACATCAAATTCTGCCCAAGTTTATACCTCTCATGCAATCTTCTGTACTACACTTTGGTTCAAGTTGCTAGAAGGCGACAAAGTCATGAAACATTTCAGGAACACACAAATCTCTAGGGTTTTACATTTTCTTGTAAAGCCCAACTTGTATCCATGCATGCATGAACCTGCTTTCTTTCTTTAGAGAACATCAGTTTTAAACCAGGGATGAAACAATGCTGAAAATAAGAAGGTTTTTGAAGCCATATTCACTGTTACAACCTTCTAATTTTTTTCTGCAAATAAGAACATTAATATTTTGCTTTACTTACTTTTTTTTACTTTTTTTATTTACTGTAAAAAACAAAAATATAGTCTTTGTGCATGCACACACAAAAAGGTTTGTTAAAATTATACAAAAGTAACTCAAACTGTTCCACCCATCAATCACCCAAATAGTTTGAATGTCTGTCAAGTCTCATATTTCTTTTCACAGAAACATGACTTACTGACTCAGTAGACATCACTAATTAACAAGTTTAATATTTTTTTTAAAAAGCATATTTGAACTCTTGTCCTTCTTCCAGAACTCTTTCCTTCCTATATTTGGCATACTAGCCTGGCTATTCACACAAGCAAGTTCTTACTGTTTTTAGTAATTTTGGTCCTGAAAATACTACCCCTGGGCTGTATCACCACTTTTCATAAATTAGTTGTGGAGTAAAGAAATTATGTCAGCTTATAATCAGCTGAAATTTAAAACTGGAGTTGCTCTTTTAGGAAAAAACACTGGAGAACATTACCCAATTTTAGCATTACTGTCACAGGACTGCTGCCAAAAACTAGACTTGGGTGTGTCTCCAGCCAGTGCCCTGAGCTGGGCTTGCAGACCACACAGTCGCAGTGGGTGCCACACAACTGATGCATCCATCTCCAACCCTAGATCCAGAGGATGTGCATGTGATTCTTCCCCTGTCCTTTATTTCTAAACATATTTCCACGTGTCTGTGCATCTTGCAGAGGGTTTTTCAGTTGGCCTGACTGCCAGCCTCTGTCCCATTTCAAGCATCCCTCATATACTGTGAAGGCAGCCTGGCACATGTTCCCTTGCACTAGCCAGGAGTGTTAAGAGCAGAATTCAATCATATCTAATTCTCTTCATCCTGATATACACCACAACAGTTAACAGACAGATGTTGGACCTGAGCTGTGCTCAGGTCACTGAGCTGCTTGCACAGTTCTCACTTCCTTCAGTCCATGGATGGACATGCAGCTGCAGCTCTCAAGAGTGGTGCCAGCATGCCAGCATTGGAGCATTGGAGATTATCCACCTCTGCATGAGCAGCATGAGCAGTTTGGACAGGTACATGGCAAGGAGAGCATTAAGTGTGCTCAGCAATAAGCCAAGAGAAAACAGAAACAGGCTGTTGGTGATATTCAGTCCACAGCTGGAAATCTAACAGGCAGGAATACAGCTTGGAGTGCTACTACATGCAAACCTCCCATTAGGCATCAAGGGAGGCTCCTGCACAAAAGATCTTGGGGACATTTCTTCAGTTCCACAGAGCCCTTTTTCCCAGTGCATTGCTATGAACAACCAAAAAAAAAAAAATATTTAGCAACAGTCTTTTCCAAAACATGTGTTATTCCTGACAGGCTGCAACAGAGGAATGTTCAGCTGACTGTTTTAATGGAGCTCACACTTATTCTTAGAGATTATTAATTGCCTTTCAACCTCAGCATCAACACAGTATGGAGTTAATTCTACCAAAACTGCAATACAGGTTGAAACATAACAACAATTTTAGCTAAAGAACCCTGCAAGGCTTACAAGAGTTCTCTGCCGTTCAGTAAAGTCTTTACTAAGTAAGAACAACTTTTCAATGGTTTATATGAAAGAAGGTGTAATAAATACTGCCATCCATGTAACTGTTTAGGCAGTACTTTTCTTCAGCATTTGAATGGAGAGGTTAGAGCAGTCTGTCCAAATTTAAGTTTTGGAGTTGTTTTTTCCTATTTGTCCCACCACCACTGCTTTCTGATGTAAATATTTCTATGCTATTAGCCCCATTATTTTCCTGCCAAGAACACATTAGTTCAGTCATTGTAACAATATCCATCAAAACACTGCTCTTCACATGGGACCAGACTTAAACATGTGTGATGAAAACAGGCATTTTCTACACAAAGCAGTTGTGTCTAGTATGGGGTTACCAGTGAGCTCATGGAATACTCATTAGCTTCCTTTCAGCCTGGAAACTAGAAAACTAATTAAGAGTGAAGTCACAGGGGAAACAGGAGGAGTTTTCCTGTTTTCTGAACATACTTTGGTTAGGAGATATATATATATATACATCAATGTATGCATATGTAAAATACTATATATGTTTAACACACCCAAGACTGATGTAAAACTGGCAATTTGTCTGCAACAAGAAGAAAATGTCCAATGCAGCTAATAATAAAATAAAATGATCAGGGGAATCACTACCAATAAGCATGGATTTCCCAAGGTGAATGTGCATTACCTAGTGTTCAATACAGGTTAATCATGTTACTTGTTTTTTGCTAAGTGAGGGCACAAATGTAGCCTGGCTTCCTCTTCTTGTGACAGTCACTGTTACTCAAGAGCTTTAGAAATCTACCTCTCTGTTAAATTTGCATAAAGCTGTTTTAAAAAGGAGACAGCTCTCAGACATATACAGAGAATGGTCATGAGAGTCTTGTTTCCTTAGGAAATTAGGTTTAAGGAGGTGAAAAAAATGGGGAAAAAAAAAAAGAAGAAAAAGAACAGGGGAAACAAAAGGAGAGATATAGATATATTCACTGCAGAGAATTTCTGAGTTTCTGACTCTGAATCCTGACTGTATATTCATAGGTTGTTCAGGCACTACAGGTATAGTACTGTACACACTGACCAGACTGTTGGAAAGTGGCTACATTTCTGTAAAGCAGAAGCAAGTGAAATACATATCCACAATAATTGCGCTTCAGATGCCTCAAGTCTTTCATTTTGGAAGGGATTTGCCCAAAGTTTGAGCTTTCACTTTAATTTTTTAATACTGCATAGTATTGCTCACTGCCTCTATTTCAGCCATCATTTCACCATCTAACTGCAAGTATTACAATTGCTCCTAAGGGAATAGTAGACTAAATAAAACCTATGTGACAAGGTGGGAAAAAGACATATTCACTCATGTTTCATTTCTTTCAATGTGTATCATTTGAGAGAAACATATTTTAATCTCAGATTTATTTTTTATTTCCTGCTGCTTATGAAGTAAGAAAACAAATCCTTGATTTTTAAGTGTCAGTAAAAAAAAAATTAAATATATTTTCTAACATTCATAGAATGTTTTCAGTAGCATCATTTTTTATTACACTACATGCAACTGTGATACAATATAGGGATAAATAGCTCATGGAATTCTTTGAAAAAGCCTAATAACATTGCATAGGATTATTGAGGTCTCACAGGTCAATGTCTAAGGAGTATTTTTTAAGAAGTAACTTATTGCATGGGTTTTGGGGAAGATAATTATCAAAATATCACCACTGAAAGATGGCATTGTATTAGCTATACCATAAATATTGTGTCATAGGAACCCTCAGAAAATATCAAACCTTTTATTTCCAATATAAGGAATAGGTGATTCTAAAGTATGTTTTTATATATCAACTGAGTAAAGCCAGTAGTGTATATGTGTGGAAAGGAAGGCAATCTATCCAAACTGATTAATATATATACTCAATATTTTAGCAGCCCAGACTAAAAACATACCTTCAGAAAAAACTCAGCTCAGAAATAGCGTATGCATTTAAACTTTGATTTTATTCTCTTTATAAACTATTCAACATTCAAATTGCTAATTATCTCTGCCTTCTGCTCTTTTATTTTTATTTTTTTTTCAGAGCAGAAATCATTTCATGCTTTGAAAGCAGAGTATTTTGCTTGCACTTTCACACCTAAGAAAAGCAGCATATTGTCTGTTCAGGAAAAAAAAAAAAGAGTTTTCTGAGAGTATGAACTACTAATACTGATAATAGTTTCCTGTCTTAGAAGTCATTAAAACCCATTTTGCAAATGCCACAGAAGGAAAAATTGGAAAGAAAACCCCACCCCAGTGTCACTAAAATTTCCTTTAACAAACATTATTATGAGAAAATAGGACTCTACATTTAATAAGCAGCATTACAAAGAATGAAAGCGGATTTATGTGAGCGTCCCACAGTCACAATGCCATGGTCTAGGAGCTGGATCTGAGCACTGTTGGTTTGCTCAGCAGTAGGAGCATGTTCCAAATCAGGCAGCACTGAGGCTGCAGCACTGGCTGCCCTGAGATTCACCAAGGCACACTGTGCACTGTAGATGTGTTTATGCTGGCTGCAGGAGAACAGATGATACACAATGAGGCATGAAGCCTGCTGGAACAAAGCTCCTGTCAATGTTTTGTGAGCTGATCTGAGTTTAGAAAACATGTCATGTGGCTGCAGTGGGCTTGATCTGGCAGGAGACTGAAAGAGATATTCTGTACCAGTTTCATTGAGCATTTCTGGCACAACTTCTGGTTTAATTGTAACTAAAAGCTCGTCCCAATTTCTAGGAAGAATTATTTACTTTGCCTGCTTTTCTCTGCACAGAAGCTCAGGTTTCCCATAGTTCTGATCTGCCATAATAGAAAACCTAAAGGGCCTAGTCCTGATGTTACTTAAAAATCTAGGGGATGACTCCTTCCATTCATCATCTCCTAAGACTACCTGGCAGGCAAGTACTTAGGGACCTTGTGAGCAAATCTGTTAAATGTCTAAGATGGACCAACAATAGAGTCTTGACATGAAACAGTAGTGCACTTTTGAAGCAAATCTGCCACTTTTTACTTTGGTTCATATCACAGAAGGATCTCAGAATTCATGAGCTGGATTCTTGATCTTTGCATCCAAAGAAGAGCAATGAAGCTCTGAGAGCAATGAAGGGTTGAGATGGAAGGGTCTAGCCTGGAGAAATGGAGGCTGACAGGGAACCTTATGGCTCTCTACAACTACCTGAAAGGAGGGTGTAGTGAGGTGGAGGTCAGCCTCTTTTCCTAAGGAAGAAGTAATAGGATGAGAGAGGAAATGGCCTAATTTGCACAAGAGAGGTTTAGATTGTATATTAAGAAAGATTTCTTCACCAAAGAGATAGTCACACAGGCCCAGGCTGGCTGGGAAGCAGTTGAGCCCCCATATTGGAGGTGTTCAAAGGACATGTAGGTGTGGCACCTCTGGACATGGTCCATAGTGGTGGAGATGGCAGTGTTAGGTTAATGCTTGAGGGTTAAGGATGTTTTCCAGCCTCAAAGATCCTATAAACCAAAATATATGCTCCTTGAGTGTCTAGTGCATCCCCCTGCTAAGGAAGGCTCAGTCTAAGGGATACCACTGGAAGATCACCTTAGTAAATAAACCTACAGACATCTGCTGTGACTGATAATTCAGCATGTTCTGATGGTCCTGACCTCCTGTCACCCTGCTGTTGAGTCTTCTAAAATGGCACAGCTTTATGCTTTTTCTTCATCTAACAATTTAATTGTTGTCTAGATAAAGTCACAATGCATTAAAGACTGTGGAAGAAGCTTCAAGCTCAAATTGAATACAGTGGTAAATTTTGAAATGGATGCCCAATGCAGTAATTTTCACCAAATCTATATTTTGAGTGCATACAATACAAATTTAAATTAGATAATGAAGAAGGAGAAGCAAGGTCAGCCAGCATAAGTTTATAATCTACAAAATTTTATGTAAGTGATAAACCTGTATTTCCAATGCATACACAATAAGCTGGCAAAGCTCAGAAAGTTAAAAACTATAAGAAAAAGGGGCCTAAAATGCCCTGGAATATGTTTGGTTTGGGTTATTTCTGCTTGCTTCATTCATTTTTGTTTTGATTTTTTTTTCCCATGTACAACTCTTTTTCTGAGAGGTAGAACATTATTTCTCTGAGCATTATTTCAAAATAGGATACTAAACTGTTTTTTGATTGCACTACAGTAAAACAATATTGCAGCAACAATGTTGCTATTTGGAATTCAGTCAAATGATCTAGACATTTTTCAAGGCAAATATTTCCTTATTATTTTGTCGCTTGCCCAAAATTTACCTCTAAAACATATTGAGAAAGCTTGGTGTCCAGGAAAATCTAGACAAAGATAATCAAGGACTGTCTCAACTGGATTACACCATTACTGGGATTAGTAGATGATGACTTGGACATCATCCAGATGATGTTAAGAAATCTACCACAAAGAAGAAAGGGAAAATAGGCATTTTGTAGATGGCCCAGGCAACACTATGTAAGTCTGAAATTAGTTCCAACTTTGAAGTTAGCCTTGTTTAGTTCAGGTACCGAGGGGAACAGTGGCTTGGATCAGTGGCATTCAGAGGTCCCTTGTATCTTAAATAATCCTATGACTCCATGAGTTTTAATATTTGCTACCACAAACAAGTAGAAATACTTAATAAGGAACACACAAGACAACTGAGACCTTGTCTTGTTTCGATGCTAACTTTTCTTCAAAAAGCATTTCACATCCTGGAGGAAAGAATTCCTGTGGTCAAAAGATTACAGTACTTCACTGGAATGAAATGACATGGGTTTTTACACAAATAAAAAAGGTTTATCTCAGAGCCTGAGTCTTTAATTCAAATAAGCTTACACCACAGGTGAACTGATGTTATTTAACGCTCACAGAGCCTTGCAATTAAATGGAATAAGTGAGGACTCTCAAAGAAACAAATTCTGTTCCTAGACTCCTTCTGGACTGTGTCATCTTAAGCAAACAACTTAAAAAAAAATCAAAACATTGATATTTCAATAGATGTGATATCTTTTTCACTCTAAATAAATCAGTGAGTAGTTAAGAGCAAGTAAAATTTTGAATGACATGTATACCTAAGGCCTGAAAAAAACAATTAATTCTCCTTGAAGTTCTCCTTACTTCTCCTGCTGGTGATAGAAGCCATTTAAATACATAATAGATAATGCTCCTTCCTATTTGATGGATTGGCTACTACAGCTAGAAATAGCATTATCAGGTCTCTATTTTCCTTATTAATTATTTGGATGCACACACACACATTTATACATATATAAACATTTGACAGAAAAAAATTTACATTTTTGAAGCACTTCCATTTTATCTATAAACATGTGCACTAGCTAATTCTCCTCAAACTAGTAAAGTAGGGAGATGAATATTAATATTTCTTCTTTAGCTGAAAGAAAATCAAGAGACCATGATGAGCAGTGATTTTTTCCAAGTCCATGTATCAAATTAACATAAGAACTTAGATGCTGCTTCAGTGCTCATTCCCTCTCTTCATGTTGCCTCTAACTTGATTAATTTCTTATGACTAACCATTAATAATTCTGCATCATGCAATCATCCCTAGGTAAAAGAGAAGCTTATTCTTAATAAATGTCAGGGAATCTAAACAATTTTAGAGTACCACAAAATGTACAATAATCAGATTAATTAGAGTGGACTCTGTTTGATCATGTACCCAGTCAGTAAGTCTCTCATAGGCTCTAATTGCCAGACAAAATTACATTTCAAATGTATCAGGGAAAGAGAAAATTTTCCCGCATTTAGTGTAATTATTTTTCTTCTCTGCCAAAATCCCAAATAGCACTTTCTACTTCCTAGTAAGCTAAGCAAATAATGATAATAATAAAATACCAAAATCTAGGTAATAAACAGAAGCCTTGGTAAAAAAAAAGAGTAATAATTTTCAGTGAACAACAAAAACCCCTGTAATCTGACAATGAGGTAAAAGGAATTCAACTTAAATACATCTGATCACTCCACACAGCTTTTCATCAGTCTCATATAGCAAAGTACATGTAGGCATGCTTAGTATTAATTTGATTCTGCCTTCATGGTCAGTAGGTCACAAGGATATACCTGAGCAGCCTACTGAAACTGGGTCTTTAGTGGTCCAAACCAGCAGTGAAGTAAATACAACATGTGAGAAGGTACCAGGGCTCAACTCACCTTCCTATAAACAGGCAAATTTTACTGGTTAACCCCACAGAGCCAGATATATGGTAAGGAGCTTGAGAATAGACATCCAATACAAGATTATCCACATTCTCATGAAAGATGCCATGAACATAAAGGACAGCTAAAAACATAAGTTTCAAAGATGACAGAATTCCAGCTTGAGCTATTTCAGGCACAACTATCACTTCTGTTTCTTTGATGGTTTATATGTTTATAGTTTATAGGCAAATAGGTTTCCCTGTCCACTCTTGAGTTGCACTCATTTTGTTCTTTCAAAATCCTTAAGGAGGGGAAAGCATGGAAACTTTGAAAAGCTAATAAATCTTTACAAACAGCACATCATGCCGGGTAGCTTAAGAGGTTTCACATCTTAAGCTTAAAGGGTTTTGGAAAGCATACAGCCAGACAATAAAACACCAGTTTCTGTGTTAGCACTGTGAACTCCACCAGCCCTTAAATCTTCCTGGTTCCATGGGCAAAGCCCCCTTCCCCTTGGCAATTTGTGCTTGGAAAAACCCAGGAGCAGCAGCAGCTCTATAGGGCCAGGCCATGCCCCTGTCTCTTGACCCCTCCTGATGCCATATACTACATTGCCCAGCCTTCTCTGAAGTGGAAGAGGAAGCAAGAACAACCAGGTATGGATGTGAGCAGATGTGAAATTCCAGGGACACTTGGAAAAACACTAAAGCTTCGGTAGGATTCCCCTCTTAGGAAAGAGAGAGGACTAGTCTCACGTTTGCACTCTGCCTCCTGGCCCCAGGATAAGTAATTCTCTCTGCCTTGAATGATCTGGCCTGTCACTTATGCAGATGGCAGCACTGATGGACTGCTAGCACTGCCTGTAAATTAATTTCCAATTAACTGTACCATCCCCTTGATAGACAGCGCTAACCCCTCCTTTCTTACTCCTGTTCCTAGTGCCTGTGCCAACAGGGACTCGAGGCACCAGCTGCAGACAGAACACCAAATTAACCCTTCAGCCTTTTCTTCATTTGCATTCTCCTGAGCTTGGCCTCAGCCTCAGAAGCTGCACCAGCCTCAGCACTTCACCTTTTAACAGTAGGACTTTAGCAAAACTTCAGCAATCCCTTGGAGACCACTCCACTCCATACTCATGAGATCCCACCAGGAGAATTTCCTCCAGTTCTGGGCTCCTCAGCATAAGAGGACATAGAATCACAGAATACTCTGAGTTGTAAGGGATTCTCAAGGATTGTCGAGTCTGGCTCTTATGGGGCTCAAACCCCTGAGCTTGGTGTTATCAGCACCATGCTCCACCCATCTGTGCTGATCTGCACAATCAGACAGACCTGTCAGTGTGAGACCAGAGCAGGGCCATGAACAGGGCTGAGGGGATGGAGTGTCTTTCTGTGAGGAAAGGCTGAGAGTTTGCTCCCCCTGTACACCCTGGAGAAGTACCTAATGGAGACCTACAAGGGAGCTGGAGATGGATTTTTCACAAAGGCATGGAGTGAAAGGACAAGAGGGAATGATCCTGAAGGAGGGTAGGTTTAGATTAGATATTATGAAGAAACTTTTTAAGTGTAGTGAGACACCAGAATAGGTTGCATAGAGAGGTTGTGGTTGCCCCATCCCTGAAAATCTTCAAGGACAGGTCAGATGGGGGCTCTGAGCAGCCTGATCTAGTTAAATATATCCATGTCCATAGCAGCAGGGTTGGACTACATGACCTTTGAAGGTCCCTTCCAAACTACAGGATTCTATGCTTGCACTGCAGATCAATAAATTGACTTTTTCAGTCTAAAGGCCCTGCTAGCATTGTACCTCCACTGAAATCCAAGGAAAAATTTCTTCTGAAAGCACCCAGAAGCCAGTACACACCTTTTCCATTAGTCATGTTGTCAGTAGCACTCCAGCTGTACCTACAAATTCTCAAAACACTGTGACACAAAACACAAAGGAAAACCAAAATTCAGAAGTTTTACTAGACGTAAAGAACTCCCTGGTTTCAGGTGGTCATTATGTGAATATTCTGTGATCCTAATATGTTGTTTACTCTTACTTCTGCCACACAGATTAGCCCCTTACTCAAAAGGCTTCTGTCCAGAGTTCCTGCACAGCTGCAGCCTTCAAACAGATGCATTTTTGGATAAGCATGGAGAAGGAATTCCCATTATTTTATAGAAATAAAACTTTCCAGATAACAGCAGCAAATCAAAATGAGCTTGAATCACAAAAGGGGAAATCATATAAGACATGAGGGTATCTGACAAGAAAAATGAAATGCCTTTGGGAGAAAGGAATTTCCATGTGTTTTTGATCTGAAAGCCTGAACCTTTTCACCAGAAATGTCATCCCAGTAAATAGGTATTCTTGTAGTGACAGTGACTCAGGAGTATGAAAAGCTTTCAGCTGTTCCTTCTTCCACCTAGTACCATGCCAATATCTTAATCTACACAATCCAGTATAATTCTGTATTATAAATATAAAATTGAGCATCCCAAAAACTTGGTATAATCTATGAATAAATAAGAGTGTTCTCCAAAGATAATTACCATGAGTGGAATGAATACATCAGACACAGTCCTCCTCCTTCCACATTTAGCTGACTCAAATGTCTAAGCACTAACAGGAACTGAAAAAGCTTTTCCTGGAAAATGTAGAAAAGACAGGGTACTCTGTAGGTAACACAGTTCAAGAATAATGAAATCATATTCCAGGAATAGACACACAGGTTGCTCCAGGCTGAGATAATGGAAACAACTTAGGGCACCATTTAAACTAAATCTAAATTATGTCTGTGTGAGAGAGCTATAAATTCAGACAGAAAGAGAAAGGAGTAGTTACATGACTGTGGGTTTACAATGAAGCTCTTTAGATAATTGTTGAACCTGAGTTTTTAATCTGTAATTGAGGTGATTATTTAATTTGAATTTTATTAGGAACCATGCACTGTAGCAACATCCTCTTTCAGTTTACAGATATCAGCTGGGTAAGACAGGCATGAAGACGTAGACTGAAACAACACACCTCACTGAAAATTCAGCATGTCTAATTAGTCACCTAAAGGACTGATTAATTAAGTTTGGTGGAAGGGTTGCTTCCATCAAACTAAATTCTTCCTGAAAATGCACAGATATTCCAACAAGAGCAATCAGAAGGAAACCAAATTATAGACAATAATGACTGCAATGTCTAAGCTTGCAGAAATTATTTTCTGGATGCTCTTACCACAGTGAAAAACCTGAATTAGATCTCAAAAGCATTCCCTCTCCGGTTTCAAATATCAGAGAAATTTCATATTGTATATCCTTATCTTAAGACACTAACAGAGAAAAAAATTGTAATAGCATTCAGAACTTGTATTTTTGCTAACATCTCATGTTTCTAAAAAATGTGTTTGATTTTAATTGCAATTAAATATTTGCATTAAATACAGATCACACTATCAAATATTGAAAACTTGTAAGATTTTTAATGGTCTCTTACACTTACGTTACTAATGGATTATAAAATTTAGAAACAAAATCTGATAGGTTGAGAACAAGTACCATGAAATAAATTTAATTTCCATGTACTTATTTATTCTCTCCTTAAAACAGCAGGTGAAATCTCAAATGCAGCCTTTATTGGAATCATAACAACTGCCTATTTTTTTGCTTTTGTTGTTGCTTCCTTTCTAAGTCTGGTACACTCAATACACTCTTGCACAGCCCTGCTTTTAAAAAGTGAGACTGTCAGGTTGCACCTAATTTTCAACCTACTTTGATTTTCTGAGCATCAGCAACAAAGTCTTTCCGTAATGGCATATTATGTTTTCTCTGTTAGTTTTCTGCAGAACAGGAACAGCGTTCTGATGCTCTTCTTTCTTCCTTACTCAGGCAACACCATTCTGACTTTCCTCAGCAGGGAGAGCTGACCTCATCCATTTAACACAAGAAAGGGCAGAACTGGGAAAATATTAGCTGTACATTCACCTCTTATTTAATATCAATAATGTGCATTGCAGTATAACCTAGCAGCCAGACAGAGCTGTGCTTTCATCTCTCCATAGCACATCACAGATAGAAACAGGGAGTTTGTAGCCTGCAAGGAGGTTTATAACCTTACAGGAGTCCTTATAAACACAACTAAGTAGAACCATCTTGGACTGAGTAATATAGTCAGGATCAGGTGTCCATGTTTTCCCTATGTTGCATAAATTTGTAGAACAAGTAATTCATATCACCACATAATCTGTAGCATTATTAGGCATACGAATATGACTGTATTTGAAAAATTGCAGCCAAAAAAGTATGTGAGCATTGGCAAAACTGCTTAGGAGGCATTTCTTTCCTGTGAGAGTTAGAAGTTGGTCTTTTTGAAAATGTTGCAAGTGTTTACATTTTTGGTACTGAAGTTTTATAAAGACAATTCTTATGGCATCCTTCAGAACTTCTGCCTTTAGAGTTCAAACTTAAATGTACCAAATGAGATCCATTTAATTAGTTATAAGGAAAAAGTTTTTAACAAGAAGGGTGGTGAGACACTGCAGCAGGTGGTCCAGAGAGGGGTGGTTTCCCTGGAAACTGTCAAGACCAGACTGGAAGGTGCTCTGAGCACCTTCTGATTTAGTTGAAGATGATCTTGGTCATTGCAGTGGGATGGGACTACATGACCTTTAAAGGTCTTTTCAACCCAAACTATTATATGATTCTAAATTGAAAGGCTCAACTGTCTGGACAGAGAGAGGCACAATTTTGAACTACTGTCCTCACATATCAGTTACCAAATTGGCTGTGAGGTTTTTCCTTCAAAATATTTTTCAGCTTCCTATCAAAAGTGTTCTCCAAAGGAAAGAAAAAACACTAAGAAAAAAAAATCTTTTTCTCTGTCCCTTGACACCTTCCAGGGGGAAATATCCAAACATCTTTTCGCAGACAAGAAATTTTTATGAAACAGTACCTTCCAGGCTGCATTGGTTTGATCAATATTCTAGTTGCTTTTATGTCTTCCACTGCAGCTATTCCACTTGGCATAAACCACTAAATAATCTTCCAGCCATAAGCTGGATTCTCAGAGAAGAATAATCACTACCATAACTTCTGTGTTTCTTTCCTTCTCCTCTCAAAGCCAAAACATATTTAGGGTTTTTATCAGTGCAACGGAACAAAACTGCTGGAGTCACCTCCAGCTTTCGACTCAAATACCATGCAACAACTTCCTCGTAAGTAAACACCCACAGGACAGAAAGTCATATGTGGATAGCTAGAGAAAAATTTTTCCTCTGCTGCACTATGCAGAACATAACTCCAAGCAGACCAAATCTGATTGGATGAAATTAAAGATATAACCAACCCACGACTTGCACCCCAAAAATGACCAGTAAAAGGAAGAAAGTTAATTTCTGAATAGCATATGTACCTGACAGGAATGCAAGGAAGCACCCAGTCACCAAGAGTAGTTGGGGCAGGTCTTCAGCAAATTCACTGGACATCAGCACCCACAGCAGAGCTCCATGATCTACTGCCTCTCAGCTGCAGCACCATCTTTCACCAAGAGCTGTAAATCCACACCTACACTCTGGTGTAGGGAACCCACACCACACAAAATCTTAATGAATTTACTGCTCCCATTTGAAGTCAGGTCATGCACTGGAAACATCCCTGATTAGTAGTGGATTATTTCAAAACACAGAATCAGTGATGCCATGTGTGACTGCTGGCACTGTATGCCACCGAGTCCAAGCTGGGTGTGGATGCACACAAGAACTGAGAGCCCCTTTGCTGCTTCTTGTCTAATAGAACATCATCACTTATTTGAAAAAAAAAACAGAAGGTGCCCAAACACACTTTTCCCAAACATTTGAGATTAAGAATCTTTAAAAATTCCACAGCAGAAGCATTGTAAGCTCAGACTCATTGACAATAAACATGCTTTTTTCACTTAGGCTTTAGTAGTGGCTCATGGATCTCCATGCAAGGTATATAATGAAACACAATCTCAGTGAATTAGAAGCACTTTTGCTTTCAAGCCCTGTGACACTCATTCTGTTTTTTATTAATACTAAGTGTACTGTAGTTATACCACTAATGAAATAAAATATAATTATATGATACATGCAATTTCTTTATCCAAGAGCTTACAAAACAGAATGAAATGCCAATTACCTCACTTTAAAGCTACGAAACCATAATTATGATTATTTGCTTTGTAGAACTAGAATAAAGAAAATCCTGTTCCCTTATACTGAAAGATCTCTTTAAAACCCATCATTTTCTTACAAAGTTGTCTCAGACACAGTATTTCTTCAGTTAAAAATAAACAAGGAAGATAAGCCAGCAAGCAAGTTTCAAATATACACTGCTTCTACCTTGAACATGATAATTTTGCACTGCTTTTTTTTTTTTTTCTTTATTTTAAGAAGAGAAAAGGCATCCTCCAGAGATTGCTCTGCACCCAAGTAAGGGATGAAATTAAAAATCAGTCTTGTAAAACGTTATTGTTTCTCTCAGAAAGGATAGCAATCTTGGTCTTGTGCAACCTGAATGCAAATGAGCTTCTACTGTATCTCATGCAGTTTGACCCTGTTCATCAGAACTGTTGGTCCCTGTGTGCTCAAAAGGTAAAAACTAGGATACTGAAGCTGATAATAAAGAAAATTAATAACAGATACCCATCCCCTAGACAATAACATATAATTTCTGTCTGGACATCCACTTTCACTGTAGTTCTGATTTCAATAATTTTTCAGGAAACATACACAGATATTATATTTTAAACAAAACCATTTCCCTTCACCTACTAAATCAAGCACATAAGCACTGCAAACAGCACTTAAATTATATTTTTATTTTAAAAGACTTATATATGCATGGTGCATGATACTGGTAGGAAAAATTCAGTCAGATGCAATGTCTATTTTTCACTCCTCTGCCTCTGACTACGACTATAAGCAACCGACGCCTAAGGAAAGAGTAAATAAGTGAGGGAATGGCAGCAATATTTCCTCAACAGCCAAGGGACTTCCCAAATCAAAGTCTGTGTCTATACCTTTGCTCTGATAGTGCTTCAGGGGGCTTTTGCCAAGAATTCAATAAATGATTTCACAGGCTGCTGGTGTAAAAGGATGTCCAACAGTCTCAACATTTTTTGAAAATTTTCAGGTTGAAAAAATCAGGTTTGATACTCTGATTCCTTGCACCATAAGAAACAGAATAAACAGTCTGTGTTCTTTTCTACACTGTTCAAGGTTATATAAAACTCTGGGATATTGTTCAGATATGTTTCTCATAATGTGAAATCTGTCAGTGAACTTCACCTCCTCATAAATGGAAGTTGTGTTGTCCTCTTAATTACTGGCCTTTTTTCCTTTTGTAATTTCTGTCTTTCTCTTTTGAAAAAGAAATTTTGACCAGCATGCAAACTTCAAAATTAGAGCAAATAAAGGATTTTAAAGTGGATATACAGCACCATAAGACATTTTCTGTTCATTATTCTTTCTTTCTGGTGCCCACTTTTGACTAAGTTTGAAGAGAAATTTTCAAGGACCAATATACAGCATAGCTCCAAGACCTACTGTCTAAATGCTAATAGCTAATTACAGTACCATTAATGCAATAACTATACTTTAGGTTGGTCCCAAATATTAATTTTTTAAAAAAAATATTTGAATTGGAAATTTAATCTTCTGTTTTTCTGAAAGGGCACTCCATAACATGAAGTTTTCCCAGACCTTTTTTGCCACAAGAGTTAGCTCTCACTGCCCTTAATAATTTGGTCCAACTAGCCAAGCTGGCCAGCTCTGTGCAATCCACATTTAAAGTACTCATCTTAATACTTTAACTAATGTAGCAAAAAAAAAAAAAAAAAAAGAATTAAGGCTTGAAGGCAGAAACGAGCCAGAGAACAAAACATTTTGATAACCCATATATATGAGAATGATTTGTCTTTGATATGCCAGCACCTGATTTCTGTCACTCAAACTGTAGAGTAAGAAAACCACTTTTTTTTTTTTAGGGTTACAGTGATTTCATAACTAAGAAAACCAGGAAAAACTGAAAAAAATATTTTCCAGTGAATTGCTTAAAATCAAAGAGTACTTAATCCTGCATAAGTAGATATGAAGAAGGTAAATTAAAATAACATTTGTAATGCTCATGGAACTATTAAATCAGCTGAATAGTGTACCTTTCTTTTAGTGTAGGATCATATATACATACATATCAAAAAAACCCATGAGCATTCAATCTGTGTGCTTTATGTGTTTAGAAGGATATTAAAGAATTGGCTCTATGCTGCTGTTTTTCAACAAGATACTCTGAAATGTAGCATTTATCTTGTTTCTGCCATGATGAGATTGCACACCTGAGAGAATGTGGTTGTTGATTTTAGCACTAAAGAGACACCTCTTTCTGTGCAGAAGTGCTAAATAACTGTGTGTGACTTGTTTGAGGAGGTGAACCAATTATGCTCAACAAAAAAAGGAGACAAAATCTAATCACAGTTCAGAAGTTAAATTTAGGAGCTGTATCCACACATTTTTCCAGTTTGTATTTCTAAAGTCCTAGATGGCAAAATGCAACTAATAAGTTAAACATGCAGTCCACTTATGCATGAGTTACAGCACAGAGTAAAATCAACTGTAAGCATGAGGAGACTGTGTGTTGCACCACTGTGCAACAGACCAGAAAATGTAATTGATGCACACAGTAAAAGACCATCAGCGTGCAGAAGGGGCCTCACTGATTTTGCCATTTGATTTTCCATGAATAATTCTAGAGAACGACCCAAATTAACCTGCCAAGCAAGCATCAGGGAAGGATCAAGCTAAAACACTAGCTGGTATTCCTGGTAAATACAGGAATGGCACTGCTGCTCAGATCATAGTGTGCAATTGCACTGGGAAATAGGAAAATTCTTAATAATAATGTTTTATTACAGTTAAGTTTAAAAGCCAGAAACAGCGTATTTTGGCCAGAGAAAGATGTGGTTGCAGTCCAGATCTGCAAACAGAGCTAAACACTTCACTGCTATTTTACTCACAACATGAGATTGGCTCATGAATGCTTTTGTTGGAAACAGTCTCAGTGCTTCCAGCTTCCAACACCTTCTGCTGGCCTGCATCTCCTACACAGCTGGGAAATTTCATTCTACTTAGCAAAGAGACTACAGCTAATTAAAAGCAATGTAATAATCTTTTGGAAGGAAAAGAAAGGGGGGTATTCAACCTCTCCATCACTTCAAACAAAAATGCTCACATTCAGTTCTGCTAACAATTTTGGAGTATACAAAACAACACTGACTGTGAAATGCAGGCTTTAAAAATGTTTTAAATGTATTGAAATAATTGATATATGTAAACATTGTTTTTATTTTTTTTTTTTTAACAACTCTACAGATATTTCCAAACCTCCTAAGAAAAAAAAAACAAAACAAAAAAAAACAACATGCCACACAGAGAAATATCTCCCAGTCTTTGAAGGACATGTGGGAGA
The DNA here is from genome assembly GCF_903797595.1 of Erithacus rubecula. Lineage (NCBI taxonomy): Eukaryota > Metazoa > Chordata > Aves > Passeriformes > Muscicapidae > Erithacus > Erithacus rubecula. Next base: position 85,257,265 of record NC_136689.1, on the reverse strand, counting down.
CAACTTTGGCTAAGAGAAATGCTCCTGGTAAATACAGTGTCCATTTAAGTACAATTAAGATACAATACAGCCCTTCTTCAGACAGGCAACTGTTGTTTCCCCTACACTGATCATTCCCAGATATGGGGTTTCTGCCAATGATCCCTTGCAGGTACCCAAGTCAGAACAAAATACATGGATGTTCATACTGATGGCTTTCTGTCCTAGAAGTGAGAAACCTGGATTAATTCATTTCGGGGAGGGGAGGAGGGAAGGAAGGAAAGGAGGGAGGGAAGGAAAGGAGGGAGGGAGGGAGGGAGGGAAGGAGGGAGGGAAGGAGGGAAGGAGGGAAGGAGGGAAGGAGGGAAGGAGGGAAGGAGGGAAGGGGAAGGAGGAAGGAGGGAAGGAGGGAAGGAGGGAAGGAGGAAGGAGGGAAGGAGGGAAGGAGGGAAGGAAGGAAGGAAGGAGGAAGGAAGGAAGGAAGGAAGGGAAGAAGGAAGGAAGGAAGGAAGGAAGGAAGGAAGGAAGGAAGGAAGGAAGGAAGGAAGGAAGGAAGGAAGGAAGGAAGGAAGGAAGGAAGGAAGGAAGGAAGAGGAAGGAAGGAAGGAAGGAAGGAAGGAAGGAGAAGGAAGGAAGGAAGGAAGGAAGGAGGAAGGAAGGAAGGAAAGAGAAGGAAGGAAGGAAGTGGAAGGAAGGAAGGATAGAGGAAAGGAAGGAAGACGGAAGGAAGGAGGAAGGAAGGAAGGAAGGAAGGAAGGAAGGAAGGAAGGAAGGAAGGAAGGAATAGGAAGGAAGGAAGGAAGGAAGGAAGGAAGGAAGGAAGGAAGGAAGGAAGGAAGGAAGGAAGGAAGGAAGGAAGGAAGGAAGGAAGGAAGGAAGGAAGGAAGGATTTCTTCCAGTTTTTTACTCCTGCAAATCAAATTTATCGGTGCACTCAGCCTCCTCCAAATCTCTACACTGCTGCATTGCCAGTCACTGAAAAAAGAAGGTTCTGCAAGACTGCTGCTGTGGTCCCACCCAAGTCAATGGGTGACACTATGGAAGAGTTAAAGGACTTAGCTCTTATTCAAATGCTCAGGCAACTGGAGAGATATAAAGGGCAAAGACAGTTGCCAACACGTAGATATTTTATGAGGAAAATACTGAACATATTTCTAATTGCTGACTCACAGATTTGCACTATGATAGCAGTGGAGAAAACTACTACATTGCAAGTTACAAAGACTGATAAACTGTAAACTCCTGATAACAAAGAAACATTTGTACTGTTCTCGTGCTTTAATTTTTTTTATATATATTTTTAAAAACCTAATCCAAATTATAAAAATATAGCGAGTCCTTGTTTTGTAAGTAAAGGAAACATTTTCAAATGGAAGAAGCTTATTAACATACTGATAACAATCTTAAATATTTCAAGATCCAAAAGGAGTATTGAAGTAATTTAAACATTATCCCACCTTGGAATTTCCACCTCCTATTTTCATACAAAAGGAAACATAAAAAAAGACTTTTAGAGTGTTTGAGTCTCCACTTATAAAATGGAGAATGCCATAACCAGATTCAGAAAAAAAAATAATCTGAAAGGATATATTTTGTAAATAAAAAAATGCTTAAGGGTATTTCGTTTTTTGTTGATTTTAACACATTGCATAATACTGAACTAAAATGATGTCTTCAACAATGTGAAAACTGGAAAGGGGAAAAATATCCACCTTGAATGGGGCCTGACTGTGACTTTGCATTCATGTTTATTCTCTACAGAAAGAAAGAAATGCATACTTTTTCATTTTTATAAGAAAGCACATTTTTGGGAGGATGAAACATCGCAGAAGAGTAGTGATAGAACCCAGAAGAATAGCAAATGTTTAACCGGGAAATCTCTCAAAAGCTTTTTCAATTTCACACTGCTCCAGTACCCTTTTTATCTGAACATCTTGTCTGTGCATTTTACAAATTTCCAAGTTGCTGTAATGCTCCCAGACTGACAGTGCCCAGCAGAGCCAGGTAGCAGTGGGGCCTCATTGTGCCAGCCACAGTACAAAGCACAATGACACACGTTTTATCTGCCCCAAATTGCTTCCAATTCCAGCAGCTGGGACACGTGGCTGACAGGTGATAGTGCAATCACAGCTGTCAGACCCTTCTCCAGTGATGCTGCCATGATTTCACACACGGCTTTAAAGTAATATTTATCAATCCCACGCATAAAGATTTCATTCTGAGGACAATTAAGCATTTGAGATCTCTCCAGCCACCGACTTTTCAGGAAACCCCATGTTACCCAGGCCCCAGGCTCTTCTCTCTCCAGCACAGCATACACAGAGCCAGCATGCTCTGCAGCCCTCTGGAAGCTGTCTAGGCAGAGTCCTTTTAGACACAGCTATTTCATTTCGAAAAAGCAGCTGAGGCTTTTTATTCCCTGTGTGGTATTTCTGCTCCAAAATTGCAAGTGATAATTTCATGAGAAGCAGTTTAGAAAGTGAAAAAAAAATAAAAACCCAAACAAAATAAAAATCCCAGTTGGCTGCTTTCCCTATGTAGAAAATAGTAAATTTACGAGAGAAGTTGCTTGCTAAATATCTGAATTTACTGCCACGCTACATAAATGTCCTAATTTTGCCTCCACTTTCCATTTTAAAAATGGTATCAAAATTTTTGCATGCTTGTTCATTTGCAAGGTTGGGCTCGACTGATAATCTTCAGTTTGAATGATCTGTGAACAACAGTCTCTGATACACCACTGCTTAACCACAGGCTTGTGGCTAAATACCTCTTATCCTCTAGGCATAACAAAAAGTGGATTTTAAATGGCACTGGTATCGAAGCAATGCTTTTTCACCTACACCTTTTACTCAAAGAAGGCTTTTGCCCTGTCAGAAGTCATTCAGCTTTCAGACAAAAAATGTAAGTGGTACTGCCTAGCAAGGAAGAAGCTACTCCTAAAACTGCTTTGACTAGAAGGAAACTTCTGCTCTGATGATGGCTGGTCCCTTTCAGAAGATTTTTCTCCTGTAACTCAATTCTGTGTTTTGGCAGCTAGAGATGGTGATCTGTCAAGTCTCTCTTCAACAAGTAATAACTTTTTAGAAATTTTTTATCATACAAAACCCAGATATATGAATAATAGGCTGCTTCTTAGCACCTGTTTAATTATTACATTCAGGCTATATCTCTTCTGCAGGCATTTTTAATTTATCTCTAAGAGGATTTATAGGATGGAGACGCTATTTAAAAAACAGATGACGAGGTCAGTGCAGCCCAAGGTATTTCATTTCAGCTTTGCAATTAACATGCACACTGGAAGTGCTGGAAATATCTCTGAAGAGCAGTGGATTTGTCAAAAGCTCTGGCTGTCTCCCACATGCATTTTCAAGGGGAGGTAATGGAAGACAGAAAGTATCAAAAAGCCACAGACAACTCAAGGAGAGAGTGCTGCAAAAAAGCCCAACACACCACAAAGAAGCACCAGATACAGAATTTATTTACTTATTTATTGCAGTAAGTCACACCAGTGAAAAAGATCAGCTTTGCTAAATGGACCTTGTTGAGAATGAAGTGAGCTTCACTCTCTTTTGATAGTTAACTTTCAACCGCCACACTTTGGTGGCAGAATTCATTGAACTTGTGTCTGTTTTTAAAAGAAATGTGCTTTCAAGCATTACCCTTTGACCAGTGTTATTATTTCTATCTGCCTCAGGAAACACAGAAAGAGCAGTTTAGATGTTGTCTTATTAGAGATAGGCCTGTGTAAGTTGAAGAAGGAAAATGCTAGGACGTGCTATTAAACTTAAACTCCATGCACTGACCTGGAACCAGGGCATGGCTGTGAGAGCTGGCCCTCTCTGGGAAAACCACGCTTGTTTGAACACAAGCTTGGGAAATGTCTCTAAAGTGAGCTGAAAGGATATGGATTTGAACAAATCTACTAATACATATATAAGCTATACTGTATAGGATGCATCCCAACTGAGAGACAGCATTATATAACTATTATTAAGGAAAAAGCAGCACTGAAGGGGAAAAGCAGAGAAGGAGAAGAAGGAGAAGGAGGAAGAAAAAGAAATCTGGAAAGTAGAGACCTGGGAGATGAATTAGTAGAGAAGAGTCAGTGGTTTAATTTTCACTTGTCTCCCCAGGCCTTGGTAATGCCTATAGCTCAGTTTACTATATTTAGAAATGGATGTCTTCCTGCAGGTTTATTCAGTGATTCGAACAGGAAAAAATTATCTTGTTGGGGGAAGAGAAAGGGAGAGGGCAAAATATCCTCTTTTGTCACAAAAACTGAAATTTCAGATTCAACTAAATCTTCAGTAGAGTAAGACCCCCAGTTTTGAATCACAACTTTGGGTTAAATACACTTACATAATTTCAGCATTAGTGGTTGGATATGAAAAAGCAGTAGTTTATTTCTTCATTTGTTTGCAGCTCCAGTCTGTGAAAGATAACTTGTTTTCCCAGACATAGATGGCAGGAAAGTCTGATTTTCAGTTTATGAGATACCATTATTTTCCTTTCCACCAGCCCTGCCACATATTTACATCAGAAATAAACAAGCAACTCTTTGAAAATTACCAACAAACCAGAAACTCAAACAAATTTTTAATTCCAGAGGAAAAAAAACCAATGGCATTTCTGACATAAAATACCATTTTTTCCATTATTTGTGCAGGCCATCTTTATGCCAGTTGAACAAGAGATGCTCTTGATACCAATTCAAAGGTAAAGCAGGGCTGGAACAAATGACTGCCTATTAACCCTGTGGGAAGGATTGTCAGGCAATCCCAGCCTATGGAAAGGATAGTTGTGTTCTCACGGGGAGAGGAGGGGTTACTAAGAGTAAATCTGTGATCTGCTGGCAACTTTCACAGGGAGAGCACTGAGCAGCAAATGCTGTCCAAAATGGATACAAATATGTTGTCAAGTCGCTGTGACAGACCCATTATGGGTGAGCAGCTTAGCAAAATGAACTCCATCTCAACTGTCTCACAATATAAATACCACAAGCTCAGAAGGACCTGAGCTTCCAGTTCCCCCATCCCTTACTCTGAGCTTTGCAAAAGTGAGTTGGCATTCAAGAGAAGCAGCAGGTCAAGGAAAGTTTCATTCACAAGAACAACCACTCTAGGAAAGACCCTCCTGTTACATGCCAAATCTGCCACACTGTGAAATTACACATTTTCAAACACATATGCTCCCACAGTTGCTCTCTTCTTCTCCAGCTGCAGAAAGCAAATTTCAGTGCAGTTACATAAAACAAGTAGTGTATCTATTTGCATATTCTGATTTATCAAATTACACCAAAATGTAGCACGTGACATTTTTTTTCCTACCATGAACTAATGAAAGAGTGCAAGAAGGATAATGATTAAGTGGTGGTAGCAACTTGTAAAATGGCATTTCCCCATGATGTATACATGGAACATATATGTGTAAATTAATGCTAGAGCTTTTAAAACTTACTCAATCTTCAAAACCAGAATATATAACAAAAAGTTAAGTTTTATGATGACAGTTAAGGCCACATTACAATCTTTGTTCATGCTTATGTGGCTGTTCAGCAAAAGGCATTTCAGCACTAGTTTAAGTCTTATTAAGGTCTCAAGAATGAGAGCCTTCTGGTTTGCAGAGCCATGGCATGCAAAACTCAAAGGATCTTTGAATAATCACAGCAGCAAGGCAGCAGAGTGGGGACTGAGAAAAGGTGAAATACACTATCTCCACTATTCAGGAAGATTTCTCTCACACTGTGGTGATTTTAGTAAGAAATTAAACAACGTACAAGATTTGATATTATTTTTCCCCTCTAAAATTACAGCCAGAGCAGACACTGAAGTTTCATAGAGGATCTCTTGCTAATTCAGTATAGTACAAATATTACTACATGTGTAGATCTGAGTGCAGGGACACGTGGCACAGTACATCAGAGAAGAGCCACAGTCAAATTTGTCCTCCTAGCCAACATGATAAGAGACAAAATACTGTAGATGCCCTTATTGTAGAAAATACAGACAACTCCACTTGTATATTAAAGTTTAACTCTGATCTTGCTCTAAAATACATGTTTGATGCCCCAAATGAAGAAGAGCAAGGACTCCCTTCCTGGCTGATGATCAGGTAGCTTAGTGTGTTGCTCCACAGTTCAAGATACTGCTGAGAAAACAGACAAATATTTCATGCACAAATCAAATCATGTAAGAATCACTTTATATCTTTTTCTTTCTGCTCTTCACTCTTCCAATGCTACAGCACAAGAGCAATCCACCTACTTGTGAGGTCTTCCTGTTTTTCAGCTCTGCTCAATAAATGGACTGACAGTGGATATCACAGCTCCCAACCTTAGCCAAGGTCCAACACTGAGTTTCCTGCCATTGCAACCCAGCCAACACTGTGTGTCTCATTCATGGGTGAGGATTCCTCACTTACACCCAAGATCCAGCCAACACTCCTCATACCAATCATATACTTGCTCACATAGTTATTTAAAGCCACCTGAGTACTTCAGCAACCATTTCCACATCCCATCCACACACACATTTTTCAAAGCACATAGTCCAGTTTTTGCTGCAATATAGCTTTTTAAGACCTATGCACCTTGGTATTTCAGCAGTGAGTATACTGGTGCCAGTTCTAGCTCTGGAGGATTTTGAGATGAAGAAGCACTTTTGACCAAATCCTCACTGGTCATGATTTTTTGTTTACTTGTTTTGTCTGCTTTTCATTGTTTTGTTTTTTTAACAAAAACAATTATATTAATGTAATGAACTAGAATTAGATGTCCAATCTAATAGACTTTGAATTTTGAATTTTAGTCTCAAATGACTGCATAATATTATTAGTATAATTTGTTGAAAGCAAGTGATCTTCAGTTTTTCAGTGTGCCTATATTAAATGAAAAAGGTTATTAACTTACGTAAACATCTGACCAAAGCTGTTATTTTCAAATGATGACCTTATGAAACTGGATAAAAAAACAGCCTTAACATAAACTGGTAGACTGCCATGAAACCAAAACAGAAAGATAATGGGATATCAAGCAGATTAGCATGAGCTAAAACAGAAACAAACAACCCACACACTAAAAAAAAAAAAAAAAAAAAAAAAGGTAACAAACCAGCCTTCAGTTCTCAGTATTTACTGCACATATAATGCTAGGTTGTTATTTTTACTGACATCTTTCTGAGCCTCTGCACATTGCAGTACCCTCTATTAGAAACAACACTGTCAGAACAGAAATAGCTTCATTTTCAGTTCTGTCTCCATTGAAAGTTTATTTTTGACTTTTTTCAACTCCAAATTCATCCCTGGGAGGAACAATATTCAGTGTATGACTGCTGAGCCATACATGATGGTATCACTGCAATAAATAATTCCAATAATTAATCTAAAAGCAAAGCAAAGCAATATGATGACTAATTTTTGATGAATTGGCTTGAGTTCTTACACATATACTGCATGTTCACTATACGATTTTCCTTTCCTGTATTTTTGAACTACATGTAGATGGTGCTCCTCCATTTTCTTCACACACACGTTACTGGCTTTGTTCCCTAACAGAGAAACAACTTTTACCAAATACCTTCAGCAGATTCTATTTTCTTCTGCTATCCTTAGAGGACCTGTCAGAACCTGGCCATTATGGCTCCAATTTCACCTCCTTTGTCCTTTGGCTGTGTTCAGGCCATGCAACTGATAATAATAGCAGAACTAATCAAAATGGGGAGTTGCCATCACAACAAGTAATTAAACAGCAGCAATGAGAGAAACCCAAGACACTGAACCAGGGATAATGAGGGTGTTTTCAACTGTATTTGTGCACTTTCCCATCCCCATCAGCTTCTCACTGCAGCTCCTCCGCTATAACCTCTGCCACTGAACTCTCACTTTTGGGCTCTTCATTTCCCTCTCCCCCTCCATATTTCCAACTTGCTGGAATGCCATTTTTTGAAACAGCTGCCTGTGTGCCTGCCTCTCTTTTCCATCAAAGTGCTGTTCTTCTTGCAAGAATAAAAGTCTCACTATTTTTCTCTCCACATAGCTATATACACATCAAATCCACTGGCTGGCATCTGTTTTCCTGGTGTATTTTAGGATATTAATTATGTTACTACGAAAAATGTTCAATGTGTTTTTAGTTTGACAACATTTTGTGTGTATTACAGACTGTTATTCTGTCACTCTGTTTCTGGTTTAAACCTGTGGTACAATCTATATTCCATTTCCTCAGGATCAGACCTTCTAGAACAGTGGACACCTGCTCCTGTCACAGTGAGGGAAAAAATTTGTCTTCTTAGATCTCAGATTTTTCCTCTTTTAAGGAAAGATCTATCTATGAAATAGCTTGATCATTTATGCTACATAAGAAATACTTATACACACACACAAACACCAGGAAGAAAACCTCTACTGAAAAGGTGAGCTCATGGAGTTCTGATAGGAATCCTTCCCTTTCTGCAAAGAGGAAGAGATCGACATATTTTTGCAGCACTGTTTTTCCTTTTTCTGCATCCCACAAACAAGAATGGATTTATCCAATCCATGATAAAAGGCAACGTAGCAATGGAAAATTATATCCATTTCATCCAGAGTTCTCAATCACATTTACATTACATGTGTGTAACACTGATTTCTCTCAAGCATTCCTGCAGTGTGAGCTCACTTCTCACTTAAGGCATTCATGCTCAGACCCAATTAAGTGCTTGTCTATATAATAAATTGCAAGGTATTACATGCACACAACCAAAACTTTATTTTATCTAGGAAAGGACAAATTTCTGAGCTGTAAATCACAATGTACTGACATTTTAGAAGCTTCTCAGTCCATGCATGATATATAGGTCTGGATGGCAAACTGTTCTGGTGCTAAAAATATTATCGTATGTTTCACCTTCCCTGGCATTTAATTTACTTCATCCAGTCTAGTCTGATGCTACCAGTTTGCCTTTGATGGTCTGTATCAATATGAATGAAAAATGCAAGTTAAAACCCCCAAACATATTTGATACCTTGAATGAAGCGATCAAAGTAAAACAGGCTGAAAGGAGTGAAACTCTTTTCAACACAACTTCATTAAAAGAGAACTATGAAGTATGAAAATGGAAGTTTCAGAAATTTATCATTATGTTCAGACTAGTAGAAAGTGCACAGACATTTTTTTTCCTACCTTCATTTTTAAATCCTAACCATAAAAAAGTCAGTATAAACAACAACATATATTTTAAATAGGACTCAAAATCCTACCAGGAATAATATATATGTTGTCTAGATTACTTCAGAAAAAGTTACCTTGCAACATGAAAAATTACATCATTAAGCATTCTCCTAAACTGGTTTTCAGAGATGGCAAACTAATAGCTATTTATATATTTTTTTTTAATATCTAGAAATTTCTATTGCAACTTTAAGTTACCGTTCCAACCTTTTCACCCCAACTCTCTACAATTAAATACACTTTTCAACAATGCACCTATTTTATTGACACAAACAGAGCAGGACACCATTTCCCTAACTGCTTCTGATTGCCAAAACCCTTCCAGGAATCACTTCCATGGTGGATGTTCCTGTGACAAAGAGATTGTAGAGCCTTATGTAACCTTGACTCAAATCCTTTCACGTTTTCTTCACTATTTCTTTAGCACTAGAGCAGCCTCACATACTTGAGGGTAAACAAAACTCCTGCCTGGTCACACTGTTTCATAAGACCAAAAAGATATATAGATGCATGCAGATGTATTAAACAATTACTGTGAATAATAAAATTCAGCAAACAGCACAATGCAAAACTCTACCCTTACTTTAGTCTCACTTTTATGTACTAGTGAAATGCTTGAACTCCTTTTTTAAACACTGAACATTGATTAAATAGCCGAAGAGAGAATAGTGCCATTAAGTAATTTAATGCTGTTGACCATTATTACACCCAAACAATTATCTATTACTAATGCATGAGCACATGGGCTATACATCAATTACACCAGATTTTCTGAACTGTCTTCTCATAAGACCAAATATCCTTTTCTACAATAGAATACCTTAGCATCTTATTTCAAGGAATAAGTTTTATTGAAGCTATTTTTTTTGTTATTTAATAGCTCCTGATGCATATTGTTTCTAAATAAAGTAGTCATTTATAGTAATTCAAACCTTGCTTTTGAAGTGTCATTTGGGAGAAATGGAAAGAGACAAATTTTCATTTCACTGCTACTGGTGAAAATACAAAATAAGAAAGAAAATAAATTGCACTTACACTTGCATAATTAAGATCAGTATTTGTCATCTGGTAATAATGTAATAAGATACATCAAATTCAACTTACCCAGCACATCAGATGTCCATGAGCCACAGATCCACCTCAATCTGAAGAAAACTTGACCTGTTGAATATGAAGCAATACATTTTCACACATGATAAAGTCTTGCCCTCTTTAGAACAGGTTAATAAAACATGGATTTATGTGGGGAAGGTTGAAAAGCAGTTTAGCACCATGGACAACTTAGGATCCCAAAACTTTCTTTTCACTTTCTGTTACAATTCAAATATGAACAGATAACTTTGATTTCTCAATCAGAGGTCTATCTCATTTTAATATTTATACAGTGCTCACTGGGATCCAGCATTTAGCTCTAAGAAGTATCTCAGAAAGATGTACAAAGCCCCCCAGAGGTTACTGATTGTTAAAAATTGCTATGCAAAAATTCTTATTATGTCCTTTGAATAAATCTGCAAAGACCAGAAAAAAAGATATGGTTTTCTTCCTATCCTTCCACATTTCATTTTTGCTCCATTCCACATATTTTCTCTCTCAAAGTCAAAAGAAGGGAATGGAAAAGAGAAATGGAAAGAGACAATTGGGACTTTCAGGGAGATGAGGGGACTCTTTTCTGCCAAAAGTTTATAACACTTGCATTTTTATAAAATCAGCTCTCTAAAAATCATAGTTGTCAAGTATTTAGTCCTTGTATATTCACTGAACCTGAGATCTTGGACAATTTTGCTGAAATTTCTTGAGCTATAAAACAAGACAAACAAGACTATCAGCCTGGATTCACTAGAAGGCAAGCAGAAATTAGAGATGTCTAACACTCATAAAGGTATGTAGAACACATTTATAATGTTAATATTCTTGAAAAGAAAACAATTTCAACTCTTTATTTGCATAATAGTAATATAACATGAATGTGATCTTGAGATGATACAACACACAATCTCCATTTTTTGGTGCATAGACCTGTGCTATATTAACAGCCTCTCAAGTGAAGCACATAACATGAACCCACCTTTGCTGACTTATATTGTTTCACTGACTCCACTTAAGCAGCTCAAGAAATCTTGTTTCAGAGTAAGCCATGAAAAGATACATGAATCAGGATCATTTAACCCATGACACCTGATACTGGTTTTTTTACACAATATCTATTAACGTTGGCCTTCATGTTTTTCTGTTGGTCATAAGGATGCAGGAAACTTGACTATATCAGAATGGGATTAGTAAACAAAGGCTCAATCCCATTTCCACTCAACTGAGTGGCAGAATTTCCATTAACTTGATAGGGAGTTATAGCAGTGCCTGAAGGGCAAAATATATCCTTCAGGCCCCCATTCTTGCCTTGGGCTAGAATGATATCCATCAATATTTTAGGGTATAAGAGGGAGAAAAAAAAACATTTAAAAATGTAGTTGTTTGGTAGAGTTGAGACAGGAGATTATTTCCATGGTTTGTTTATTTGTTTGTTTTAGGGTGAGACATGTTTGCACATAGCTGAGTACAAACAAGAAAGTAAAATCTCACGCTGTTATGTGCTGCAAGACTCAAACTGGCAGTCTGGTTGGCATTATAGACCAAAGTCTGTCTTAATAATCCATCAGGAAATTTCCTCAGGAATAATTCTGTCACAGCATACTTGCATGGTGTGAAGAGGAAAGAGATGCAGACCATCAACTTCCTGCTATTGCCTGCAAGCGAATTGCTTTGTCACACACACCTTCATGAGAGAGAAGAGTCACACATCCCTTTGTGCTGATTTGCAGCACTTGTTTGCTATTGCAACAGTTTTCCTAGGGAACATTTCAATAATTAGAAGAGTTTTAAGCCAGCTGGACAAGACTCTGCAGTTCAGGCTAAATGTATCCACTGCTCTCAAACGAACAACTCAAAGCTGGTTCTCCACCTCCACCCCTGTGAATTACACTTCACTTTGTTTTACATTTCCTGTGCCTTGAATATCTTTGAAGCAATATTTGCATTAGATCCTCAGAAGCAGTCAAACCCCTGTCTTTGAAACCATTAGGAATGGGAAATGCAACCAGCTCCTTTAGTCCCCTGCTGATCTCAGAAGGGTCTCTCTACACTCCCCTGAAGGTGCACTAGTCCTGTGGCTTTAGTGGGTGGTCCAGGCATTTGAGCAGGCTCTGCCATAGGAACAGCCACGACTGAGAAGGGCTTGCACAGCCTCTATGAGGATCTGAAAACATTTTGAAGGTGTGTGGCAGGATAAGCACTGGCATATCTATCCAATCTAAAACATTTGCTAAAGTTTGAAGGAAAAGAAAAATATTTTTTTATGCTTTCAGATCCATAATTTATTTAAGAATACTACTTATGTTTTAAATCTATAGTGTCTTCCTCTTTATTTGCATTTTTATTTACAGGAAGGCTTATGAATCAAAATCAGTGTAATGGAAATATATTAGCAATATATTCAATCATTGAGACATATGTTTATCTTGATGTAAAAAATTAGCTTGAAAATTCACCAGGTTTAATACACAACATTTTTCTTCTTTCAATTTCAAATGCATTTCCTTATATACCGAAAAGCATTTCCTTTTCACATCAAGATGGAGTTAATGACTCAACCTTCTCTTTGCTTCCTTCTTTCAAAAGACCATTGCATTTCAGTGCACAGCACACAGTTATGTAATACTAATGATGGAAAAGATCTGTCAGTGAATCCTATTAGTTGTGCTCTGTGCTGTTTGTCTGCAATATGGCTGTTTACAATAGGGAATATTTTATCTTTGGACTAACCCATCAGAGTAGGAAATGTACTATATGAAAGCTGATACAAATACAATTGGAAAAACATGCAAGTCACACAAACCAATATTAAATTTCTTAAAAGAGTTAAAGTTTCAAAAAAGTGTAATTTTCTCAGTGAACAAACAATTTGGAATGGAGTGTAAGTCTGTTTTCCTCTTAAGATTGTTTTACATTTACCATATATATGTTATACTGTTTCATGTACTGTTTAATTCTCCCTCAAGTAACAATTTAAAGACCCTCAGCTCTAAGTTATTGCTCCCTAATGTCTGAGGCAAGATATTAATTTATTGTTTCAAGTATGGGAAACAACAACAGCTCAGATATCACAGTGCCTCTAAAGACAGAGGCTTGTTTAGCTACTGCTCTTTCCCTGCACAGAGCTGCCAAATGAGCCAGTCATGATGGGATAAGCAGAGCAAAAGTACATGTCCTGAAGAATAATCTGCTCACCTGCATGGGAAGGACACACAGACAGCAAAAGTCATGCAAGACACAACAACGTGGGATCCCTGAGGGGAACACTGCTGTGTCTGTGGCTCCCAAGGAACCAGGCACCTTGGGGAGATGTTGCTAAGAACTTTAAGAGAAATCCCATGATGCTGCTTCTCTTTTCTGCCATCCATAGTGATAAAGCCCTGTGATACAGCAATTCCTGTTTCATAGCTGTGGTACATCAGGAAAGAGTACCTCAAAGCCAAAACACATGAGGAAAGATGAGCTCTTGATTTGGGGTCTAAATTCAATATTTTGTAAATCATAGAAGCCTCCACACTATACTACAGCAATTAACTGAGATAAATTTTCACATTGCTCTGTTTTCTACCCATGAAATTCTGTAAAGCACTAGATAAGGATTGGTTCTTTCATGCAGAGCACCAGGAGACCACTAGCAAATTATCCGAGAGGACTTTAGATAGAAACCAAAAAGGCAGTGTTGATTAACACAACTTAGTATTTTCTTTTCAAAAGAGTTTAATGTAACTGAGAAATTGAAAGTTTGGGGATCTGAGTTGTGCAGTGCTTGTGCACTCAGAAGATACAGAATTAACATGAGCAGGTCAAGCTTTTCCAAGATTGTTTCCAGCTATAGTTTATTATCTATGGACTTCTGAAAAAAACACAGAAAACCAAAGCCAAAACACAACCCACAAACCAAGTCAACTACCCAAACCTAAGAGATTACCTAGATAGATTGAATAGATTTGTATAAAGGAGAGGAGGGAAAAAGCAAAAATCTTTTATCAAACCATTGTCTCACCACATTGTGAGACCATTTTACAATGGAGTCAGTAAAGACTGATGAAAAGTCGCTTTTTTTTAAAAAATAAAAAAGCAAACAATACTAGTCTTACCAAGGAATGGTTTAATTTAATGGCAGGCATTTTGGAATGCTTTATCTCTAAACTTTAAAATGGTGCTACAAGAAGTTGGACCTTGTTAATTCACTAATATGACCCTGAGAAACATTGCAAGTTAACACATTTAGATAAATGAGCAAACAAGTCAGAAGTGGGGGAGGAAAACAGCTCTCAAACACAGTTCTACATTACAGTTCCCAAAGGCTAAAATTAAGATACAGTTCCTAAAGAAATCCACAGCACGATGCTTTACATGCATTCAAAGTATCTATCTACAATTACTGATACTTGACTAATTAACATTTCCCAGTATCACAAGTGAATTGACGTAAACTACAGTTATTGTGCAGACACATTTCTGACCTGTCAAAGTGAAATCTAATGATGCAAAATGCAGTAACCAACTAAAAGGCTGACAGCCACAAGCTGCTGAGGTCAGGTGCTGCATTCTGGAAACAGAGATGCAGCACCTGTATCATGGCAGAGCATTGGAGCAATCAGAGTCATGACAAAACTCACAGGAGCCTTGCATCTGTCTGACGCCCACAGATCACTTAATGAAGGAACAGAAATGACACACACTGCATGTCAGGGGCAGCATTATAATGAAGCATTTAAAAATACATGTGTGAAATGATAACAAATGCAAAAGTGTCTTCAGCATATTTGGGCCAGACACTTGGTAGTGCCAAGCTGTGCTCTCACAGGGCTGTACCTAGAGAGGTACAGACCTAGAGTCTGCAGGTTCTCCTTTCAAAAATATGTCTTAGTTTTTTATATTGTTCTTTAACAACTCTGTTTAAAAATCAGATCGAGTTCTAGATACTAAAAAAAACTTGAAAAAAATATTTAAACACCTACATTTTTGTTTGTATATATAATATTTAAATACAACTTTATGTTCCAAACTTCTTCCAACTATTAAAAAGTTGAGTCAGACAGGATCAACATATGTGTTCTGGACCTCCCCATGGTAGGATGTTCTTAATTCTGTGGCTTTTCTTCTTTATTTATAAAATTCTTATGCTTTTTTTTTTTTTTTTTTTTTTAATAAAAAAACCCTAAATTCCTTGGGATAGGAGCAACAAAATATTTTTGATTCTTAATTTTCTTCCCCATAAACTTGTTAATAATTTCAGAACGAAAAAATATTAAAGGGTTAAAATAAGGATGACTTTAAGAGCTCTTTGTTACCTTTCTAAATACTTTATCATCTGTACTGTCCCTACTTGTCAGATTACAAAATCTAAGATCACTACTGTGTGTGTGTGTAGGCTCTTTAGCCTTTCAAACCAGACATTCAAATAAACTCTCAGAAGCAATGCCTCAAATAAAGGCAAAGCACTGGGATTGTCATATCTGCTGAAAAACCTCATTCACAATAACTGAGTAAATCCATTATAGATGTTGACAGCTTTAGATCTATGCATTACGTTTTGGGGAATAAATGCCACCACAGAGTTAGCCTTTATAGAGCAAAGCTTTGGTTTTCTATATAAATCTGCGTTTAATGAGCCTTGAAAGCGATGATTGCTAAATAACAGCCTGCTGCATTCAAGCTCAACTGCCTCCAATTATATTGTTTATAATTATATAATTGTACAATATAATGTGTGTCCAACAATCCCTGAGTTTTATTACTGCACAACACTATGACACACCAGCGTAAATCACCTTTTCACTTTCACAGTCAGCCTCTTTCAATTTGCTTAGTCAGCCAACACAAATGCACAGAGAACTGCACTTTTGACTGCTGAATGCATCAAACCAGCTTACCAGCCTCAGCAGAAATAAGAAAGTAATAGAAGTGGTCAGCTCACAAAGATGAAAGGGGAAAGAAAGGTACTGTCTATACAAGGAAGCAAGGGGGAAACAAAAAGAAAAAAATAATTAGATCAAAACACTATATCCTGTTCATAAATTTTGCTTCTTAGTGTTTCTTGCTGGCAGATGCTTCCAGATATTGTGCCTCCCAGAATACTCATGAGAACTGCAAAGCAGTTAAATTGGCAGGAAATGTTCTCTGTATTATTCTTACTCCTGTATGGATACTGCAGCATTTGCTGTAATGCCACTAAAATTAGCAAAAATCTTATTAGCAAACATCATTATGCTGTTAAACACCTACACAAACCTCTCATCTTTCTCTACCTTCGAAGAACAAAATTTCTGCTCTTTCTTCCATAATTTCAAAGCTAACCCAACTTCCAATCAGCAACTAATACATGAGTATTCAGCACATAATTGTAACTCCTGCTACAGAAATGTAAGACCCACTAATGCATAAAACTCAGTTTTGACTGAATAATGATGCCATTTCTTAGTTTTGAGAAGCTTTGTTACACACACCTCCCAAAGTAATAAAATTCTTGTTTTTAAATGCAGCTCAAAGCCCTCTGTCTCCTTCCTCTCTCCAAGCACACTCTCCATACAGGAATGTCTTCTTTTCTCTTTGGTCCATAAGTTCTTACACCCACGCCACCTGGCCTTTTAATCAGTGAAGCTCCAATACTGCAACCACCTGTCAGAAAGGTTCCCATCAGCACACAGCTACCTGCTACACTCACCCTCTCTTCTCTTTGCTTTTGGCTGCCTGTAAAGGGCCAACTTTGAGTTGGCCTGTGCTGACTTTTAAAGCTTTCAGCTTAGTTTTACTCTGAATCAATACACTGGATTTTGACAACCTGAAACTTTGATATTTTTAACCTTTGAGTCATCCTGTGGCTAGTAGATGAGCCCTTAAAAGGGAACTTCAGGTATAGGGCTTCATGTCTTCTAAACTACTGTTGTCTGTCCTCCTTGCTCATCAGCATTTTCACACTTTTAAAATTACTGCACTTGCAGGCACCTGTACAGCATGATGCCTCTGTGCTTGATGATTCAAATCACTGTCTTCTGAAATCCACTGCTATTGTTATTGTAACAACTCGGACAATTTACTAAATTGGGGGAAGCTAGCTAAAACTAGGATTAATTTTTTTCCACGTTACCAATAAAACGACTGCAATCCCCTTTTCAAGTCCATTACCTTCAATATTGCTCATCAGTTCCTAAACAGTCCCTTAACTAGAGTCAATGACTGTAGA
The DNA here is from genome assembly GCF_903797595.1 of Erithacus rubecula. Classification (NCBI taxonomy): domain Eukaryota; kingdom Metazoa; phylum Chordata; class Aves; order Passeriformes; family Muscicapidae; genus Erithacus; species Erithacus rubecula. The sequence goes on along the minus strand of NC_136689.1, from coordinate 85,239,803 downwards.
AAAGCAAGGGATCTGAACTTCTCTTCAGTTTAGATGCTGTTTAGGAGCTGTAGACTAAATTAAAAATCAACATGGAATTATAATTATGTAGCTATATTAAAATAATAACTGCGTTGCTTAAATTGCTAAAGCTGCTAAATAAAAGAGGATATTTCCAAAATTCGGAGTACTTTCATTTGCCATCCTTCTTCCAAGTCTCTGAGATTTACTCTTTCACATTTACAAGCTTTCTTCTGCAAAAATAATGGCTGCATGTTTTGGTTTCTTTGAACAAGTAGCAAGGTTTCAAGGATTATCCTCATCCTTTTTTGATTTTGCTGCAGGGGAAGGAAGAGTGAGTCTTGCATTATCTGCAGTAAGGACAAATGGCCATTCTGAGTGTGGAACCTTAAGGATGTTACCTGGGGGCAGCTCCATGAGACCCCAAGTGTTAACAAGCAGTGCCTGGTGCATGAAATGATGATCCCCATTTTGGTCTCAGTATGTTAAATCAACAGGCATCTCAACTCTTTTCACCTGGCTTGTTTTCAAGCAGAAAATTAGCAAAAGGGAGAGGAAGCACTTGGTAGGAAAAGGAAAGATAGGGCAGGGGCAAAATTAAAACTGGGAGGAAAGGCAGAACAGGTAAAAAAATTGTTACCAGCTGAGGAATAAATAGATATGAGAAAAAAAAAACCAAAGCAAAGCAGGTTATATCTTAAATTTTTGGTCGGTTTTCTTTCACACATATAAACATTATCTTTAAAAGGCTCTTGCAGTAGATCTACCTGCATTTCTGCAAATTCAGAACTGTCATAGTGATTTAGTTTTTGTCCATGTTCCTTAAAAGCTGTTTTCTTGACTGCTTGACATGAACTCTTTGGACTGCAGGAATTACTGAACTGATGTTGTTTTCAGAATATCCATGTAATACAGAAAATTGTCTGCTGTAGAATAATTGTTTCTTAAGATTCTTTTTTTTTTAATGTTAATTTTTTTTTTACAACCCCTCTCTGGAGAAGTGGCATCGTTTATTGAGGTAGTCATGGCTTAAAAAGAAATAAAAAGTATTTGTAAGCAGGAGTGTTTAAGTAACAGTGTACACTTCAATGTGAAAAAAAAATAGAGAAGGCAAAAACAAAAGCAGACAACTATGTCAAAGTTAACAGAAAAGAATGTGTCTTCTTGTCCTAACCATTGATAAAGGCCATTTTCCATCACTCAGAGATATAAATTGACAGTAGATAAGAAAGCAGCTGAGCAGAATATGCATTAGATGTTAGAATTTTTGCTTACAAATATAAATCCTGCTACTGTGTAGATGATAGACATAGCAAACACTTCAAACAGATCTCATCTCACTACCCATACATCTGTGACCTGTTGCTTCCACAGGCACTGCTACCAGATGCAGCAATTTTCTGGTTGGCTTTTCCAGTTACCTCAGGAAAAAAAAAAAAAAAAAAAAAAAAAAAATCTTCCTTTTCTATCTGCAAAAGTCCAGGAAAATGTATGTTTAGCATGCCAAACTGTATGTACTTTAAGCCCGGAATTTGCAAAAGCTTAAAAGAAGTCTGAGTAATAAAAGCCTTCTGTAATTTTTAATTTTGCCTAGAATATGTGGGATAAAATGCACAATTCACACAGTTATGTACCCAACCACTGTATTGCTGACAAAGAGCTGTTTGTTACTTTGACTTTCATCTCAATCCATCTTTGAAAAAGTAGCACTATTACCAAACTTCATATACATTAGCTTCCTGCAAAAAGTTGAAGTATTACAAGAGGGCAAAATATTCTTACTTCAACTGCTTTATCACAAAATCTATCTCCATTTAAGAAAAAAAAAAAAAGTTAGTGCATGTGACTTTAAATTTCTTACTTCCATTTTCCTTGAACAGTCTTGCACCAAAAATTTGCACAATAAATTGTTTTAAGTTATTCAGTTTTACACAAAAAGGTTTCAAACGTGTTTTTTCCATCTCTAACTTTCAGGTAATCCAATGGAAGGGAAAATATGTGCTGTTTTCTTCCTCTATTTCTGATTGAAACAGAAGTGAAAGTAGCAGTCTTTATTTATGGGATCATCAAACATGGTATGCTTGAATCTGATTTAGAAAAGAGCCTGTAGATGCTATAATGTATTTGAAAATGCATAATGGCATAGGTAGAAAAAAAGAAAAATTAACTAGGTCCATTTTTACAGAATATGCTAAAGCATGTCCTAAAAGAAATGAAAATTGATAAAGAAAATTCAAAGTTAGAAGTTTTTCCAACAATATTGGATTTTGTTCTGCACTGAGGTTCATGTCCTTGCTGACAGGTAAGTACATTACTGCAAGTAACCAAAATACATCCCTTGATCAAACACTACAAGTCCACACCAGGAATTTAAATGTTCATGTCTATAAAATAATTTTACACCTGCTGAAAATACCCTTCTCTTCATGCTTTTCCCCCACAATCCTTTCTTTCCTTGAAAAAATAGTTTAATTACCCAGTAAAAATTTTATTAGCATAATTTTTAAGGCTATAGGATATAAGGCAGTCATTCATGATATCACAGATACAATAATAAGTAGTTCATCCATTGGTCACACACTTTGTGGAAGTGAGGCAGAAACAGGTTCAAATACTGTAGAACTTGAAAGTGAACAGCTTTTCCATATCACATGTAAAATACATGGCTGATTCCAAAGCCTGGATTCCTGGGAGTTACACTGATACCAGGATCAGTTGGCTTTCCACATGGGCTCCATCTACAAGAAGTCTCAAAGCTGGTCAGCATTGGCATTCAAGGATCTCCATTTTCCACAGTGGCATATTTTATTACTGGTATCTAACAGAAAATAAAAGACTCTCTCCTGCCTCTGGAGCACTGAGAAGGGCTGTTCTTTGGCCAGGCTTTCTGAGCCCTCTGATTGTGACATGAGCAAAGATTACTTCAAATGGCAATGGCTGCTCTTAGGAGGTTTTAAGACTAATTTTCAGCTTCACCTATGCATTTAGAGATCATCTGGCAGCTTTTCAGGAACCCAAAATGCCAATGGCCATAAGTCTGGAGCCTGTGCCCAAACACATCTTCAGCTTTTTGGAGGAAGTGCTTGTTCTTGCAGGAGCTGAGATGCACCACTGAATGTGTTTCTCTCCCCTCACATTATTTATTCACCTCTAAAAGCAATTTATTGGCTCAGTGGGAGAACAGCTAACTCTCTACCTTGCAGAAAGGAGAAAGGACAACCTAGTTCCCTTCTGTGAATTCACATGGCCTCTTTGAACTCCTCACAAAGCCCCACTGGGAAGCTGCTCTGAAGCATTTTCTGGACTCTGGAGTGTTGCTCTCCTTTATGAAAATGCTGACATTATGGCTGTGTCTTCTTTCAAAGATTTTGTCACAGTTAAGACAGGCAGAGTTTCCCTTCTGGGCCTAGCAGCAATTCTCTGGGCTGTCAACCAGCTCTAAAAGCACAAGATAAAATATAAAAAAAAAGGGCTTTTGCCTTAACTGCCTCTTACTTTCCAAAAGTTGTTAAATTCTCATACTTATTTTTCACCAGCCTACTAAAACCATTCGTCTGATGCTTTTTCCCCCCTTCTTTTTCTCATTTTAATAGTACAGATTCAATTTTTAGCTCTGCCTCCTCATACAACTGTTTCCCTGCCTGAAGTCTTATGAATTCTTAGCAGGACTTCTTAGCACGGCTCCCTTGCATGAAATAGGATGCTTCATTTTTCTTTTTTTTTAACTGTACTGCATCTCCTGAGCTAATAACTAAGGGATGCAGCCTGGTTTTGCATAGAAACTGAGATGTCTAACTCTATACTGAGACTGAGTAGAACTCATACCATGAATAAAAAAAAATTATCAAGGACCAGCAAAGCTAGGAAACATGCTGCCTGTGTACTGAAGTAGCTCTTTAGGAACAAGACTGGGTCCCACCAGGCAGCTGGGATGAGCAAGAGCTGTGCAGGACCATTGCTGTCTCCATGGAAAGCCACTTCAGCCTATATTGACTCCTGAAAACAAGCAGAGACACACCTACCATGGATGTGGATGGAAACAGCCTGGCTCCCAGGGGGATTTAGTTGCCCAGACCTCAGAGAGAACAGGACCCACCCTAGAGTTCTTCCATGCCAGAGCTGGCCCTGGAAGCAATCCATCCACCTCCACACACATTTGAAGGAGATCTGTCAATGGGAGCTGGCTCCCTGTTGCCTGCTATGGGTAGTGGTGCCAGTGGCAGCATTGCCTCCTGCCCTGCACCAAAGCATTTCCACCCTGGGGAAACACAATCCCATGCATTAACAGATTAGCAAGAACAGGGATGTGCACTTATTCTCAGCCTTAGTGTTGGGAGAACATCATCAAAATAATTGGAATTGAAACTACACCCACACTGATGCTTCAGATCCAAGTCCCATATTTTCAGGCAGAAAGCAGGAGGAGGGAGAGTTCCCCTTGTATCTCATATTTTTTCCGTGAATGTTCAGAGAAGGAAAATATGAAATGCTAAGGCCACAGTACCCATTAATTTATTACAAAATAGGGCCAGTATTCTGTGTATTGAGGCAAATTGCTGCATGGAAAATGATGATGCAAGAAAATGTAGCACGGTTATGGTACACTTAGAAATTCTAAATACAAGTATGTTCAGGGTTTTTTATAATGTCTCAGCTTAAGAGGATTCTGAATCCCTTAAAAAATGCTTCTTTTCTGTACTTCATGTACCAACTTAATTAATTCTATTTTGAAACACATAAATGGATCACATTTAGCATATAAGTTCTAAGACAAACAAGGTTTCATGTGTATAAGATCAGGATAAAGTCAGGAATTTCTTAATATCCTCTCTAAAAGAAATTCATTCTAGGAAGTATAAAACAAAGATGAAGAAAATCTGGCATCATTAACATAAAACCATGTTCCTTGCACTAAAGCTGAAGTTGCTTTAACCTGTATGCTGACCTTCTTAGAGTGTTATTCAAAAAGCAAGGTCAAGTCTTTAACATCAGAACAGACATTTTTGTTTGTTTTTTAAACACAAGTGACAGTGCATTATAAACCAATTCATGAGATCAATACTGAAACTTAGAATAAGAGGTATCCGTTTTCCCTATCCACATAACAATTTAGTCACTCTACATCTCCTCATAAAAAATGACAGATTTGATCTCTGTTTCTTTCCCAAAAGGGAACGAAACCTGAGAAACCATGGGCAGCAAATGCAATGCAAAAATTTCAAAAAATTTATAATACGTTATAGATGGGATATCCTTTCCAAGTGAAAGAGAACTTTAGATAGAATCCAAGGATGTCTTTGTTCTCAGCTTGCAAAATCAAATTCTTCAAATTCACAGGGCTCTTTTCCACTATTTTCATAATCTGATTTATGAGGTGAGTAATAATGATAACTACTATTGGTTATTACGGTGCCATAAAGATATCATTAATTTTATTTAAAGTTAGTTCAGTCTCTTCCTCTGTCCTATCTATCCTTTAGTCCACATTTGCATTGGTTAGTATAGAAAAAGAAAAGTAAAATCAGGAATCTTTCCAAGCCTAAAGTCTACAAAGCTATAAATTCTCTCTCAGAATACATAATACATAGGTGCACTAGTAAATTATAATGCTAATAAAATATCTCCTAAAACAGAAAGTTTCACAATAATTTTCAGGCATCACAGACATGTTTGCATTTTGAAAAATGTTGGTGAAACTTCAGTTATAATAGCCTCAGTGACAAAAATAATAATGATTTTGGTGCAATTTTAGACAGCTACAAGATGGACATTAGAAAGACTTTCCATAGCTAAAAGTGCTTGATTTAAATTACTGTTTTCCAGCCCATTTTTTTTCCCCCAAAATACAATTGCAAGTTTTTTCTTGTGAATAAATCCCGTGTTACTTACTAGTAAGGGCATTGCTGCAGAGCAATGAGAGCATGATGATAAAACCTGAATTTGGAACACTGAACCATTTCACTGCTTTCTGGCAGTATCCTGGGGGGATTTCAACATTTTGTTTAACCTCACCATGCTCACATCTTTGGGAAACAGAGTTGTAGATTTTTGTTGTCAAATCACATTCCATAAAGTTTAAGGCAGGCTCTCTCAGCCAAAACATGGAGATCTATCTATAAATTAGGCATGGAGATGGGAGATGTTAGAAAATATGCAGCCCTTTACCTTGTCAATTTCTGGCAGGTTTCCATTAAAACTTCAAAGACATGCATAGCAGAAGGTAAATCAAATAATGTGTGTGATGCTACTGGAAAAGGTCTGGGTTTGCAAGGGTCATTCAACAAACCATAGCTCATGTACTATGTTGCTAAGGAGAACTCCTGAGTAATAGATTATCCATTAAACAAAAAAACAAAAAACAAAAACAAACAAACAAAAAAGCAAAAAAACCCCACAAAAACAAAACAAAACTCAACAAAAAACCTAAACCCAAATGAACAAACAAACAAAAAAATATGTTAATTGGAACAAGAGTCATCAAAATGAACACTGTGTGAACATGTGCAGTAGAATCTGAAACAGGTAAATGTGTTGTTCTGGTTTAGGTGCTTAAAAATCACCACTGGGCATCTATATAATTCTACCTCAAGCCAATGAACATTTGTTGTCCTTTGATTATGTAACTTTACTTTTCTTGTTGAAAAAATGTCATTGTTTTTCTATGTTTTCCAGTTCATCTGAAATCTGATCCTTTTTTTCTAAGTCCTTGATTTAAATGTTTTGTACTTACAAAAAAAAAAAAAAAACAAAACAAAACAAAAAAAACAAACAACATGTCAAAGCTTCCATGATCCCATGAAAATTCAAACTACTTTTCAGAGAAGTTTAAGTTATGACTAGTTTGTATTTTCCTGTGATTTTTATTAAATGAGAAAAAAGTCCACCATACCTACTTTAAAAAATTCCTCAAGACATGGCAAGCAAAATACTGGATACTATCCAGAATTGCTTCAGCCCTAAACCTTTCAAACTATTTGAACACTTCAATATGGAGTCAAATTGTCCCACTGATTATTCTGTGTGATAGAATTGAAACTTAAAATTACAATACAGCACCAAAGGGAAAATTTATGTATTCTGGTGGAAGAGTTTGCCACTGCACTCCAGTCACAGTCATCACCAGCACTAGGTTTGACTGGGCAATGTTCTTTTCCTGTAGTCGAAGCAAAGGAGAATATTTCCAAAGAAATCACCCTGCCACAATCCATTCTGCAGTTGTACCTGTCTGTCAGCCTTGCTTTGTGGCCCCAAGTGCCTAAAAGCAGAAAGGGAGCTATTGTGGCTTAAATCCAGAGAGCAACCAAGGCCCCTGCAGTCACTCATTCTCTTCCCCTGGGTGGGATGGGGGAGAGAACTGGAAAAGTAAAAGTGAGACAGCTGATGGGTTGGGTTGAAATAAAGACAGTTTAATAAGGAAAGCAAAACAAGGAATTAATTCACCGCTTCCCATGGGAAGGCAGGTTTCCATGCACAGGAGAGCTGGACTCCAAAGCACCCAATGGTGACTTGGAAAGAAAAATGCTATCACTCTGAGCACCCCCTCCTTCCATATTCTCCCCCCAGCTCCATAGCATGATGGAGCATGATGTATGTATGGAATGTCCCTTGGGTCAGTTGGGGTCAGCTGCCTCAGCTGTGTCCCCTCCCAGCTCCTTTTGTACCCCCAGCCTCCCCTCTCCTAGGGTGGGGTGATAAGCAAAAAGGGCCTTAATACTACAAGCACTGCTCATCAGGAACATTGCTCTACATTATTCTGAAAGAAATAGAAACATTTATATGCTTGTATACTATGCAACTCTTGTGTATTTTTGGTCTTGGTGTAGAAATAAAAATACTCCAGGCAAACAAAATTAAGGAGATGATTATTTTGTGGTTTCAAGTTTCATGACTACATTTCTACTGTAGAAGCCAAAATGTTTCATGTCTTTTTGGATGCAAAAAAGGCCTAAGTACATTTCCCATGGAAGTCACACCTTTTGTCACAGGTTTTCCATTACTTAAAAAGAGTAAATAAAAATTTGTAATTTACCCTAGTTCAAAAAAATGCAAGTACAAAATGAGGTGTTTGAACAAACAGAAAAAAAAACAATCCGAAGGACAGTGGGCTTAAATTGTTCCTATATGCCTCATGAAACACTATTCTTCTGAGATAAAAAAAACAGGAAATGGTAGGAATTAAATATTTTACCTGTGTCCTTCCCAAGTTATTGTAGTAGTAATTAATGGTATTACAGTATCATCTTGTAGTCAGCTAAGCAGCAACAACTAGAGTTGAATCATCACAGCATGACTGAGTTGCAGGAGATTAACACTTTTACAAGTGGCAATGTTCAGTTCAACTTAATTCTTTACTCCTGAAAATATCCTTCACTCCTGTGTGACAATGCAGAATCAAAGCTCCATAAATATCTCTTACCCTCCTTAATAAATCCCTGAATAGAGATGTTGAGAATACCTCTGAGACAAATTCAGAAAAGTTTGACTGCATCCTGAGATGCTGGCAGCCCTTATTATTAGTCCACCTGTAATTTGCTGCAGCAAATTTCTCTCACACACATGCAGAGACACAAACAAATGTATAAGTGTGGTTTTCCTCTATCCCAAAAGAGCCACCAAAGTCACCTGTGGACACACTTGGCCTAAGTCAGGTACCAGTAGCCAACACTGCAGCAAAGCTTAGAGTGAGCAGCAGAGCTCTGCCAGAAAACCCCAGCCACTTTACAGGAGACAACACTGCTGTTGCTAGCTGACAGCCCCAGCCTGCCCTAGCTGATATTCCTCCATGGAGCTGGGTTGTGCAGAGACAGCTGGAATATCTTGGCATGTGCTTCTTTTCACTGATGTTTTTTGCCTACAGCTGAGCAGTAAAGCAAGTATGTGCTGAGCAGGGAAATGCCCACAGTTTGTATGTGCGATTTCTCAGTTTTCACACAGACCAAGCATCCTGTTCCTATTTCTCAACAAAACTGACTGCAAGATAATCAGGGACATGGAAAAGTTTTTTTGTTGACTCTGATCCAGTTCTTAAAGCTGACTGTGTGCCAGTGACAGATTTATTTAGGACCTTCTTAAAAATGAAAAGACCATTTTCTGCCTTGTGGTGATGATGAAGCTGATAAGTACAGGGATGAGAAGAAACTTGTATCTCTATATTTAGCAGGTAATCAGGGCTAACAAGTGGATAAAGCTCTACCACTTATGGGAGTGACCTAGTGAACCACTGCATGGACCCCAGTTGAGCATTGGGACCCTTGTAGTTACACAGCCCATCATCCTAACATACCAGCTCTGACACTGAAGCAGCCTGCAAACATACAAATACCTTCCCCAAGACACCATTGCTCTTCAGGCCTTGGGGGAGTCCTTGCAGCATTTTCCACCTTCCATCTTAGGCTTGAACTCACAACAGTGCACTACTGAACTCACAATAGTGCACTACTTCCTCACAGACCTGGTTCTTTCCTAGCCCCAGAATACATGGGGCTTATGCTGAGGCCAGTGTGGATAACACAGAGTAGTAAGCAAGTATAGAACAATGTAATAAAATGATAAATCCAATTCCTAAAATCTGTTCATTTGAATTATAAATACAGTAGATAGGTATCATCCTTTGAGTGTTAAGAGCCAGTGTTTACCTTGCTACACCTCAAAAAAGGCAGGAGTACATATATTTGTGTTGGAAAGGGAGACCATGAGATTAAGGAAATGTATTTAAATATGGAGGCCTAGATAGGGACATATCACAGTAGGGAATGAGGATGGTAGGAGATTTAACTATGAAATACACAGTTCGTAAGATGGCTTGTGTAGAAACTTATCCATTTACTTGGTTTGGGCATTCCTCCAAAAACACAAAAAAGCCATAAACTGATTTTAAATAGCGTAGGTATCTTCAGAGTTGTTTGGTGACTGCACACAGCAGCTGGACAAGTGATGGGAATTCATTCCCTTTCCCGAGCCCTTTAAAAAACCTGCTTTTCATATTAACATCTCCCGGGTTGCAAATGACTGGCAGATTACAAGAAGTGAGGATTTCAGGCTCTTGGCAAATTGCAAGGATTTATTCCTTTTATGATTCCTGGGCACACTCCAAACTTACAAGTAAGTACAAGTTTCAGTGATGAAAATGACAGCATGATCCCCTCACCACAAATGAGTAAAACAACAACAGAGGAAAAGATCTTCAGAAATGGGCAAGTATTTCAGTGGAAACCCAACTGACAAGCTGCCACCTGTAGCTCCAATAAGTGATTATTTGACATGGTGCTGTTGATTTTCATTAGCCACCTATTCCCCCCAATACATCTTGCTAATTGAAAGATTCAATCCCATATTCCTTTATTTTTACCTGATACACTTCAAAATCATCCAAAAAACACCTTAGGTCTGAGCATTGATGAGGAAGCCACAATTTTACATTCAAATTATGTACTTACAAACCTTCATTTGGAAACATCATAGATAGTTACATAAAGTAAAAGTAATTAGTTCCAACTATTTATCATAAAGCAAGAAAAATAGAGGTCTAAACAAAGTGTTTTGATGCTTTTTAATGTGGATTCTTTGATTTTGCAGAGCTCCTTTACATGGGAATTTCTGAAAGCATTAAAAAATTAGTGTTGTTATATATAATGGATGAGATACCTGGCATTATAGGAAGCTAACTATTCATCAGCTTCATAGTCCTCTAGGGTGTATTGCACACCTACATGATACACCTGACTGCTGGGCCTGATTTTTCTTTTTTAAGCTAGCAAATGAATAAAAAAGCCCACGTGAATCCAACAACCCTCAGCTGGATAAATTTCTCAGAGGTTTTTACAAAGAGAGTTTTATTCCCACTAAGAGCTGAAAGAAACACATACCTCATTAAATTTTTGCCAGATAAAGAGCCTGTCCCTTCTCCTGTCCCTCAGATTTATCACAGAGACAACTGCTGAGTCAGGCAGAAAATGATATTAAAAAAAAAAAATATCCAGATTCACTAGAAGGTAAAAAGAAAAGGAGTACAGAGATCTGCAGGATGTAGTAAAAAAATGCATAGATTTAAATTTAAGTGCCTTGCTCAATATCACTAGGGAAAGTTTCTAAATAGGAAGAAATAAAACATGTTATCTATACTGTCCTTCTGGAAGCATATGCACACAGGTCTGGTCAGAGGATGGTATTTCTACCTCTTCATTATTATGTTTGGGTATTTTTAAAGTCTGTAAGGAGGTTCTCACAAAAATTAATATTACCATGGAAGGACAGAATAACCACAAGCTCAGTAAAAACACTCCTGTATGAAGTCATTGTCCACTCTGAGGGACATTTGATGTGGCAGTTTCCCTCAGATGGTTTTAAAGAGTTGCAAAGTGTTGGCTCAGTAACCACTTCTCAATGGTGGTGCTTTAACTATCACTCTTCTTTGAGGCATCTTTTTACTAAAGGCTGTTACTATATGGAGATCACCAACAGGCTTTCATCTTGTTTCAAGACTGGGATTTGGCATAAAGACACCTGTTTTCTTTTCATTGATGATCTTTCTCTGCAGAGGGGCAAATGTGCAATGAATGAACATGAATTTCAGCTCACCAGCCAATTCTCTAGGACCGTCTTGTTTGGTTGAATTTGCCAGAAACCCAGAACAAGCTCAAAAGCATAAACCTCTCCCACTGTGGGGTGGGATTGGCTCACCATGCCCATGGGGCTTCTTTCAGGATGGAGAACACAGCTACCCTGACCAGCTTTTTCTCAAATGACAGTGCAAGCTGGGATTTTCCTAATAAACCACACCCATGTCAGGAAGAACTCCCTACTAACATGTCTATAACCAAAAATATGTATTCTATCACCATCTATTAAAACCAGTTGGGGCAGTGTTCTTTATCTTTTCCATAACCCATCTTTCCTCCAAGAAGATATATTCTGCTGATGACATTAAGTCCCACCGTATGACTGATAAAACTACATCATCCCATTAGGAGATGCTCCAGCCAGGGGGAGGAGCCAAGCCTTTCCTACCTAGATAAAAACTGTTGAAATATCAGAGCAGCCTTTTTCTACTGGATTCTACAGAAAAGCTGGACCTTTCCACATCATCCCTGGACTTCTGGAGGAAGGCTGTACCCTTCTACAGGAGCACTGCTTCAGCTGAACCACATCTGCCACTGCAGGAGGACTGTATCAACCATTTAATGGGACTGCTACCAACACCCTGACTGACAGGGTGTCAGGTTGCATTCTGACTCTGTCAGTGTTTTGGGGTTTTTTTGTATTACTGCAATTTTTTTCCTAGAAAATGACCATTACTCTTATTCCCATATCTTTGCCTGAGAACTCCTTAATTTCAAAATCATAATATTTTGGAGGGCGGGGGTTTACATTCTCCATTTCAAGAGAGGGTTCTGCCTTTCTTAACAAACACCTGTCTCTCCAACCAAGGCATAACACCAAGCCCCAAGCCAGCAAATGCAGTGCCTGTCAGCCCCCCACAGCCACTCTGTCTCAGGGGCAGCACTGCCTCCAGCTCCTCCATGGGGAGACATTCCACCTGGCAGCCTACACTGTTCATACTGCTTCTTCTTGCACCCTGGGCACCCAGGAGGTGCAAGGGGGGCCTCGTGTGACCTTGTCCCTGCCATGCCCATGTGCTCCTGTGCCCCCCATGGTGACTGGACATTTGGGACATGCTGTCACCAACCTTATGCTCCAAGCACTCCTGGGCCTTGCACCCCTTTGGGGCTTCTGAAAAGCCTGTCCTAGAAGGATCTTGTCAACTATTTACTTACTAATTTTTTTTTAAATGAAACATTATGATCCTGATGTGGGGTGAAAGCATTTTGACACCATGGGATGGGAAAGGTGGTTTTCTGGGTCTGTCCCACACACCCTCCCAGATGTTCCATCCCCCATTGACTTCACCCTGTTTTCATTTCATAGTTTACACCATCTCTTCTCCTGATGCCAGAGAGAATGTAAATATCAGAAATAATTATAAATATTAATACTTACTGACTCTGCAGTTAGTGCCAAAAAAATAACCTGCCATAGTGACATTTCTCCTACTTTAAGCAGGACATGCCAGGCATTGTTATTTAATGTCATGGAATGTTTAATGTTTTGACATTATTAGTTTCTCTGTCAGTCTTATCAATTTGAGTAAAAATGGAATTTATTATTTTTCTACCCAAAAACCTGATTTCTGCCCACTGTCTGTAGGGCAACACAAGAATACATCAGAAGGCAAGGAGGACAGTCACTCGGTGACAAAATAAACCAAGGATATATAAATGCAACTGGATGTGAATTTTTGCACCTGTAAGCATCCTTTAGGATAAGTTAAATATGCTAGAAGGTGATTGACAATTTTCATCAGTCCTAAAGACTGAATAATTTAAATGCAGGGCTTCTTCTCATCTAATACAAAGTGCTGAGTGCAGAATCTTAAACAAACACTGTTGAATTTAAATCTGGATGGCACAAAATCTGAAATGGAGGAAACCATTTAACCCCACATGAGCCCGGATGCTCTGTGACTGCAGTACCATCTGGTTATGGGAAAGTGGAAGGAAAAATCTACTCCTACTGAAAGGAAAAAAAGGATAGGACATGCTAAACACATCTGAAAAAAGCCAAGAAAAGAAATCTCACAGCTACAGAAACCCTGTAACTGTGCTAGTGTTAGATGATGACCTCTGTTTGCCTTTTCTCTCATTACAGCAATTGTTAGTGAGGAACAAATCCAGAACCCTGTGTGTCCCAATAGTCACCATACTCCTGAAAAACTGAGTAAGAGCCTGATGACCTTACTGTCATTTATAGAAAGCCTTAGGAGGACTTCAGAGCTACAGGAAAATAGCAGAGCAAATCCTTTAACTTGTGAAGGAGCCTACATGCACACGGCTAGGCCAACAATGTCCAGGAATTAGTTGGTGATGAGGAAACCAAGGGAGATCTTCCTCCATTGTCTGAGGAAACCAAGGAAAATCTTCCTCCATTGTCACAGACCATTCTGAGCTATGTGAGCTGCTATTCCACCTCTATCAGCCAGTCCTTTCCAAAAGCCCAGGCAGAAGCCAAGATTTTCATCTGAATTTCCCAGCAATATTTACAGAAATGAATTTCCATAATTTTATCTGCAAATTAATCCTAGGGGTGCCTTATATAGGCATATTTTAACATCATAATCACTGTCATCAGCCAGTAACATATTAACTCTGGTGATGGCATGCTGTGAGAGTTGGTCATCTCATTCTGTTTTGCTTTATTATAAAACTGGGGCAAACTGCTGAGATTTCAGATTACTGTGAGTTTGTATTTTTTCTTCTCCATCTTTTCTCATATCTGCAAGACTCTTGCAAAGCTGCCACACTTCTCAGAGTCAGAACACCTCAGCTATCATTCTTCCAGTGCACTTAGAACAGACAGTGATAATGTTATTGGCCTTGTGCTGTGTTTTAACACAAAACACAGATTGATATGTCACTGTTTTTAATTTTAAATAAGAACCTTAGTACTGTAGTGAGGAACCCAACTACTTGCTATATTAGGATTACCCTTTTAGTTTTAAACTTTATAACAGACTGCTTAAACACGACCTACATTTTTTGCCGCTTTACACAAAAACGCATCTAGTGCAGGCAGCTACTACTTCTATGAATGACAAAGGTGAGAAATATGCTGTTCTGGGCAAGCTGTCCAAATAACCCTAATTGCTTTTTTTGCCAGATGTCATTTTGCAGAATTAACTCTGACAGTCCCATTCCTGCCCCTTTCTTTCCTCACCTCCATCAAACTGACGTTCCTTATAATCTAGCTATGATTAGCTAGAAATAGCTAATTTCCACAGCTATGCTTTTGACAAATGTTCAGGAGAGGGTGTTGGCAATCATACAGTTTCTCCTAGGTTATCATTCAATTTGCAGCCACCAAAGTGCTCTATATCCTTGGTGAGAAACAGGAATTCTTTTAGGTGAGAGAATCAGTTTCAGCCAACTTAACCTTCTAAATAAAGATATGAACTTTTATTTTCTGATTTTCTGTCCAGACTACTAATGTTCACTTAAAGAACATTCAGTTTTTCTTCAGAGTGAGACAAAAAAGCCACTGCTCAATTAGAATCACACTGATCTAGGATGTTGCATCAGAGTCTTCTTAAGACATGATCCCAAACAAAACTATTTTGTGCTTGTGGCTTCCAGACAAAATAGTCTATTCTCCCATTCTGATTTTCATATAAACACATCAAAAAGCATGAAATTCTTATGAGGATCAGAAGACTTCTAAATATGAAAAGTGACTTACGTGAACATCTCTTATACTTGAAATATCTCCATCAACATTAATTTTAAAGCACGTATTTAATGAATATAATTACTGCTTAAATAACTATTATATCCAAAGTATGAAACATTTATCTGATTATGAGATTTCACTGAAGCCAATAAAGCTTGTCTTTTTCTTTTCACAATATGTCACTATATTTTTCTTCAGTTTTTAATCCAGATGCAATCTGGCATGAAAAAAACTGCTGGCTTCCCAGACACAGTCTGATAAGCCAAATTCCATGCTGATTCAAACCCTGCTTCAGTGGGAGCATGTGGGTTTCAAAGGCAGCATACAACAGTTGTTGCTGTTGAGAAACATCTGAAGAGACATGAATCACCACAGCCAAAATAAAATTGAAGATATCTGGGATTTCTTTTATGGATCAAGGCTCTCGCCCATTTTCATCTTTGCATTCATCTACTACATATGTTTTCCTGTTTGTTTTCTTTCTGATTGTACATGAATTCACAGTGATCAGTTCCTGCCGGTGTTGCTACTGTATCAATTTAATTTCCATGCATACCCCAAGTTCCACTAGAAAACAAACAAGCAGACAAAAAAAAAGTGTCCAAATTCACACAGACAATTTTTCCTCTATATAATCCTAAATAGAACCAATGCTTTCTAATCCTGCCTTCTTCCTTTGCTACTAATGAACTGTGTGTGGTTTTTTGGGGATGGGGGGTTTGCTTTTGTTTTTTTAAATGAAATTAACATTTCTATTTTTCTGCTATAACCTGGACTAAAGTTCTTTTCTCTATTACAAATAAAACACAACAGCAAAACAGATTAAGGTGCATAGCCTTTGTCTCTCTATTTCAGCTGTGAATCTGATATGCATTGCCACTGACGCAAACAGAATTACACAGATTCAGACATACAAGAATAAAAGACAGAACAATCCAAATATAAATTTGGACCGAAAAATGAGGCTTACCTTTGCATAAAAGCTTCTGATAGTATTGCAACTGGCAAAGCACATCTAGCTAAATATGCATGGGTACAGATAAATATGTATATAGGCTATTCTTGTAGCTGCAAAAATGCGAATAGAAATGAAACCTATTTAACTCTGTAAGAAGAGAGAGCAAGTGGGAAAATCAAACTGGAATCAGGAACGCTTTCACAAAATTATTCTTTTGCATAAAAATATGCTTTTATAGACAGATACTCATGTAGGCAGACTTACTGAATTTTAGATAATATTGCTTCTGTCAGCACCTGATGCAATAGCAGCATGTGCCTGTACATCAAGGAAGATTATTTTCCCCAGTAAGTTAATGTCCTCAATTACAGTTTATCATAAAACACTGTTGTTAATATTTACTCTGAGTAGAAGAATAGCTCTGGTTATGTCTTCATCCATTTGATTTTTCTCTACACACATGGTCCACATTGGCTTACTTTGTTTGCTGCTGATTAACAGAGAACAAGTCTGGAGATAGCAGTCTATTTTAAGCATATGCTTTAGAGCAACTAAACAAGTCGGGGGAAAAAAAGTAGAAGTCAAAACTGTGGTATTTCCAGCATCTATAGCAGAAGATCCCAACAATGCAAGATGAATTTTCAAATTCTGTGTTCTGGAGATGTTGCTCAGCTTAATCCTTAAACACCAGGGCAGGCAAAAGTCAAGGATGAGGTGTAAAGCACCATATTGTGGAAGGGTGAGAGAAAAGGTGGGAAAAGAAGGTGACAATCCTCTGAAGTCTTAGAATAGTAATCCAGCATCTGCTCAGATGAAGCAGATGATAGGACAACAGCTGATGCAGATAGTGAGCAAACAACCCCTTGGATAACTCCTCTTGTCCCCCACCCTTCCTCTATCACTTTGAGGAGCAATATCTTCTAGTGACATTGAGAACAATGAATCACTGACCCATCCTTTTTCCAGTGGTCTGGGGGGACCTATAGCAGGAAGATAACTCTTATGAATCTCAGTACTAAGCAGTAGCAGAGGGCCTAAAATATATCCTGTGTGCACTTTATACCAGCCTGAGAAGAAGACAGTGAAAAAATCCTATATTTTACTTCTTTTTGGGCTCATCAAACTATTTCTAGATATACATGTGTGTGCTGGGAGTGGATAAGAGAAAGGAAACTTATTCAAAAGCATGTAGGGGCAAGAACAAAACTGACAGAAATTTAAAGCCTGACTGCATTATGAGCCTTTAAGACTATGTCTAAGAACACAATACAATTTAAAAAGAAAAGTTATGCCCCTCCTAAATAATAGCTCCTCTAAATTCCGAAGCTCATCATTCTAGTTGGATACAGTTCAGCTGGACATTGGACTTCTATCTGCACCCTCCTCACCATGTAAACTATTTCATTTAAATATGCCCATAACATATTATGTAGTGGCCTTTGTGCCTATACTTTCAAAGCCATTTTAAAAGCATTGTTTTTAACTCACACACAAGAAAGGGTAAAAAAAAAAAAAAAGTGATCAGTCCAACACAACTTCTCAAACTGCACCTGCTCTCAGTACAAGCCAGTCAAAGCTGGGCACATCCACATGTAACAAAGTCAGGTGCAAATGGCCAAGGTAGACTTGAACATGCCAGCAGCAATTCTGCCAGCACTATAAAGCTATCAGCACAGTGCTCAAGACTATGCTGAGAAACAGGGAACAGCAGCTCCCAGAGCACCATTCTAGCATAACCATGCTGGGAAAATCTGCAAGCAGCTTTAGCTGTGGGAATGGTGCTCGCACAAACCTCCACATGCTTAGGCACGGCATTGATTTGACTGTAGGTGGAGCTCAAGAATGCCCATCCAGTCCTGCATTTTGTGGGATGGATGCTTGCTGCACTCACTCTCTTTGCCTCTCTAGAGCCTTCACTAGCCTTACATCAAAAGCCAGCACAGCAATTTTAAATTGAAATGGCTACACAGGGTGAAAGCCTCTGAGGAGTATATTCAGAATAATGCATACCTGACTGACAAGATGGACTATTCTCACTCTAAGTTATGTAAGAATACTTGTAACTACCCATCCTTATTGTCTGCTCACAGAAGCAACCATACCTCCCAGGAACTCCTTTCTTTCCTTGTCCCCACATAGATTTAGGCTGTTTCCTGCAAACCATGGGGAAACAGATCACCAGGATCTTCCCTTCACACCCCTCAAGACCCAACAACACAAGCACTACTAGCGAAGTCTCCAATTCCATTTATCCTAACTTTACAGCAGAAATACTGTGTTCTTTAGGGGATCATATACCATGAGCAGCCCTTGCATTTGTTTCATTCACTGATACCAGATAGGAGTAAAGCCATTAGAAATATTAGCTTAATCAAATAATGTGCTCTCTCATTAAGAAGTGAGATTTTTAGTAATCCTCTTTACTGTTAATCGCTAATATTTGACTTTTCAAATCTGAGCAGGTTTTTAAATAATTAGTACTTTATTGTTTACACATGCAAAATAAAAAACATGATATGTTATGAAGGTTACAGATAATTTGTTAAATATTTCAAATGGCATTTATTGAAATAAGTTTCTTGGTCTTAGTGACAAGACAGTGCATCTCAGGCTCTGTTTCAAATTATACCCATTGTTGTGTCTCAAGAATGGATCCAAATACTGTTACAAGTTACTCCTCTACATTGCTATCTGAGCACAGCTGTGAGCAAAGTTTAGTGACTGTGCTAAAAATGCAATTTCACTAGGTACCTAAGCTGGGATCAGAGTTCCAAAGGCTGGATCAGCCTGCTGCAACCTAAAGGAATGTTGTACATTGTCAGTTTTGAAGTTCATAACACAAATATGGTCAGAGTGTTCCCACCTGAGAAAACCAAGCACTTGTGACATTCCTATTAATCTAGTAGCACCATTTAAGATGCAAAGCCAACATGCAACTGGCCCAGTCCTGATTCCATTTAAAACCAGGGTTAATCTATATTAAAGCCACTAATGGATATAAAGGGATTCTGGATTTGCACCAATACAAATAGGACCAGGGTATGTCTCTTGGTAAGGATTTTGAAGTGCAGATGACTTCACTATGTATTTTTATTTTAACTGAGTGCCTGAAATGGTTCACAAAGCTTGTATCCACTAGGGATTAGTGGATACATGCATGATCCGATTTTGATGGTGCAGATGCTCAGGAGTATTATTCCAAGAAATGCTTGGGAAAACTACAAACTATGCAAAAAGTAAAAGCTTGGAACTTATGTAAGTAAAATAGAAACAGTGATGGCCAGGTAAATCAGAACAGCAAGTGCAATGGAAGCCAGCAGAGAATAGAATCAAGTTCATGATTTTTCATTTCTTCCATACTTCTGAAAAGTTCCCAGTCACTTCACAGAAGTTGCAGCATTATTTGTGACAAAAACAATGGATGAATCCCAGAGTGGGCATAAGCACAGAACCAGTAGCAGAAGAGAATGGATCACTAGCAGGTGATTCTCACTGGCCAGTGCAAAGGGGGAAAGCCACACGGAAGGAATGCACACTGCAGGCTGTTTGCTGAGCAGACTCCTTGATTAGCTCTGTAGCAGTCAGTGGGCAAGACAAGGCCATCAAAAAAGGTAAAAGTACATGGGAAAACAATCATGGTAGCTGGGAAGTGAAAAAGTGAAAGTCTTGGAGGTTCCATATTGAGTCCCAAATTTAAAAACCAAACTGTGACATTCAGAACTGGAATTGCAAAATAGTCCTCAGAAAGCAGCATCCCTCAAGCTCTTCTCCCACAATTTAGCATCCAGTCCTGTTGTTGATGTTATTTCTTACAGGATTTTTCTGTTTTTTGAAATGTATTTAAACGTTAATGGCTCAAATAAACACATTCACTGCTTTTCTAAAACATGTAAGGGCCAGAATACAAAAGTGTCCCCTTTTGTCTACCTGTACACCATGTACAACAGACAGATTTTATGACAGAGCTCTGTTTCGCATAGTAATTACCTGATTTTGAATCTCTCAATTTTATAGAAGTTGGCCCAATAGCAAGAAATGCAGAACTAAGTGTAGAAAAAGTCCTCAAAATTATACCAACTCTTAACATGGTTTGAGTATATTAAAGAAGAAGATAAACCCCTCCAGTTCAGCAATGGATGCAAGACTCATATACAAAAATACTAAATTTTGGGTATGCTGCAATATCACCCCATTCCTTAGTGACAGGGATTCCAGGGACTCCAGTAATCTTTATGGGCTAATAGAATAAACCTATTTTCTAGTTTCTGCATGCCAGTAGCAGCACAAGGTAACCAAGGACAAGGAAGGCCAAGGAGTGGGCTTAGACTGCAGCCACTAGCAGTAAAAGTCTCTGAAGCCCTCCCTTGTTCACCAAGAGGGGAAATGGGAGAACAAACCAAGAACAGGCATGGGAATAGGCAGGAAATGAGCCTGGCACATTAGGTGAAATGCTATCCCCTATGTAATGCTAAGTGGAGCACTTATCTGTGCAGCCCTTCAATCTTGCTTTTCCCACTACACAACAGTAGCAGCAGAACTTCCATTAGCACAGGACAGGATCCTCCTTAACACCCTTCTCAAAATTGGAAACACAGACTCATCATTCTGCATTTTTGTCATGCAAGATTAAGTTTTCATGAGTCAAAATGGAGAAACTCAAATCCCAGACAAGTTGCCAGTAAGGGAATTAACAAAGCATGAGTTGGCTCAAAATAAACAGCACCTCCCTCACTGTCTACAAAAATCCCTGTTCAGCATTGACTCCATTGTAGTCTGCTTGCAACTATTTTTATGCATTTTCTCTCTCCTGCCAAATTTAGGCACGAAGATTGATCTGTACAATATGTCAAATATGTGCTAACTCATCAAACTCAACATGTTTCATGCAAACACTTCCATTTTGAGAATGCTTTCAGTGAAATTATCTTTTAGGAACAAGAAGAGCAAACTAAGACAAATATCACAGGGTAGGAAGTGGGAAGCCCAGGTTCAGGTGCCTGAGCTCTGTCTCAGTGACAAAAACTATTTTGAATTGAGCAGAAATAAAACCTGAGGCAAGGTAAACCATAAACCATATCCTACCAAACAACCCCTTTCTGCACAGACCAAGCTTCTTTTCCCTAAAGTTGAATGCTTTATATTTGAAAAGGGAAATGTGTTGACATTCAGACCAAAAAAAAAAAAAAAAAAATCTTAAAAGTGTTTCATTTTCTTTATGGTACCTGAGACAAATGGAAATTAGAAGCCTTGGGGAATGAGGCAAAATAGCAGCAGCATCCCCCAGCCAGCTACCACCTGCCCTTGCACTGCCAGCAATGCAGATGCACAGAGACTGACTCATTCTGCTCTGCCTGTCCCATGTTATGCCAAAACACACAGACACAGAGATGGAAAAAAACAAACAAAACCAAAACTGAAAAGATAAATCCTTGGGCTTGGTCCTGCTGGTGAAGATCCATTAGCTTTTCATCAAGCTCAAGAGAAAAGAGCATTTAAAATGAATTTTCAGAGTATTCCTCAATAACTAACTGCAATAGAGCTGGAAATTCTAGCTGAATTCATTGAAGAGAATGAATACATTTTCACATTGTTTAAAATGCTAAGGGGAGCTGTAATTGTTCCTCAAAGCATCCTGACAATGAACCACAATAAATCAAGTTAAATATACATCAAGGGAGCTGCAGTATTAGGGGGGATTGTTGTAACATCTACTGTAATCATAATTTAAATGACAGGAACAACTGACTAGAAAAAACAATGTGGAGTTAAATAGTCTTTAAAATAGCATTTAACTTATCAGCCACTGGTGTATCACAGCCATCACTTCTATTTCATCCACTGTTCAGCAGCAACAGACAGAGCAAAAGAAAAAAAAAAGGGAAAATTCAAATTGCAGGCATTTGTGTTCCCAAATTTGCAAAAGTCAGTGGCACTAGACAACACATTTTATTTTCTCCAATGAGCACAGTTTTTTATCTAAACTGAATTAAACCAGTAAAATTAATATTGGGCATTTAGATACTCCACATGTCAAAATCATAATTTTTCTACTGTAAGAAATCTATATCAAAACATGGTGCAAAAGGCCAGTTTATCAAGACTAAAAAGAGGAAGACACGATCCACAAAGGATCTCCTTCCTCCTGCCCTGAGTTTTGAGAGGAAAAAGCTCAAAAAGAAAATTTTGCATTTTTGAAAGATACTAAGATCTATTATTTATATCTAGGGGGAGAATGGATTGGAATCCACAGCTTGCATTTTTTTGAGAAGGAAAAAGAGGAAAAATAAATATTTGGTACAGATCATATTCTTGAAAATTCTAAAGATAAAGATCACCATCTTTGTTAGCTTCTTCAGTTTACAACATTTTTCTGATAA
The DNA here is from genome assembly GCF_903797595.1 of Erithacus rubecula. Classification (NCBI taxonomy): domain Eukaryota; kingdom Metazoa; phylum Chordata; class Aves; order Passeriformes; family Muscicapidae; genus Erithacus; species Erithacus rubecula. The sequence goes on along the minus strand of NC_136689.1, from coordinate 85,217,189 downwards.
ATACTCAGTTACTCCAACACAAGTCCTTTACAGGAGCTACTTGCACCAACTGTCACTTGAAAGAGGAGGAAAAGAGCATTTATTAGCCACATAAAAAGACAGCACATTTAACACCTTAAAAACAAAGTCAAAAAATAAGTGAAAACAAAATATGTTTCTTCTACCAGCATGCCTACTCACAAAGGCAAAAAACATACAAGAATTAAATCTGAATCTAGTACCTAACCCACAAAGTTTGCTGCAAGACCTATTTAATGTTGTAAGCACACTCACCAACTTGGATGGGAATTGTGGTTCTAAGCACCACTGAACATTAGGCTATTTTTAATTAGTAATAATTTATGAAAGTGCAGTTTGCAAGAGGTACCAAGGCCCTCAAACAAACTCGAGCTGAATTCAAAGTGCATCAGATATGGGAGCAGCAGGTACCACTATCATGCATAATTTATCATAATGGGACTTCAGCATCCAGCAGCACTGCTGTGCAGGCTGCTCCTGCAGGCAGCTGGAAGAGCTGCTGAACAAGTGGCCTCTTAGAAGGTTTTTGGGTATCACAGCTCCCCCGAGCTAAAAGCTCACTGCACAGCTGGTGAGGACAGCAGAGGGGCTTTTCATTCCTGTTTGATGTCATTCTGGCCTCTGAATCACAGACAGAATTTGTGGTGTGGGTGTCATATGAATCCCCTTTGAACTCAGAGTTGAAGTAAGAAAAGGAGTAATTTAAGTAATTCCCTAGGAATATAAGCCACTTTCTGCATGAGTTATTAAGACTTTTCAAGTCACTTGTAGGACGCAGCTGGAAGTAAAATCTGTCCTTCTGGGAGATCTTTTTATTGCTAGTGATGCTAAAAAAGACACTGAAACCCTCTGGGAAAACCAAAAGTAAAAGTCTACTGGGAAAGCCAACACAAAACAGAAAAAGTGCCTCATGACAACAGTCATTGGCAGCTACAGATAACATTTGTGAACAAAAAAACACAGAGCCAAATGTTGCAGCATAAAGCACAGATTCTTTTCATCCTTTTTCACACCAGTTTGAATACAAATTCTGTCTCAGGATAGTGTAAAAAGCACAGTAAGACAGAGCAAAGATTCTCTAGCTTTAATTATAAAGATATTAATTAAACCAATTTTGCCTTGAGATGGTTTTTTCCAGTACTACTTTCTCCAGCAGTAATTGCACTCTCTGAGCCAAATCAAAGTACAGAGTAATTAGTCCTGTAAACTAGAGACCTTATTCAGCATCACTCACACAGTCAAAACTCCTGCTGAAGTCCCAAGGAATTCTGCATAATTAAGGGGCAAAGAGGGTGGCTCTCAAATTGCAACTAAAGAAATCTGGCTAGAGATGAGGTCTCTTAAATTATGGTAGCTGCTTCAGAAATATTACCAGTATCCATCTCAAGGATGTGTTGCAAATCAGAACGTGAGATTTGGTAGATCAAGCTAACAGGACAAGCAGTAGGTACAGAGGACTTTTACCTCCTTACTTAACAAATGCTAGAGGTCTCTTTTGGGAGAGATGAGCCCTTGGCAAGTAGGACAGAAATTTCTGAGTTCAAGTGTTAGGAAATGCTGCAGTTCCAAGGGGGATAAGACCAACCCACCTGCCAGCTGTTGCCGTGCCTCCTCACCACTGACACAGGCATTTGTCTGGGCCAGTGCCTGCACATTTTTACCTCAATAAATTGGCAAGAAATAATTTTTGGTTTGGTATTTGAGGAAAGAATAAAAGCCATCATTGTCTGTTTTGCTGGCAAAGCATACTGGCTGAACAGTAAGTAGCAGAGTGAGAGCAAGAGAGAAGACAAGACCAGACAGCCAGTTTGGGATAGAAGAGTAAGCAGGATTACCAGCTTACATGACAGCCAGCTGTTGGATTAGATCAGTAAGTTTTTGCAATCTGAGAAGCCACTTCAAACAGTAGTGTCTGCTTCTTGAGTGTCACTGTTGAAATGTCACCCAGAAAAGGTTAGGAGGCTGGCTTAACCTCTGCAGGATGAACAAAGACATGGTCATCTCTGTGCATTTTTAAAGAATTGATTTGTCTTTCATTTGAAAATTGCATAGAAAAAATAATTATTTTGAATCATGTCCTTTTAATTTGAAAAAATTTTCATTTTAAATCTGGACACAGAACAAGCTTGAGACATAAAATTAATTTTAGATTAGGCATGCTTCAATTCAACATAGAAATGAGAAAAAAAAAAAAAGGACTCCTTTTGACTAGCCTGTAAAAACCAGGCTTATTCTTATATCTGTGTATAGAGTACATCTCTACATAAATGAAAGATATGTCAAGCCTGCTCAAAGACTCTCACAAGACATCTAAATATATAAAACCAAACATACCTGAAGCTGAAGGCGTCTCCATCCAATTAATTTTCAAAAGTATGAAACACAAACTGTATCAGATATTTCAGAATTTTAAATCATTGAGACAGATGAAAGACTGCATTTAAATGGTAAATTTAAACTCAGATTTTGATTTGCGGGAGAAAGATCTGCAAAGTTTGGCCACACATAAGGAAAACATACAAAATAAATTGGAAAGTGAAGAAAGGTTTAAAGTTGTCAGTATAGACCTTCTGTTGCCTAAACACATTCTAATGTAAGGAAGCAGTGTCAGGGAAAGTTCAGATAGGACATTTGAAAAGGCTTTTCACTGAGGGGATGGTTGATCACTGGAACAGACTCCCCAGGAAAGTGGTCACAGCTCCAGAGTTCAAGAGATGTCTGAATTATGATCTAAGATAGTTTACTTTTAGGCAGTCCTATGAGGAGCAGGGAGGTGGATTTTATGATCCTTACAGTTCTCTTTCAATATGAGATATTTCATTACTCTATACACATGTCAATGAAGTTCTTATGTAGAATTTTCATTATTGTCTCTAATATAAATATGCTGGAAACATAGGGAAATTAAGAAGTAATTTTGATATTCATAAAGTTGAACACAAGAGTGACATATTAAAATTTTAGTTTCCAATGACATTAAACACATTATGAAGAAAAAACCCTTCCCAATACTTCCAATGTAAAAGATACATTCAAGAGGAAATTCGTATCATAAGAAAAAGTATGAGAGAAGCTTTAACTGAAATGTTCAACTAATCCCAAGTTTTTAAGAATAAAAAAAAATATCTATAGATCTCACTAGACAGATAAAATAACCAGACTGAATAAAGCAACAACAAGCAAAACAAGTTTATTTTTCATAGATCCTTTTCATATACAATTTGCAAGATATCAGTTTAAAATATGGACGGCCATGTTTTATTTTAAAACTATAACAAATGGTGTACATATGTATGCACACATACTTCTGGAAAACCTACAAGACACAGTAGTGAGTACTTGAGACAGAAATTCCTCAGAATGGAAGAAGAGGGTTACTGGTAAATATCAGTTTTAGCATGCCTTATTTCAACTTACATAATGAATCATAATCAACTGGTGGAAGGCAAGGGGCAAAAATTCCTGTGCTGAGGCTAAAAAACACAAAGGGCAAAGGGAAAGCAAACTATGTGTAGCAATTTTATGAAAAATAATGCTTCCCAAGATGTGCTTAATGACAAAGTAGTATATAAAGATAACAAAGTGTTAGGGAACACAGAAATAGAAGGGGCTCTAACCACATTAGAAATGTGTTCAGAAAGCCCACCTCGGAGCTATTTTATACTAAAAGGCAGAGTTCCTGTCCTGCTGCCAATGGATGCATAGAATTCATTGCCTTTGAAGTTAATTATAGTTGTGCACATTACAATAGCTAGTGTTCTGCTGATTATATCAGCAGATTATATTCTCATATCAGTTTCCAAGAGCTGTCATTTTTCTCTAGTTTACTCCTTGAAAAAAAGAACAAGGTCTGAAATGTTGACACATAGTTGACTTCTGCTGTTTGTAAATGCAATCCTGGCATTCTACTTCCTTTCCTTTCAGAGCAGACCATCCCCTCAGTCTAATGCTAACAAGTTTCCTGGTTGCCTTTCAAAAATATTAGTTTTGGTCTAGTGCCATGTTCTGGTGTGAAACATTCCTATTTAGAGTGTAGTATATATAACCTGTTGCATGTCAAATTGAGCACACCCAAAAAGTGTCTATTGGGAAGAGAGGCATTTTCCTAAATGTGAAGATTGATTTATGCCTGTTCTCTTCATGTTAAAATGCCATGCATCTCAAACAGGGTAGAAGCTGCATATCTAGAGTGTTTATGGAAATGATATGTTTATTTCGTGTGAGTAGATAGCAGACATTTGCCAGGAACCCTGCATAAGCAAGTGCTTCTGCTGCTTATTTTTGGGTAAGGGAGTATATGCAGACTGACTCCACATCCAAAATTCCTACCCCACTTGACGACAAAGGGATCAACTTGACAAATAGCTGAAGCTGTACACCCAGGAACACAAATAGCTGTAATGAGCCATGTTACTGGGGTATGTATTTATTAATGAAAATATTTAAATACTGGATTCTCTAATTGGCATTAGCCAAGCAGATGACTTATGCAGGATGATGGATACAATATGCTAATCAAAACCAGCATTTCAGTGAGTGACCATAAATTGGAGACTATGCTTTAGGTAAAACAAACTTTTGAGTAAGAAACCTCAAAAGCTTTAGATGATATTCCTATTTCCATTGGGATAGCAAGTACAGGTGCCAGTTGGAAATACCTGCTTTATTGAGTGAGTGGCTGTACTCATGCAAGTAAGTAAAACAATCCCTCTCTTAGTCAAAGACCTTTATATTATTGTTTGAAAAATGAAAACAAATTAATCAGAGCTCCTAAGAACAAAAAATAGTAATGTTACAGAACAGATTAGTGCTTTCTTCAAACAGAAAACTACAGAACAAAAGTTAGATTGAGGAATATTTTGGAAGTAGGTTAAAAAAAAAAAAAAAAAGAAAGAAAGTAGTGCCCAAATACTGCTGCTTCTGTGAAAATGAAAAGAACCCCAACAACTTCACCCCTCCTTGTATGTTCTTGTGGTCCATTTTCTCTGATTATTGCAAAGAGGGCCACCAAATGTATAACATTCATGAATTCTCCTTAGTGTTAAAGGCACCTAAAAGTTTTCTCTGGTTTTATGCATGAATTTCAGTTCCTCCTGGAACTGGTGAAGCCCTGCATCTCCTCAGGGCTGCTTTCTACTCCCATTCACTGCAGGAAGAGTCCAAAGTATCTTTCTCCAAACCCTACAAGAGAGAAGCACGGCCACAGCAGACTCCTAAAGTTTTACTAAGGGTTACTTGCAGCTCTTGTGCAATCAAAAAACCTCCACCCTAGAGCACAGGGAAGGCACCACAGGCAGCATAGGAGCATATTAAGCCCTGAACAGTGCTGACCAAGGTCTTGTAGCCCTTCTAACCAACCTAGGAAAAGAGGCCACTAACCTGTAAGAGACTGCCTTCCTCAGAGGACAGCCACCAGCCATCACGTTGTGCTCAGGTACACAGAAAGCAGCAGCAGATTCCTCTCACCAAGGGGTGATACATTGCAGGGCCCAGGAACTGGATGTAAGGACCACTGCACTCCCTCTGACAGAAAGCTACCTCCAAAAAAAAGCACTGTGGGCAGTTAAGACTGTAACTATTACAATTTCTCTGGCTGTATAATTTTTTAAGTACAAGCCATTTGTTCATCACCAGAGGAATTACCTGAGTCTCAACAGCTATTCACTAGCAAAGCCCCTCCAAGAATCTCAGCTTAAAAAATGACACCTAATGAACATTAATGTAGAAATAGTGTGGTTCTTTCCACTGTATTAAAAATGGCCATAGACACTATGCAAAACCAGAAAAACCAATAGTGCAACAGAAACAGAAGAAACTGAACTAAAAAAGACTATTATGGAGGACTCCCAAATATATTGTTTGAGAGAAATACAGCTCTTTGGGGACAAAAAAAAAAAAATCAATTTGTACATTATGTTTTATTGTTGTACAGCAGATGCAATCCAATACTGAATTTATTGAAGGTAAATTGTTGAGGTACAGGAAGATATAGTCAGAATCAAGCACTAGGACTTAAATCTGGTGAAAAATCATTTTGATGCAGTGACAAATTTATTTTAGAAAGCATAACAACTTGCCTGGTTGCTATTCCCTTATCATCAAACTAGGTACCAAGACCATTACCAATGAAGGCATCCAGGAAAAGTTATTTCAGGTTGCTTTTGGCATAAAATAAAAGAACACTCATTGGTTTTGCAAGTCTGAGTCGTATCCTTGAGAACTTAAACAAGAACAGCATGATAATCTCTAATCTGGTGGGAGGGGGGGAAAAGCAGTAAGATTACAGAAGAGGGAATGAAAATTAAGAAACCCAGGACAATACAGAAGACTTGTACAGAAGAGAATTATAAACTAAGGCATACAGGTTTTGATATTGCCAAACTCACATTTACCATCATTCTAAAACATATGCTTGGAATGAAGAAGAATTACTAGAACACTTAAAAGCCTTGAGCATTATTTCAGCATCAAATAAGATACTTTATTTATTTATTTAGGTAAACTGAACTAGTGGTTTCACCTTCATTAATTTGGGGGTTGGGCATACTGAGAACCAATGTAAAAAACAAAAAAAATCAATACTTTGTGGAAAAAGTCTTTTAATACTGCTTTGCAGTTTAAAAAGAAAGAAGCAATGGAGTCACACAACAGATGACACATTCCTACAGGTCTTTGTGAGATTTTGCCACTGAAGTCCCATGGGAAGTGCAAATGGGACAAGACTCAAACAGGCCTTTCCTGCTGTCTCCCCCAACTCTGGAGATCCCTTACTCCAGTCACTAAAAATCAAACCAGCCTTTAGACACAAGAATCTGTTGGATGTGAGGTTCCTCTGCTTACACCATTCCTAAAGGGTTAGGGAAGGCTACTTCCCAAATCAGCTTTTTCTAGACACATCCTTTGGCTCATACAGAGCCTTTGAATTTCTACCCAATCCTCCCCAAGGTCTACAATGGCCAAGCAGGTGTCTTATGCTCAGCAACTCTCCAGTTTTAAAACTGCAAGCAGTACAAAAACAAATCTTCCTGCTGCAAATCAAAAGGTATTCATTTTGTCAAAATTATCCCAAAGCCATTACACACAGCCTCAAGATTCAAACCGTCCTTAAAAGTCACAGGAAAAATTATAACAGGCTACAAATAATTTTAAAGATAAGGAGGTTAGTCAAACTTGGTCTAAATAATAAACATAATTTTCACTGATTCTTGCTCATTTGTGGGCAAAATAAAATGGCTTTTCAACATTTTAATCACTCATCAAATTTACTGATTGTGTTAAAACTGACTTCATTAGAGGATCACAAGCACTCCCTATTACTGAGACAGTCAAAATTAACAGCAGATAAAAAATCTCTATGTTAGCTCTATCTCTCCTCCACAAGTTTTAATATAAATCTCAATCACTTCCATCCTAAAAACTTCTGCCATTGCATACTAGTGTCATGACATACTAGTCATGACATCTCTCCCCTCTGAACAGGTAGAAATAAAGGCAAAAAAGTAATCCTGCCAGGATTTTTTTATTTTATGTTCTGTTTACACTTCTTTATGTCTTCTCAGAGCTGCTGTGATGTTAAATACTCCAAATTTGAGAGTAGCTGCATTTGTGGGAGATTTAGGCACATCACCATGCCAGAGGAATGAAGGCAGGGTGTCAGCTAAATGTGCTGTGGGAAATACCTCACTCTTTCTTGACAGACATTACAACAGAAAAACTCCAGGCAATGAAGGCACTGGGCACAGCAAAGGCAGATGTTGAGCATATGTAAAAGAGAAAAACAATGTAAAGGGTATTATTTTTACAGGTGACCACTACATGATGACTACATGAAAATGCTTTGACACCTTTTTACCCTTCATAGACGGTTACCTACTTTTCTTCTTTAAATTCCTGGTACAGTTTCATCTGTGAACCAAAATGCTGCAAACAAAACATTACAGAAATAAATCAATTTACCCTAAAATCACCTCAGCCAAGAAACACTTGCTATCCACACTATATACACAAGGGAACAGAGAGCATAAGGATTAAGAATCTCAAAATAACGCTGATGGCAGAAGCAAGAAATGAACCTTGACTTTAAGTCATCCTGTTGTGTCATGATTACTGAATCATCCTACTCTCCCCCTAACAAATCTGAATGCTGAGAAGGGATCAGAGGACTGTTAGATCTTTCTAAAATAAAGTAAATAAAATCAGAAGCTCATTCTTCACTCCCTGTTCACTATATTATAGTCTTAACTTCACATTGCACAGTTCAAGTAGCAAATAAAAAACCCAAACCCACAAGGCAATGGAAAACAGTCTGCACCACTACTGTATATTAAACCTATTAGTGAAATCACTTCCCGTGAAAGCAGCAGGATGACAATTCTAACCAAACTAGAAAGTGTGTGTGCAGTGGGTACAATACAAAGCTCAGATTGCAGAAGGATGATCTCATTTTTACTCAGAGTTACTGATGTAATGCTACAAGGTTCAGTGGAGAGCTCTTGGTTTAATACTCCCAGTCAATCAAAACAAGAGTTCCAGTTGCTAATAACATCAGCTCTCAGAATTGCTTTTAAGCTGTTTATGGGCCTGCAGGGCATCAGCAAAAAGGTTTATTTTGGGTTGTAAAAATAAGCGTATTTTCATGCAGGGTTACAGAATTCTAAAAAACAAAATACTAGAGCAAATCTTCGGCTGGAACAAGTTGTTCATTCATTTCAGTAGAGGTGCTTCTTCATATTTATGTATTTTCAACTGACCTTGTCAGAGATGTTGGCAACTATTGCTCTTACCTCTATGCATTTTAATCTGACTTTATATTGAAAAGAGCCCTACCCTACCCAACCACTAGTCCCCAAACAACAACAAAATACTAATCAAAACACAAAAAAAGCAAAGTTTACTACACAACCCCCAAAAACCATAATATAAACAAAATACTAATGTAAAGCAGAATAGTTTACTTTAATTGAAATATTTTGTGAATACATTTTTAGGTCAAGTATCTTGCTAATTATCTTTCCATGACAATTGTGGAAAGAGAAGGGAGCAGGGAAGAGGTGGAAGACAAAAATAAATTTGAATTCATCTGATGAATAAATGAGTTAAGATAAGATTCCTTTTTAAACCTCTCACTTTGTAAACCTCCTGCAGAAATTGAGGGCATCAGAGCCTGCAGATATTTTTTTTTAAAGTCTGTTGTCCCATTTTTCAGTCATGCCCATTCTAGCATAAATTTAGAATTGACCAGACAGAAACAAAATCCTGTTTTTCTCTGTCACATCCAAAGCCTGTAAGAAGTGTAGCAGTCCTACTCTGGGAAGGATAAGCTTTTAATTTTCCTATCTTGGTAAAACTTCATTACACAAATGTCTTGCTGTACCACCTGAAGAGACTTAGTCTGATCTTTTCACTACTGTAAGCCAGTTCTTACTTAAGTTGCACAAAAGCTTAGGAGATCATGGCTCAAATACTTTAAATTGAGCATAGCAGGACACAGGTGACATTCAGTATCCCTAGGAAAGCAAAAATCCTTAATGGAACTTCTGCTCAATATGATTTTATTTCTTTTCCTCTTTGAGCTTCTTCTGACCCCAGACTTACATGAAGATGCATTACCCAAAAAACCCTCTGACAGCTGGGAATCTCTGGCCCATTCCAGAGCTGCATGGCCAGTGAGCATTTCTTGGTTCCAACCTGCATTTTCTCTAGAAACATAGGTTGTAGTCCAAGGCTAAGGATGCTTTGGGAGTGGGAGAGGAATTTGAGATACCATTATTGTTTCTGCTGTTAATTACTGGGGGGATCGATTTTTTTTTTTTTTAAAGATGGTAATAAAAAAAAAAAAAATAAAACTACTATGATACATTTAAAACAAATTCATTAATAAATAATTCATTAGTGTATGGATGGTGTAAGGCATACTTGCATTTAAAGCAGATTAACTAGTATCTGAAATAAATTATTACAAAAAATGCAAATTAGTTTTCCACTACAAAAATATTTAATTCATGTTGTTTGATATTTATAGTTTTGTTCAATGTGGAGCAATAAAGATCTTTATGAAAACAAAGGAATAGATATTAATTCCATACTGCCTAAGTGGACTTTAGGCTGTCTTCTAGACATACATGCAATTTTTAAAAAGCACTTCTCTCTGAAATAAGAAAAAGGAAACTTGACAGGTGAAGATAAATGTCTTCATTTTCAGTTTTCCACAGGAACCTTGTCTTTGTGATGCCTACAGATGGCCTGCTAGATATAAAACTAAACAAGTTCCTGAAATTGGCTGTAAGGCATAAATTTTTACAATATTAGATACATGTTATTTTGAAGAGATAAAAAGACCCCCAAAACCAAAATAAAACTCCCATGGACACAAAGATACTATTCCAAAGATAACTCTTTCCTCCACTCCACTAGCTTAAATTAAAATGTGAATTTTCAAGAGGTTCACATCTTCAATGAAACATGACCCAATTATCAGGCAATAAAACAAAAAATCTGCCCATTTTCTTTTAACAGATAAGAAAGATATGGGTTACTTTTATTGATCTCAGATATTTCAATTCACCCACAAAAAACACACATCCATTTTACATTTCCTTCTCTCTTCTCTACAAGTTCAGTATCTGAAGCTTCCCATTCTTCCCAGTTCAGAGCCAGGGAAAAGTGCCCTTTCAGCTACATGATCTTGTGAAAGCCTATGGATGCAATCCAGGTCAACGTGGATGCTCAGTGAAAGCTCTGACAGAAATCCCTCATCACCAGAGTGAGGATTCTTTAGTCACCAGGCTCTCTGACACTGCTGCACATTGATCTCTGGTTATATCTGTACCTGTTTCTCTCAGCTTCCCTGTGAGCACCCATATCTTCCTTCCCCAAAATCTAAGCTGAATTTACTGTAGCAAACCCAAATATGAGCCAGTCCATTCTGGCACACCTAAAAACTCAAACCCTTGTCTTTCATTGTTACCTGCAATTAATTCCACACAGGATGATACCTCAAGTGTAATAAAACCCCCAAACCTGTTGAGACCTCATGATATAATGATAATAAGGATTTTCAGTAGCATTCAAGATGCATACTTTCAGGAAAGACAGATTCAATGCTTGGTTTATATATGTAATTTCTATTTATCTTCAAATATTTTCCATGGTTCCGTAGCACATTTGCTAATTCCTGAAAATGTAAGTTAAGCTTTGCACCTCCTGTTTCCAGTGTTCCTTTGTTATGTTTGACTGAAAACAGATTGTAGAACAAATTTCTGTCTGTAGTAAATCTGAAATGAGGTTTACTTGGTGCTATAATTCATATTTTCAGTATAAGTTTTGACGTAAATTATGGCATTATTTAATGTATATAAAAGCGGGCTTTGTTTTCTTTTGATGATTTATTTAATTTTTTAATATAGTATTTGGTACTACACAGAAAGAATCTGTTAAACTGCATGAGCACCCACAAAGCATCACAATAATTTTTGTCCCTTTCAGATTACAGTCAAATAAATACTTTAAGAACACATGCAAGACTTTAGAGATATTAAACAAATTTACAGAAATTACCTTACCCTGAACCAGTTCTTGTAATCTGAGTTCCGAAGTGGGGAGCTCATGGAAATTGAATAAGGGAAGAAAACCCATGACTCACAGAAACAGAAGACCCTACCTTTAAGCCAGGAGAGCAGATTTAGCCCATCTCCTTTCCCAAAAGGACAGAAGAGTAAGAGGATATTTGTTAAAATGGAGAGAGAAGGACTTTTAACCTTTCTGCCTACTGCACTATCTACAGTTTGTGCTCTTTGCTCAAGAGCTGGACCTTGAATAAACTTGAAATTAAAACATATGCTATTGCTAATTGCATTCAAAATATATAGGAAGTTTCAGTATCTGGACTGAATACCTTTGCCTTAGAAAGAATAATAAAGAAAAACTCTTTCATGAATGGTGTTCTATTTTGAGCAGTGACAGAAGTACAAAAACCCATTGACATTTGCCTCCGTTCTATGTCAAGAGCATTTGGTTTCTGGTGTTGGTGGCAGAAGAAATGGCATCTTTAGAGCTGAGTAAAAACCTGAAATCTCTGTCAAAGCCTTCTTAAGATAGCATCCTGGGATCCAATAGGTGAAGATGTTAACAGGACCAATGGCATTGTACAAAAAAAAGTGCCTCCAACTCTCAAGCATGAAATTAATGTACACACTACAATACAGTATGGAAAACTACCATTAAACTGTAAAGCAAACCAAAAAGCCCCTTACAATACTTTTGGATGAAACTAAAAATTAACTGTATCACTGAAATTACCTAGTCATCCTTTCTGAATATAATGCCCAAGAATATTAATTCTGAATTCTTCTGTTCAACCTCAACACTCTTAACAAGAGTTCCTTTTGAATAAAAGGAACTTTCCCAAAACCATGTGACATTGACCTAAAGAAGTGGAAAGAATCTAGAAGTACCAAGTTGCTCCCACACTTCTGCATTCTACTTGCAGTCTACCCTTCCCATTGAGAAATCTTGCTGCATTCCCAGCCTGAAATTTCCTCAGCTTTCAGATGCCAGACCTTGCTTTTTCCTGATGATACCAAGATTTTCTCAAGCACCACCTCTTTGTGCAGCTACTCAGACGTTTAACTTAGAAGTAACTTCCAAAGTGATTCCAGTATAAAAGCATCATTTCACTTAGAGTTATCTGTGCAAGCTCTTCTAAGCAGCGTTACCTATAAAAAACCATGAAGTCCCACAGGCCATGCAAGCATTACTGCTCCAGGCATTCTCAGTATTGTTTTATCTTTTCAGCTGCAAATGAGCTCGTGAAGAGCAATATGGAAGGAGTTAGTGTAGGCATAATTCCTTCATTTGGCTTCAAGGACATTTCTGCACCACAAAAATAACCATGGTGGCACTACACACATTTCCATACACTTCCCAGACAGGGCTCTGCAAAACATCTTCGTCCATTTATTGGGTTTCAGCAAGGATGCACAATTAAAATTATTTCAGCATTTTTCAGAAATCCAAATATCTGTTATGTATCAAGAGAGATGTCCTAGAAACCTACATAATGCCAGATTTTATTTTTCTGTTAAGCAGCAAAGCATTCTATATTTATGTGCATCAACATCAGGATCCCAGAGACTTTGTTTATACATAAATTGAACAGTCATCTGTTAAATATTGACAGTAATCAAATCCTGTACTGACTAGCATACAAGAGTTGTGAAAATTTTCCTCTTCATCTTAGGACACCAATTTCAGCACGTATCAGTTGTTACTGTTCTTGGATACAGACATACAGTCTGTACTTCAAGGCCACTGTCTCTCAACTAAGTCAGAAACTGGAAGATGAAAGAACTTGAAAGATTTGTCATTGAAATCTCAGAATTCTTATCACTCCCTGATAGATGTTTTCTTTTTGCCAAATTTTTATTGTCTCTTACAGAAGTTGTATCATCTGGTATGACTTCTCTGTATAAATAATTAGGTATGTGAGAGAAAAGGCAAAATGTACTGTAACTCTACTTCAAAAAAACCAAAACTTGCAATAGAAATGTGTTTAATCAATGGCCTAGGATAAGGCAGTAATAAGTGCTAGTCATCCCTCTCCTTCCCAAATCTATAGGGTGTTTGAATCATGCCTAGTTTTATACCTACAAAAAAAAAAGAAAGATAATTGTCTTTTCTGCTCTCGAAAAACAAAACACCACCTTGCCAGAAAAAAAAAAAAAAACAAAAAAAAAAAAAAAACCAAACCAAAACAAAAAATTAAAAAAGGAATGAAAAAAGGATTGATGAAGAGTTTTACTGTGTAGATATGAAGGCTGATGTAGTTGTCACATCTGCATAGATGCTTTGGAAGTGATGCCTTCTAAGCTTTGATAACCTCTTTTAATTAAAGCTACCCTTGAAGCCTCTAAACAAATATCACTGAATGAAGTTGTGTGAACTCCTCTGGGGATTCTGTTGGGAAGCAGATATATTACAATCAAAATATTAAAGCAGTCTCACAAAGTAGAAAAAAGGTTTCCTAATTTATGTATAATTTACCTTATATTTCCTGTTCATGTTACGGAAAAACTTGTTTGTTGGTTTTTTCTTTTAAGCAAAACAAGAAAAGGAAATTATTGCCTAGATATTCTTCAAACTACATACATGATGAAGGGCACAGGGAAAAAGTTCACTGATCAAACAACATGATATGAGCCCAGAAAATGTGAAAAATACATCAGCCACATAGTTGTGACTTACAGAATATATTTCACTGGTTGGAGTTTGTTGTTTTGAATATTACTATTTCTGGCAATCTTTTCTCTGAATATTGTTACCTAAAGTGTTATTTCTTATGCCTTTATTTTCTCCCAGAAATTTCATTAAAACACAAAACCAAAAAAAAGCAACCCCTTAATATTTTGAAACGGTTCTTTTTTCCCCTCACTGGAAATCTGAAAACAGGGTTCATTCACAGTTACACATAGTAGAAATTTGTTGTAGTTCCACTATTAACTTATTTTCTGCCTTAAATTTCCAAAAATAGAGGGCATTATGGGTAAACAGATCCAGTTTGGATGGAAATTGAAAATTAATCTGTACAATACTTATTTTTCTCTCTCACTTGTGGGCTTGGTTTCAACAGACAGATAGTAGCATTTTCTGAACTTCAAGATAACTGTTCAGTAAGACTTGTAGCTCTACCAGCATTTTGCCTTGTACTCACATCCCTTAGTTTGTGCAGTTAAAAATGTTCCTGACTTATGGTGCAAACTTGAGATAACATTTGTGATAAGAATATACACTAGAGAAAGTGGAATGCAGCCGAGCCCCTTAAGTCCACTAATCAAAGTGAGAGCACACCCAAAACAGCAACACAGCATCACTGCTACCGGCTGAGAGCTCAATAATGAGGCACTGGGTGCCCCACAACCCAGAAAAATCAAAATACTTCATATATGTGTAAAAACTCAGCTTTACAGAAAGAAGCTCTTGTAGTTCAGGTTGAACAACAACAGCCTTGCACATGCAATGGCTGCTTGCACCAAAATGCTGCTTGCAGTAATATTGCCAAGCAGGGAGCAGGACCTGGCTCAGAGTGAGTCTCTCTCTCTCACCATCCCACATTCAGGCTGCAGTTTCACCTCCCTAGAGGGCTGAAAAGCTATTCCCTGCCTGTTTCTCACCAATGCACAAATCCAGAAGGAAAGAATATTATTATTAAAAAAACCCAAACACCTGCCTACTGTCAATCTCTGTAGCAGTAGAGGAGCTGTTTAAACAAACCTGTTTGAGGACTTACACAGTGAAGAGGCCAACAACTTACAAGTAACAAAAAAAAAACCCCACCACCAGAGTTCATTTTGAAAGCATGGTTACTTGGAGATGAATACAGGTATTAAAAACAAGAAAACTAAATATTTTCATTTTGAAGCTTTAAATTTTTGTTCTGGAAGAGGATTTTTTTTCCAGTAGGTATCCAGAAGGGGTTGGCAATTGTCCACCTATTGTAAAAGCTGGATATACTCAAATCTGTGCTAGAAAAATCACTACAAAAAGAGAGATAATTGCCTCTATTTGCCTGTGCTTTATCTTTTTAGAATTTCCTCTCTTCCTCTGTTCAACCTTAAAGAGTCTTATAGATACAAACATCACACAGGCCATTTATACTGTCCAATTCTACACAGCATGGTATCTTCAGATAAACATCTTTTAAATGGTTAAATGTCTCATCTGATCATTAATAACTCTGTTGCAGATATTTCACCTCTATAAATATATTGCAAAACCTGTGAATAGCCTAAACATCTCTCAGAATTTAATGCTAATTGTTGGGGGGGTGTCTGTCAAAATACCGCTTTGTTTCTTTTATTTCAGCATTCTAGTGCACTGCCTAAATCTAACCTGGAACAGAAAAGTATCAGGAACTCTCAGTATGATCATAAATAGCCAAGAACTAATATCCTAAACAGTACTATCCTGCCTGTAAAGAATTGCTTCCTGGGCAGTATCATCCTTGCAGAATCAGTCTCAAGCACTCCTTCTCATTATTTTATTTTTGTGACTGGTAGCAGCACACACACCAGAGCTGTCTGCCAGCAGAATCTCACAAGTGCACACAGACACATCCAGATGTTGCAGATACATCTAAGAAACAAATTCAGCCAAATCCATACACAGGCAAACTATACTTAGAGGGAACTGGGGTTTTTTTGGGTGAATTTTGCTCTCGTTTTTCTGATGTCAAATGGATCAACTTCCAATTGACTGTTGCTCTGAAGGGAGACAGTACAACAGAAGGAATTTTACCTGATCTAGCTGTGGATGAGAGACAAATAGGATTCTGCTTTTGACACTGAAAGTATTTTAAATAGTGTGAATGTGCAAACATTTCTAGTAGATTTGTTAGTTCCCCCCCAGAGTTTTCACAATCAATTGTGTTTCCCACCCACACTGGGGGCACAGCTGCAGCTGTCCAGCACTGCCTGACAATCCCATCCCATTACCCAGAGGGTGCCACTTTCAGCTCTGCCACCAGGTATTTCCATCCACTTACTTTAGCAGGGGAAAAGTAGATTTACCAGTGGATTTTATAGCTTGATTTACAGTGCTGCTCTGGGAGAAAAAGCTGAAAATTTGCACAAAGTGTTAGGAGAGTGTTAATTGCAATACATTACAATAAGCTTATTAAATAGAAGTCTGTGATTGAAGGTGATTGCACAGCTTCTGTTGTCTAGGTAATTAACAACAGTGCATGGAGGGACCTGCTTGCAATACATTTTAAGATTTTAAATACTCACAAAGTATTCCCCTTCTTCTTACCTGCCCAGACCTAATCAGTTGTTATTGCTGTTCTTTATTACTTGTTAAGCACCTTCCCTGTGCTTGGTGCCTGCAGGATCCTTCCTTGCAGAGTGAAAAGAGTATTTGAATTTTAAGGAGTGTAAAGGGGATTCTTTATTCAGGCTGTGGGAGACAGAGAGCCTCTCATCTCGCTGTTCCTTCAGCACAGCTCTTTCTGCTTCATATCCAGCCAGGCTACAGCTGCAATGCCCTGTCCTTGCAAGTACGTCCTGGGGGGTGCAGCCTCACCAGGACAGATGAATTTGGAGTTTAGCAGATAGCTATCCCCAAAATGATGTTCACCTCACTTGCATTGCATGCAAATCCTACATATTTGGATTCTACATATTCATAATATATCCTACATATTCAGATTTTCTCTCTTCCTCTTCAGTACCAACATGGGTCACCTAAGACTTTTAACTGCAAACTGAATTTAAAAAAATAAATTTTAAAAATAAATCACAGATTCACTTAAACAAGTAGGTTGGAAAATACCTCTGAGATAATCAAGTCCAACCTTTGACCAAATGCTACCATGTCAACTAAACCACGGGCCATCCAGTCTTTCCTTAAACATCTCCAGGGATGGTGACTCCAACACCTCCCTGGACAGAGTTCAATCACCCTTTCTATGAAGAAGTAACTCCTCAAGTCCATCCTGAACCTTCCCTGGCACAGCTTGAGGTCATTTTCTCTCTACTTGTTATGGAGGAGAAGAGGCTGACCCTGACTCTCACCTCTCTACAACCTCTTTTCAGGTGGTTGTAAAGAGTGATAAGGGTCTCCCTAAGTCTTCTTTTCTCCAGGCTAAACAATCCCAGCTCTGCCAGCTGCTCCCCATAGGACTTACCCTCTGGATGCTTCATCAGCTTTGTTGCCCTTTCCTGCACTCACTCCATCACTCTCAAGGCCATTCCTGAACTGAGGGTTCTGGACCCAGGACTTGAGGTGTGGCCTCACCTGTGCCAAGGAAGTGGGACAATCCTTTCCCTGGTCCTGCTGCCCACACTATTGCTGATACAGGCCATGGATCCCATTCTGATGCCATTGGCCTTCTTGGCCACCAGGGCAGTCTGGCTCATGTTCAGCCACTGTTCAACCAGCATCCCCAGGTCCTTTTCTGCTGAGCAGCTTTCCATGCTCTGTCCCCAGCCTCTAGCACCCTATGGGGTTGTTGTGGTCAGAGTGCAGGGTCCAAGACTTAGTCTTGCTGAACCTCATATGTTCATGGGACAGGTCTTGTCCCATCAATCCATCCTGTCCAGATCCCCTCAGAGCCTTCCTACCTTCCAGCAGAATGGCACTCACACCCATCATGGGGTCAGCAAATTTACTGAGGGTGCACTGGATCCCTTCATCTGTGTCATCAATACAGCAGGACTGCATCCAACACTGGTCCCTGGGGAGCACCACAGTGACTGGCTCCAGGGAAGAATTATCCCCCACCACTGGCCATCCAGACAGTTCCTAGCCCAGCAAAGGTCCCCCTGCCCATGCCGTGAGTCTCCAGCTGTTCCAGGAGTGCTGTGGGAGGTGGTGCCCAAGGCTTTGCTGGAGTCCAGGCAGACACAGGCACAGCCTGTCCCTGATCCATCCAGGTGGGTCACCTGTCACAAAAGGAGGGCAGGCTGCTCAGGCAGGAGCTGCCTTTCCTGAGCCTGTGCTGGCTGGGTCTCACCCTGGGCTGTCCTGCACCTGCTGTGTGATCACATCCCAGGGGATCTGTTCCACTCTCTGCTGACACCAAGCCCAGGCTGACAGCCCGTGGTGCCCTGGATGCTCCTGTGGCCCTTCTTATGGATGCGTGTCCCACTGGCCACCCCCAGTCTTCAGGGACATCTCCAGTGAGCCAGGACTGATGGCAAATGAGAGAGAGCAGCTTGGGGATTCCTTCCACAGCTCCCTCAGCACCCTGGGTGGATCCCATCTGCTCCCACAGACTTGTGAGCATCTAAAAAGCAGGTGTTAAGTACCTCAGCCTTCTCCTCATCATTGGTGACTACATTCCCCTGCTCCATGTCCAATAAAGAGTGGGGTTTTTCTTTGGCCCTCTTCTGTTGTTAATGTATTTATAAACCCCTTTTTTAAAAATATTGTTTTTTATAGTTGTTACCAGATTAAATTCTAACTGAGCTATCATCTAATTTTCTTTCTACATGATCTAACAAAATCTTTGTACACTTTCTGAGTTGCCTGCCCCTTTTTCAAAAGATGATAAATCCTGCTTTTTTTCCTTTAATTCCTGTGAAAGCTCCCCTCTCAGCCAGGCCAGTCTTCTTCTCTACCTGTGTCTTTCAGCACATTCAAATATTTCTGACCTCTCTGCCATTTTATCTGGACATATATATATCTCGACCCAAAAGTTTGTTACTTTGAACAATTTCATTTTCCAAGAGAAGAAAGATTTATGGGCTTCCATAAAGCCCAGTGCTCCTGGGTATTTGGTCGAAGACTGAAATAGATTACTTAATTTCCTCAAATAAATAATCAATCAATCAAATGATCAGACATTGATAGAGAGATTTTAGATTTGAATATTCCAAAAAAGTGCTATTTCAAAATTTTTTATTTCTATCTTTAAATCATAGAACCATATGGAAATACATTTGCAGAAAACATTTTTGAACAGCCCTTTATTTTTAAAGTTGATTAAGGTACTATCAAAGAAGCTTTAGTTTTGAAGCAGGAATAAAATACTCCATCAGACAACATTATAGGAGCACTGCACCATTTTGTGGGCAATGCTGGTCAGGAAAGTGGTGTCAGGGTCAGAGTCTTTGGTAAAGGAAGCAGCAGCAAAGACCCGGGCATGCAGCAGAGGAGGGTTTCCTTAGCTTTAGAAAGAAGGATATTTGCCTCCTTGACTCAGAGGCAGAGCTCAGTTTCAGTG
The DNA here is from genome assembly GCF_903797595.1 of Erithacus rubecula. NCBI lineage: Eukaryota > Metazoa > Chordata > Aves > Passeriformes > Muscicapidae > Erithacus > Erithacus rubecula. The sequence continues at coordinate 85,197,454 of NC_136689.1, read as the reverse complement.
TACTGCTGTATTCTTGCATCCATGGGTGAAAACTGGGTCTAAGGTGGCTCAAATAAATATCCTGCCTAGAGGAGGTTTTCCTCGCGCAGGTTTTAATTGAAAAGGGGAAAAACATCTGTCAAAAACCTAATCACTGCAAAGAGATGAATGTCACAATAAATTAACTAGTACTTAACAAAGTACTCATCCTCTGACAATCTGTCTCACCAGTACAGGATACACACACAACTGCCATAGATTGAAAAATACACATCTGAAATTTTCCTTTGACACAAGAAATTCCCCAGGATTTTCACTTTTCCAAGTTTCTCAGCATAATGGAAAGGGAAATAAATTTACATTACACTTCATTAGAAGATTAAGCCATCTGCTTTGTCACAGCCCAGGAACAATATATCCATTTTGTTCCTCTATTTACCATATGTTGATAAAGACACACAAATATAAAACAAAAAAATAGGAGGGATAAAACATACTACTTTTTTTTTTTTTTTCAGAATGTCCATCTTCAGAACCCTTCAAAAACTCTTTGTCTCCATCAGCTTCTGTTCCCTTTTAAAATGCTGGGTCCTCTTCCCTCTGTTACATATGCCTCACCTTGGCCTCAGGAAAAATCTCCAATAAACCCTCTGCTCAGCTGTCACAGCAGAGCTTGCACCCTCTTTCCTTTTCTTACCTCTTCCCTCCACAACCATTTCCCATGAAAAAAGCTGTTGTCAAACTGATGCTATTTATAGGGGCTACCAGCTGTGGAGAGGGAGACAGCAGACAGCATTTCTGAGTAGTCTTTGGAGGAGGTGCTGAGACTCTCACCTATCTCCTCTTTCCAAATGGCATCTCAGACTGTTCCCAGCTCTGGGCATAAAACAAAAGACATTTCTTGTACATCTGGAGGGACAGTAGATTAGTTTTAAAAGTATTACTCAGTCATTTACCATATGCCGTGCAAAAATAGCTGCACCAAATACCTGACATTTGTGATTGCTACCCTGAAATACACTTCTTGCAAATGGCTTTTCAAATAGGATTTTATCAATGTGTTATTTTCTAGAACAAGTTTCAAGTTTCTCACAAGTTTCTGAGAGTAAAGCACTATCTACACCTAGCTGCTTTGTCCATGACCTCAAGATCCCCCCCAATGCCCTTGAATAAACAGTCACACCCAAACCCCATGAAATTTTGGGCTGAAATTCCAGAGAACCTACAGGGCTCTCCATAAAATCTTCACTGTATTGGACATATCAGAATAAAGTTCATCTGTCTCCAGCTGGAATGTTTTCAAGTTGTGTCCTATTTCTACGCATTGGATTTTTATTCTCTTTTTCCCCCTGTAGTTTAACATATTATGCAGCTTCTTTTTCTGGAAAGGATTGACACCAACAATCAAGTATGACAACTGTCCTACTGTTCCTGCTGTCATATGCATTCTGCTATTATCATAGATGCCCTACTCTTTACCACTAAACCTTCCAGAATCATTCATGCATCTTTCAGTGCAGCTCAATAAAATTATCTCTGAACAGGGAGTGTGAAACAAGCTCTGCAATGTTCTGCTTCTCTACATTGCCACAAGTTGGTCATAGGTCTCAGTTGTTACAAATCTTTCTTTCAATGTGTTTCTGTCAGAAGACCAGTGCAGCCATATGGTTTCCATTACCTATATCCTCCAAAACACAGAGCATATACACCCATACTTGCCCTGCCTCCTCATGGCAGAGGATTTCAGAAACCCATACATTTTAGCAGTCTTGACTTCATGTATAACACAGATTCCAGTGATTCTTCCTCTCCTTTTTCAACACTGGAACAAACTGCAGTGCTACAGCTTATTTGCTTCTGTTTGTAAGAACAATGGTAGTAAACAACAGCCTACTTTAAAAAATGGATCTCACTTTCTAGGTCGCTGTGTAAATTAGATTGCAAGCATATCCATATTTGAAGACAAACAAAGAACAGAGCAACAGCAAGTGAAACAGAACAACATATCTGGCCGAAGTGCTAACCTGAATAGCATTAATGCCAGCAATACATCAGAAAACATATAAAAGCAGTTTGTTGTTGCTCAAGTGTCAGTGTTCTATTGTGGCAAGGATCAATAAGTCTCCAAATGGCTTGACAGCTGCACAGAAGAGACAAGCATGGGAGTTTGTTTCACTTGAAAGAAGACCACAGAAGATTAATTTGCACCAGGGGCTCCTGTGCACCTTCACGTTTCAGAACAAGAGCCTAAACATTGAGAATAGAAAAGTATTCCCCTTCACCAGAGAATAAGAATTTCATCAAGGAAGATAAACTTACATGACCTACAGCTAATGTTACTTGTCTGAGAGGTAACAGATGCATCAATCAAACATGTTGAGGCACTATTTTAGATGGCAGCTGTGATGCCACTACACAAACTACCTGGTAATTTCCTCAGCCCTTCATTAGGATCTCTCCCTCTGATTAGCAAAAATTGTGTGTTGTATCTAGCTGGGGTCTCAGAGCAAAGTGACAGAGCTAGAATGCAATTAGCTAGCTTGCAAACTAGTTCCTTATGCTTAATTTCTTCACATAAGGGATTTTTTTGGGTTTTTTTATGTGTGTTTTTTAAGCAAAAAAAAAGTATGAAAAATTTTAGGTTTAGGGTACCTGTCTCCAAGCAAAATGCAAAAACAAACAAACAAACCCTAAACCCCAAACTTCAGCGTAAAAGAGATATAAAGTGTAAAAATCAAGGCATGATGATTTATTTAACTGGGTCCAAACAAGGAGGAAATTTCAAAATGTTATTTCAGCTTCTTATCCCTGAAGATATATCACTTTTACCAGGTGAAGAATTTAGTTAAGTAATAGTTAAATTATTGGTAGGTGCATTAAAATCTGCAAAGCTGATATGTGTTGAGTTGTTCTGCCTGTAATTATCACCACTTCATGGCAGAAATCATCCTTCTTTCTCTGTGTGCCATTAAATGGATGACAGTTTCAGTCATTGTGTTCTAAAAATCTGCTCTCAGTAAGAATACCAGAACACCAGTAATTCTCACACACAGAAAGTCCGTGGAGAAAGGATCCAATTCTCTCAGTCCAACCTGTCAGTTTCCCTGCTGCCTTCCACCGATTTCTGAACCCCTGACATCAGCCCTTCCAGTTGCTGGACCAGCTAGAAACATTCAACAACCATCCCTACTTGACCATGGAAGGAAGCTATAGGCTTTTTTCAAATTCCAGAGGAAGAAAGTCTACCAGTCCTTCCAGCACAAAGTACTGGACAAAGTCCTCAAACATCTCGCCTTCAATTTTTTCACGCAGCAAACTTGCTCAGGACCCTTTCCCTCTTTCTTTCAGGACTTAACAGGAGCTCTAAACAGGCTCCACATAACACAGTGTATGAACACAAGGTGTGTATGTGGTCCAAAGCAAGCAGCTTTACTGTAACCAAGTCTTGTATAGTACAAGGACTGGGTGTGAATAATGCACTCAATTCCTCACACAATCTCTGGGCAATGACTGCTGTGGGGAGAGAAAGAGTAGAAACTGTTGGGTTTCACCTTTACTGTAGATCAAATTTGTGACAAAATGGATGCTTTATGGCTGCTTGTGTATTGCCCACATGGAATAGATAACGTGGGCTTCACAGCAGTGTAGATTTTCCTATGATTGCAGAAGACTGGATGGGGACTGACATGAAAGTAGTGATGAAAGGGACTGCCTATGACTATCAGTATAAACAAGCCAAAGAAATAAAGGAATCCATGTGTTTTACAAGTATTAATTCGCAATGGATGGGTGGAGTTAGTTGAGAACATAGACAGTAGTTGATTTATCCAAGGGAGACTAGTGAGACCTACAGAAGGGTACCATGGGAAAACTTGGTTCAAAGGAAAAAAAGAGAAAAAGTGTTGGTGTCACCATTCCCTGCACCATTTTCAACACTGGCAGCTGCATAACACGCAGCATGTTAAATATAATACATAGGCATGCTCTGCTTAAAGAAGGAGAAAACAGTCCTTACAGATATTCCCTTTTCTATTATGGTACAAGCAGTGATCAAGACATTCTGGGACAGAGAAACTGAACAAACCTGAAACTGGCAAAAACTAATATTTAAAACTTTTTAAATTTAAAATATAAAAGTATATATTTCTCCTCTCCTTCCCCCAAGCCCAAGAGACTATTTTGAAATAGTGGGTAGTGTGTTTTAGAAAATAAAGGTATTAGTTTTGTATTAGTATTATTTGTTTTAAGGATTTTCAAATTGTCTGGGTCAATTATTTACATTTGACAGTTTGTCAAGGTTCTCTCTTCAATGGAAGGATCAACACTACCAAAAAGTCCCACTAGAAGTAAAATGCATCAGAAAATATTAGTCTGTATTCAGAAATGCTTGAAATAAAAGTTTAGAGAGAAATCTAGTTCTCTGAGCAGGCAAATAGACCTCAGTTCAAACCCCTTTCCTAATTGTGACGCTTTCCTCTCTCTGGCAGAGAGCACTACATGCATCTGTTGCTAGAAGTAAAAAGATATTACCTTCCAGGGAATGCCATGTTCCTTTATTTTAACATATGGCCATCAGATTTCAGTTTTGGAAAATGTACAGGAACACAGTATATATCATACTGTTGGGTAGGATTTTAGTGCTGCTTTAGCACGTTAAATATTTAAGTAATGCAGATATCATCCTCTTTTGTGCATGTTTTCACAGCAAACTGTTATCAAACTCAAGTTTTCCCAGAAGACAGTTGTCAAGTACAGACACAAAACAATAAGCAAAAGGAAAATCTAGCAGACTTCAGTGTGTACTCTGCTGCTTTTCCTCACATATGCATGTACTGCATATCACAGATCCACAGTCATGTGCATTGGCTAATTGACTCCTTCCTTTTCATCTACCTAGCTTGTCCTCTTTGGATACTTAAAAAAAACCCAGGATATAGTGGCATTTTCAGTTAGAAGATTTTTTTTTTTCCATGTGAAGTGGTCCAAGTGGAGACCAGCAAGAGGAAGTGTTTCTCAGGGGTTGATATTGGGACCATCACTGTTCAGCCTCTCTGTTGGCAGCATGGACAGTGGGACTGAGTGCTGCCTCAGTTGCTCATGCACCAAGCTGTGTGGTGCAGTTTACACCCTGGAGGGAAGGGATGCCGTCCAGAGGGACTCTGGGAGGTGAGCCTCCATGAACACCATGCAGTTCAGCAAGGCCAAGGGTAAGGCCTCACACATGGGTCTGAGCAATCCCAAACATGAATACAGCCTGGGTAGAGAATGGATTAAGGGCAGCCTTGGGGAGAAGGGCTTGGTGTTGATGAGAAGCTCAGCATAACCTGGCAATGCATTCTCAGTCCAGAAACCCAAGTGTATCCTGGGCTGCAGCAAAAGCAGCACGGCCAGCAAGAAAAGGGAGGTGATTCTGCCCCTCTGCTCTGCTCCAGTGAGACCTGGAGGACTGCATCCAGCTTTGAGGCTCACAACATAAGGACTTGGTCCTGTTGAAGCAAATCCAGAACAGGGCCAAGAAGCTTATCAGAGGGCTGGAGCATCTCTCCTTTGAAGTTGTGCTGAGAGAATTGGGACTGTCAAGCCTGAAAAGAAAAGGCTGCAGGAAGAATTTATAGCAGCCTTCCAACACCTAAAGTGAAGGAAAGCAGAGGAGCGACCTTTGACAAGGGCATATAATGATAGGATAAGGGGTAATGGCTTCAACCTGAAAGTGCAGCTTTAGACTCGATTTTAGGATGAAATCCTGCACTGTAAGGGTGCCAAAGCACAGGAACGGGTTGCTCAGAGAAGCTGTGGGTGTCCCATCTCTGGAAGTGTTTGAGGGCCACCATGAATGAAGTTCTAAGCAACTTGATTGAGTCAAAAGTATCCCTGTCCATGTCAGGAAGTTGGAGCTAGGTGATCTTTAAGGTCCTTTTTAACCTGAATCATTCTAGGATTCTGTGAAGAATCATCATTACATTGCCAAATAATAATTAAGTCCTCTATCTGCTACATCCTTCAGATACTCTCTATCAGTTGATGCTCTTGCCCTATAAAGGCACATGTGTTATCCTGTATTCTGCTGTCTCTTGAAGAGACAACCCAGACCTTGCAATCACCATCACTCCAGCTCTCTGTCTGCCAGATAAAAATTTCTCCAGACTCAGCCCCAAGGTGGACAAAGATTCAAGTCCCCTCTTAAATTACTTATCAATTGTGTATAGTGGATATTATGTATAGTGTCTTGTACTAGAAGATTAGCTAGACCTTTGATATAAAATTAGTAGTACCATTTTCCATACATGACACTTTCCCACGAGACATGGTTCTCTCTCATTTCTTGATTTGAAAAACAATAATATGAAGATAATCATTCCAATAGAACAAACTCTCTCATTGGTGATTTATTGGACATTCTATAGATATCCTATCCTTTCTAAAATGCAAACATTGTTACATTAGGATTCTTCTAATCCCTAAGAAATGTGGCTATTTCCCCTTTACTGGTGCACACAAAGCAGATGGAAGTTAAAAGGGGACAGACACATTTAGATACAAAGTATATATCAGTGCCTCTTACAAGGACTTAATGATCAATTAATATTTTATGGCTTGGGACCATTTTCCAGCATGATTCACTTTTTAATAGCGTGTATTTGCAAACAGTACTTTAAACATTAAACTGCCTCGTGCACATATTTTATTCCTTTGCTTCTTTCTATAGACCAAATATATTTTTTATTGGCTACAGACTGCAATTAAAGCTGTACCTATAGCTAATTATGCAGTTGCCACCATTCCCTAAATAAAGCCTTATCTGGAAGCTACTCTTCAGTAATTTTAGCTCTGCATGCAAATGAACTGATTATATTCAGTTTGGCCAAACTGTGTTCTGTCTACAACAGAGTTGTGAAGCATGTGCTTTCACTTGGGCTACTAAGTGGGACGTACTGCACTTGTTTTTCTAATCTTGACCCAAATGGGTGACACAGCACAGCATACAGAAACACAATAAGTGATATCAGTTATGTGTCACTAAACTGGACCTGTGACAAGTACCAGCCCACCTGAAAGGGAGTAAAAAGTCTGCCACTTAAGTGATGTCTGTTCAGGATCAAGCCTCAAATTACTTTGGGGGTTGCAGCCCTGGCCACTGCTTAATCTTTTATGAGTGGTCTTTGAAGGCAAGGAAACAAATTCCAAGGGTATTAGTGCTACATATTCCCTATGTTATGGCCAAGAAATAGATCCTTTTCTAAAAGTATGTAATCTTCTTACTTTCCCTCTACCCTGAGTCTTGTTCTCTCCATGCCAGAGCCAGGTAACTCCAGGGGCTGCAGCAGATGCTGTCAGAGGGCAAGGAAAGAGACATGTCCCTTATTAGGGAAACTCATCAGGAATGTACAAACCACTTAAAGAAGAATCAAAACTAGAGTACTGGCTGTTACACATCATCCTCCCTGGTCTACTGAAATACTGTCACTCCCATGTATTTTCAAAAGGCACGTGTCTGCCGAAGTGACATGTCACAGCTGAAAAGCTTATGGTATTCCTTTCATTTCACTTTGAGGAATGCTATGCAATGCAGTAATCCCAACTGCAAAATACCATCACAGATCCCATACAGTGATCAAGCATATAGTGTTACTGGGCTACTTACAATTGCAGCAGCCATGAAAAGGCTGAGAAACTGGGGGAGGGAAGAATATCCATATGTCTGTACTTTTTAGGTCACACATATGGCAGATTAGCTGTGTTTGGCATGTGAACTTTCAGCAGAAGGTTGCTTATTTCACACTTGCTGTTATGTTAAGCACACTTTTTTCTTATGCCTACTGAAGAATTGTTTAAAAATCCTCCTCCTTATTAGGCAGACAAAAAGAGGCATAGGAAACCAGAGAGATTCTATACACATTTTCATATCAAGAGCACTCAGGTGTCATGCACAAGTACAAAGAATGAGAACAATGGTGAAGTCAGATCTCTCTTTAGAGCCACACAGAAAATCCTGCACTTGGCAAGTCAGTGATGAACCTCCTGTTAGCCTCACTGATGCTAGATGAGTTTGTGCAAGCTGATGTACCCCCAGCACCCAACAGGGAATGCCCTTACTGCTATTAGTAAATCCTGGCACAATTCTCCACAAAAGATGGCACTTGGCCAACACAATTATCTGGGGTAACAGAATAGGATGCCTCCAAAACCCAAAAAACAGCCCACCACCCACAATGACAGCACAAAACACAGCTAGTGCTAGGTGTAAAATGTGCTTGATACATTCTCATTTGGAATTATCCATTTCCAGCCATCTGTAAAGAACAAAGGAAACATCAAGTACAACCAGGCAAAGGAAGACTTGATGCATGCTGTGCTCCAAAAAGTGATCAACACAGCACTGCAGCTGGTGCTGCTGGGGAAAGGCTTAATGGATTGCTAACATGAGGGGTAACAGAAAGCTGGATAGTTTTTTTAGAATTTATCCCCACTGTAGAACTCTCTTAATCCACAGCTTGTCTGTTTTTAGGAAGGAAGCCCCTCCTGGGTTTCTGCCAACATCACTTCCCATGTGGGTACCTTTTACTGTATCCAAGTTCTCCCAGGAAAGGAGAAGGGAAGAGAAGGCAATGTGAGAACATCTGTAAGTCCTCAGCAAAGGGATTGCGGCAAGGAGTTTTGTAGGCAAGAAATCCTACACAACCGAAATCTGAACCAGTTTTTACAGGGTGCCCTATTCTGCAGCCTAAAACAAAAGGAGCCAAAATATTTTCATGTTCCTGACTCTGAAGGGACCACTTATAAGGCCAATACAAGCAAGTTTTGCTTCTTACTCCTATGACATTGATATTAGACTGGGAACACAAACCAGATTCACAGATGCTGCTTCCTCAAAAGTAAATAGCAGCTGGCAAGTAACCAGTGGAAGAAGTGATACACATTAAAGGAAGGGAAGAAATATCACAGGCAAAAAGGCAGAAATAGGCTAGACTAGAAAGTGAAAAAGGAGAAAAAAAAAAAAAGAGTAGAAAAGGCAGAGGACAAAGATGCAGGTAACATACCTCCTCCCCTGACTATGCAGGTGCTGCAAGCACCACAGGAATAATTTCTACATGAAGAAAGGATTAAATATTAAAGGCCATCAGATATATACACTTTGACACATAAACCCAAACTTTTTGCAAAAATCTCACTTTAATATTGAAAACTAACTGCTGCTACTACAGTGTGTGAAAGCTTTAGATGCCTTGCATCCTCCCTGCACAGAAAATTTTCCAATAAAACACTGACAGAACCAGCAGCAACCCTGTGTTTTCAAACAATGCCTCCAGCAACTACATCTTACCATCAAAACCACTTCACTATCACTGAGCATATTTGGATGAATCACAGCAAAATGAAGAAATCCTTGCTGATAGAAGGAAGGACTTCCACTCCTCAAATGAAACAAGCCAAGTGCAAGACAGTATCACTGAATCCCAAGAACAGTATGCAAGCAAAAGTCTTTGCCAAAGTCTTGAAAAGTAGAACAGGAACGATGTTGAGACTTTTACAGAGGGCATATTCACATAATTCAACAGCTTCTCTATAAAATGTTATTAAAATCCTCAGACTATTAGAGAGGAAACACCCCATCACTCAGCAGCCCTGAGAAGCAGCATGCACCACCAGTGCCTAGAAAAAAAAAGGTATATGGTTCCATTAGCTACAAGAAATACAATTCTAATCCAAGTAATCTTTTTTTCTTCTAAGCTTCTCTTAAAAATCTTATAACAAGTACATCCTTTAAATCACAACTGTTCCCAAGTATTTTCAAATGAAAAAAAAAAAAAAAAAAAAAAATCAACAGCCAGCCACTGTATATTTTTACAAACTAATAAATCTACAAGACTAGTTACTTTTTTGTAATGGTACAAAATATGTATACAGGAATCCTGTGGAGTCCACACATGCTCTTTCAAGCTTTGGAAGCATTCATGAAGAAAAGGTCAAAAGCATCTCATGCTTTATTTAAACTTTGCAGTCTTTCAGCTGCTGCTTCTAACCTACAAAAGCAATGTTACAACTACAAAAGTTGAGGGATTGTGATATTAAATTTAAGGATTCTAACCAATAGATACAATCACTTTGAAAACTAATCCAAGTAGACATAGGCCAATCCAAAAGGAATGTAGGGTGCTGTTTTTATGGAATAACAAAAGGACCATTGTGTCTCCTTGCAGGAGAGAGCCTGCCACCAAGGCAGGCATGAAAAGGCAAGATCCCAGGGGTCTGGTCACCCACTCTCTCAAGCTGTTAAGTGCCACTCAGAAGCAGAGTGACAGACCCACAGAAGCAGAGTGACAGACCCACAGAATTTCTTGTTTGGTGCAGCATCCTTGTTTCTTCTTGCTCTATTGCAGCAAGATCCTATACACAACACTATGTGACCAGACCTACCCATAATCATTATCTGAGATGCAATAGGAACATAAATGTAAGTCCTTCTAAAGAAATAGAAATGTGTGGATGCAATAAAGCTTCTCAGTTTAATTTTACATCCAAGTATCACTGACTGTGACAGCAAAGAATGAGTTTTACAAGCTTTAGTATAACATATTAAAACCAGAACCATGCTCTCCCATAAGTCTCAAGCATGAATTTAACTGCAGCATCCTAAGCCTGAATTATTCACGTGAACTCTAGATCAGATTGAAAATACCCTTGAACAGAATTCTAAACATCATTAGGTACACTACTACTGCCTTGCTTTTTTTTTTTTGGCAAGGAAACCCCCCCTCCCCCCCCCCCCCAATTCCTAAACCAGAAAAAGTATATAGTACAAGGAAAAATGTTCAAGTGAGTGAAAAATTCAGATATTTTCTTGTACAATGCAAAATGCATAAAAGGCAAATGTTGCAAGCTCCCCAATTTTAAATTAACTGGGGTACCCATCTGAAAATGTTGTTACCAGAATTAAAAAGCAATAATGTAATGCAATCTGTGTTGTGGTTAATAAATGAGAGTGCCAGGAAAAGACAGCTAAAAAAAGACTAAGGCTGGACTTCTAGGACAGAATCAAATCATAGAATAGCTTGGGCTGGAGTGAGCCTTTGAAGGTCATGCAGTCCAACCCTTCTGCAAAGATTGGACATCTTAAATAGATCAGGTTCCTCAGAGCTTCATCCAACCTGACCTTTAATGTTTTCTGGTTTGTGGCATCTACCACTTCTCTGGGTCACCTGTTCCAGTATCTCACTATCCTCACTGAAAAAAAAAAATCTTTATATTATATAAAGTATATCCAATTAGTATATCTAATCTAAACCAACCATCTTTCAGTATGAAGCCATTCCTCCTCATCCCTACAGCACACACCTCTCCAGCTCTTTTGTGGCCCCTTTAGGTACTGGAAGGTCTCCCTGAAGCCTTCTCCTTTCCAGGCTGAACAAACCCATATTTCTCAGCCTTAAAATATCAGAGTTTTTTCCATGTAGGTGTCTCATAGTTGATGTTTCAATAGTTTATATATTTGTAATAGTTTTTTTTAGTTTTTCAAGGGCACATTTCCAATAAACAGAAAAGGGTGTTATTTACTTGTAACTCCAGCAGCATAAAACACAGCTGAAATTCAACACCAATATATAAGGAGGACCAATGAGATTACTTAGATGAATTAATTTAACTATAATACTTTAAAAAATCTCAATTCTATAGATGGATTTACTAAACTTTCCTTGGGAAAAAAATCTGTGAACAGCCAGGAGCAGTGACAGGACACTGAATGTTACAAGCCACAAAGCCAGTCTAAATTATCATTCATACATAATCCCCAGTTAAAATGACTATTTTTTGTCTAAGAGAAATCTCACCTAAGTCATTGCTCAAATACATCTGACTTTAGCAGATTACTGCAAAAAGGAAATAGTTAGACAAAAAATATTCTCTACAACTTTAGCCTTTGCTACTCACAAATCTCACGTCATAAAGAGAAACCATGTTTAGCTTTTAATAATTAATAGAATACTCAAAATAGCACTTCATATACAATATTTAGTAGCTGCGCAGGGCAACCCTAACAAATCCTGTGTTCATTCTTGCACACAAGACAGAAGCTATGATTATTGTCTTCTTTTCAGGTTTGCAAATCAGAAACTCCAGTGAGATCTACAGCTTCATAGTGATACAAAAGTCAGGCAATATTTTGACAACACATCTGGTGTAAAGAAGCTGTTGTAAATTAGTAATAGTTATTGTTTCTACATTTAAAATTTCTCCTCAAGACATGTGTTCTTTTTGGTTAAATTGTACATTGATGAACACCTAAAACTCCCATCTTGCATCTGGTAAAAGAAATATAAGAACAAGAAATATAAGAACAGCACTTGAAAGTACATTTAGATCTCATATTAAATTCTGCAGGACCCTAAACAATAAGCTAGAGTTTCTCACAATATGAAACCATCTATTTTAGATCTATTATCTATTACATTTCCTATATTAGCCTATAAACACAAGGTATCCTTAAAACAACAGCTGGAAATTCTGGAGCAGACCCACATTACTGATTATCATTTAAGTTTATGGGTTGAGAAGAAGCAAAGGCAAAAGGGAGGCTTTCTTCAGCCATGTTTTTTATTCACTCAGCAGAAAGAGAAGCAGCCTTGATTTGGGGCAATTGCTGTTTGTCCAGCACCAGAGTACAGCAGCTAATAGGGCCAGTTTTCCTGAGCTCTAGGGCTGCTTTGATGTATCCCACCATGGATAAATCTGGTACCAGAGCAGTGCAGTTTCTTCCCATCTCCAAAATAGTCTCACAAAACCTGCCTCTCCTTGCTTATCCCAGCACTGAGGAGACGCTGCTGTGTCTCATAGGTACTTGCTGCTGCAACGGCCTTTCAGAGCTCTCCCAATCCTCCCTCCAGCCATCTCTAATCTGTGTGACAGAAACAGTCTGGCACTAAGAAAGATGAGGAGCCACTAAGCACAAAAATCACTTTGCACAAAACACCTCTCCCTAATCTGTTCTGAGCACTTGATCTGGTCTGCATCCATTTCTGCTCATCCTTTCATATTTTTTTCAGTGCCCTACCAGCCTGTGGCATTTGAAGTGTATGTATGCTACTGACATAGATGCAAAGTCTGTAATTTGATGTGCACTTCTTCTGAATAATCAATATAAATTCAGTCACCTAAGAAACATGCCTGAATATATCCTTCTAATTATACATCAGACTGCAATCCCATGCTACTCTGACACAGCACTGACAGTATAATCCTCTCCATGGCAGCATATGGTATAATCACAGATCCTGAAAATATTAAGAGCAGGCAATACTTAAGCAGATGCTTAAAAGCATACTACACATCTCAAGTATGCAAGCAATCCAGAAATAAAACATAAATTCCACAAGTGTGGAACTGCACATTGCCAAAAGATTAAATATTTCATACAACCACTCACTACAATGAATGTCTGGAGTAATTCATCTGTCTTTCCTAACAAGGGTAAATATTTTTTCACTGTTCAGGAAAGCAGCACTCTATGAATAATTGATTTTTAAATAATTGGTATGATGTCCAAGTTCATGTAATTAAATCTCCCTTTGTCAAGACATGCCACCAGTAAATGATTCCTAAAAGGGAATTAGAAAAGAACAACATCAAAACTTAACCTCTTTAAATCAGTGAACTAGAATATTCTCCACCACTAGGCCAGAGAGACATATTGTTTACAAATTCCCTCTTCCCTCATCCAGCCTTGATCATAAGTAGATAAGACTGTTAGAGTTCACATAAAAATTATGCGAAACAAAGGCAAACAGAAATTTTGTCATTTAAATTCTATTCCAACTGGAGTCAGTGGCAAGACTCCCATGAACTTCAAAGACAACAGGATTTGGCAGGGGTTAAGCATTCCAAATGGCATTCAAACAGCAGATGGACGTTTGCTGCAGTTCAAAGGCACGAGACGTAGCTTGTGCCTTACTTATGCTAAAATTTACCCCAGCTTATATAATTGTGAAAAGGCCATTACTTCTAGAAGTGAGGGAGAAACCACTGAGAGCATAATGCAAGCTACCATCCATCTGCTCCAAAACTGTGGTGAAAGTCAGCTTACTATGAGAAAAAAATAAAACAATAAAAAGTGGCCATAGTGGTCAGAGGATGCTTATGCTTGGCAACAATCCAGCAGTTTGCAGCAGATGTTAGGGAGCAGGGATGCATCCCCTCCATCCCACGTTTCAGTTCACTTCAGTCAGGAATCTATATGGAATATTTAACATTACAGAAAGACAAATACTCATGCTCACATTCAATTCTTGCTTGGCCCTAGGTTATCTTTATAAGATTGCTTTTGTTTTGTTGAGTCTAGAAGACTTATCCTATTCTACTAAAATCATCTGTGGGGATCTACATACTATTAATGACAATTTGATGAGCAAGTATGTTCACATTCAACTAAAATTGGGAATCCACAAATTTTTTTGGAAAGCAATCAGTTCTTATTGCTCTCATTTACTCTCCTAGTATCTCTCTATTTTACTAACTTTCCTACGCCATCTCAAAACATTGCTCATGGGTTAGCTTCCTAAGTTTCCTCCAAACTGTTCTTATATACAGTCATATATATTCAAAACTGAAATCTTAGGATATCCCCATCCTGCAGAAAGCAATGCTATGGCATTCTTAGAAAAAACACAGATTTCAATCCTAAGACAGGAAATCATCTACCAAATAGGAAGAGTTTTATAGGCTCAAGAGTGAGTTAAAAACACACAGCTTAGGGCAAAAATATAGTGCAAAAGGATCTGGTAAATTTTGAGAAAATACATTTACCTCAAACTCAGGCATGAGGCAAGGCAGAGTATTCAGGTGCTGGGCTATACAGGCTACAGGTACAGAGCCATCTGTGCTGGCTCCAGGCATAGCCAGCTTGGACTTAGAAATCAGAACCAGGCTCACAGGGACAGTGTCCAACTGGCTCAAGTGACTATTCTCTCTTTGACATCTCATCTCAGTTACACTTTTACTGTGCATTTTTATAGCATGATTTGCATATGTTTTGTATTACCTGTATTTGCTTTCCACAGCCACAAGTGTCACTGTCCTTCCCTGCTCTGTCTCCTTCCACCACAGATAATTAGGAGACTCTTGCATCAATTGAGTGACAAATTCCAAAACAGTGGGGATGTGGTTGTAACATCTCCATGAAACAAAAATAGTTAACTGAAATTGAGACCACCATTCAGTGAGCATAAATACAAACTTCAAGCAAATCTTTGCTCCAATACTCACATCAGCCTTGCTGTATCCTCTTTTGTAAGTCTATTTTCATACTCCCAATGCATGGAAGCCAGTTCAAAGATACTTTAGGCTTACAAAGAGTAGTTCAAACTGCTTCAGAGTTACAATTCCACATCTTCCCAAAAAAAAAAAAAAAAAAAAAAAAAAAAAAAAAAAAAAAAAAAAAAAAAAAAAAAAAAAAAAAAGAGTCCTTTTGTTTTGGATGACTCTGACTGAGAAATTACTTGGATTTATCCATCCCGACACCTCATTCTCTCTGAGCATGCACAATTTGGAAGCAGAATGCTCTAAAAACAGGGAAGTTATTAAAGGCTTTTTGGCAAACTGACAGATTCTATGCAACCAGCCTTGACAGCAAAACATTTCACCAGCAATTTGACAGTATTGCTTTGGAATTAAGGATTAAGACAACTTTTAATTCACAAAGAGTTACTCTGGGCATTTTCCTTAGTATATTCTAAAATGTAAAGTGAAGATTCTGTTTACGGGTTATCATGCAGTCATTTTCCTGTCCATATAGGTAAAGTATGCCTTAGACAAGCTGCCCAATTACATCTTGTTTTTAAGATGTAATGAAATTATGGCTACTGTAAAGTTCATGCCCTTGTGCTTAATATAACATGGATTGAAGCCACCTTTTGTCCCACAAGCTCTCCTGCCCTTATCTGTATCCACACTACAACAAACACAAGGGATGTGTTACAGCAGCTTAAGATGCCCTGTAACTGGCTGGTGGTGAAGAACTGCAGCAAGAGAGCTCTCACATTTCCCCTGTGTTTCATGACTGTCCCTGCAAAGATAGTCAAATGTAAGCCTGCATAGATAACATTCCTTGGCTTGACCATTGAACAAAAACAAGCCTGAAGGCACAAACCTCACAATGTTTTTGTTTGCATTCATCTCAAATGCAAGTTTCTAACAAATCCAACATTAAATATGGAAAAATATAAAAGACCCACATCAATACAGAAGTGGAAAGCACCGAATGTTCTGTTTTAACCAATATCCTACTGCATACAGGTTTTCCTTAGTCACAGGGAAGTTAAATCCATTACATCCCAGGAGAAATCTCACTGTTAGCACATCAATTTTTTCAGAGTGGCACAAACTTAAGACAGAGTTCCTAATTTTGCTATCATATGTGCACCGGAATAGATGTGCGAATCAAAATCTCCAGTCTTTCAGACAACATAAACACTTGCTTCCTTCCTTGATAAACATCTCTTCTTTATGTGACAGGGCTGCAGAACTAGAAAGCTATCCCATCCTTGCAGTCAATAGACAGAAGACAGACTGGATTCAAATCTTTTGGTGGAAAAACAATGTCTCAGCTAATGAGACATTTCAGCTAACGTCTTAGCTCAGAAGAAGGAAACGTTCTCATAATCCTGATACTATTTGTGAAAACAAACAAAATTCAAGAAACCCTCCCTCCACACTTCCAAATAGGAGTGTCCTGGAATTTTTCTGAGCCTAAACTGAGATACCTCTAAAGTCAGACTGAATGTAACACACAAGTCATTCAGCAAATATTCAGACTCCTGAACTGACTTTGTATCTATCAAGCCAAATATAAGTCTCTTTCCCTTTCCTCCAAGCACTGAGAGAGCAGGCAGCAAGGTATTCCACTTTAAAGTTATAGTATCACAGAAAGTTAGTCTTGAAGTTCAGAGTGAACATGGAAATCACAGATCCACAAAGTTCACAATGCTATAATTGCATATTTAATGCTTGTTCATAGAAGCAAATGACACCAGAAGATTTGCAAGAGCAGAGACAGTAGCAAGCAGCCATGAAAATGGATTTTTATACTGAGAACAATAAGGTTGATACTGAGGTTTTGGCAGAGGAAATTAAGAAGCGAATGTCCCAGTTCCAGCTAGGACAGGGTTAATATTTAAAGCAGCCAGGAGGGGGCATGGCTAAAACAGGTTATTCTGTATTGTCCCACATCATTGTCTGGATGGGTGCTGTGTGGCAGAGGGAGTGGTCAGGTATTGTCTGTCGTTTGGGAGGGTTTGTGTGAATCCTTCACCTCTTTCTTGCACCCTCTGTCATTAGTATTGTCGCTGTTACAGTTTATTGTCTTTTCTCATTGCTGTTTCCAGAAAAATTTTCTTATCTCAACAATGGTGGTCTTAACCTTTTGTGCCTCTAACTATCCTCTCTGGTCTGCCTCAGGGGAGGGAAGGGGAAAGAGTGATTTCGAGTCAGTGAGAGAACTATAACAGGCAGTATCATTCCTAAACCAAGTTAAAGGCAAAACTGAGCAAACTAATTTCCATCTGTTGGTGGTTAAACCAAGTTTTAAGGCTCAGAAAGGAGTAAAGGTTAGAGTTTCTGGCTTTCCAGAGATACAGTACTTTTCCTATGTTCACTTCCTATTCTGTCCTTGGCAAGTGACTGTTGGAGTGCTGAAACTCCCACATATCTACTTACCCTGCTTAACTTGGACAAAACCTCAGTCCCAGATCACCAGTTACAGTTGCAATACAACAAAGTAAGGCATATTCTCCTATTCAATCCCTAATCTACAATTATTCAAGCATCAGATCATCATTCAATGAGAAACACTTTTGGCATAATTAAAACTGAACCCTCTTATGCCCTTTAGTTCTTCCAAACTGCCCTGGGGAACTGAAGGATAATTAGTATGACCAATATCACGAGGAAAGCAAGCTATAAAATTCATCTTCATACAAAGGCTTTAACTCTTCTGTACATCACAGGCACATACAAGCTTCAAATAGCAATGACAGTACAAGGTGCATAACTGTAAAAATCAGTCTATATTAACAGGTTAGTACCATTTGTTCATGTTAGAGCATGCATTGTGTTGTACATGGTAGAAAAATAGGAAATTGTGTCAGTATTCAAAGATTTCTCTCTTCCTCAGATACTAATATTCAACCTCAGTCTGCTTGTTCCCCTTGTTCCTGGTGGTGAAGTCCTCCCTCCTCAAATCCCATCCACCGTGGGAATGAAATCTTTAATAGCAATCTCTCTGAAAAGTTTACATGTGTTTGAGGTGAGGCTCTAAGGGACTCCTACCCCTCACATAATATCATGAAACTAAAGAAAATAAGATTCGTACCAATGAAAAAAAACACTCATACTGTTCTAGACTTTACTTAATTTCCCCTTGTTTTTCCTATCATACATGAAAAATGCTGGAATAGAGATTGTATTAACAAGGGCCAACACAGATGCACAAATATCTTATAAAATTTGAAAAATTGAGGGCAGGGAAAGAAATGAAATATCCTAATGACCTGCAAAAAGCCTTATACTGTCAGTATTCAGCATGTCAGATTCAGCATGGCAATGATCAGGAAAAATATGTTCAACTCTCTTCTCAACAGCAGTCAGACAGGTGGAAAAAAGATGTCAGAGTATTAGCAAAAAAGCAAAGTTAATCAAAGCTAATGATAACACTGCCTTACAGTGAAGGGGAGCAAT
This sequence comes from Erithacus rubecula, assembly GCF_903797595.1. Taxonomy (NCBI): domain Eukaryota; kingdom Metazoa; phylum Chordata; class Aves; order Passeriformes; family Muscicapidae; genus Erithacus; species Erithacus rubecula. The sequence goes on along the minus strand of NC_136689.1, from coordinate 85,178,752 downwards.
TCTACAGCAAATTTCATCCCTTTGGAAAAACGGATCAATCTTCAACACCTGGCAATAATCACCTGATTATGATATGCTGTGTACAGTCTGCTTGGGCAGGGAAAATTCAGAGAGCTGGGCAGACAAGAAGAGCACCAATGGAAATTCTCAGTGTTTCTTCCATTTCAGTAGAAATTGCAAGCTGAACACTGGTTTTTCTCACATAGAAACTATTTTTTCCTGAATTTCAGATTAAAAATAAATACAAAAATCTGGCTACCATCATTACGATGGATCTTATTTGGAACCACCAGATTATTATTTTGTGAGATGCTTGTGAAACTTCCTTCCACAAAATGAGAACTTATGGCATTAAAGAAACACACCCACCTCCCATTAGAACCAGTATTTTTTAGAAACATGGAAAGCCTGTACATAAACTCATTTTCAGATTATCTTCCATATAATCAGTGTAAAAATGAGATATTCCTTTTCCTGAACTGCTTGCTTAACTTGGAAGTGGTTCCACTGAGTTGTTTGGCCAAAAGAGATCTGCATAACAAGAGGAAGCTCTCCTCAGTGGAGGGACCTCAGCCCCTGGAAATGTGACATGAAACACCATGCCTGCCACTCAGGACACGTGAAAACGACATGGCACTTCAGGAACCCTTACAATGCTTCTGGCTTGGCCATTCCACCAAAAAGGCACGGCATCAGATGCAGCATGAAGAGTTCATGCAGCTGCATAGCTTGAACAGGTTGTCACCTTATTTATCCCTGTACAGCCTCACAACAGCACAGCACATGCCCCTGCAGCCACAAAGACAAGCTATTGTAATTCCCTCGGTATTGAGTTTCCTGCCATGCACAGTAGGTGTGGCATGCCACCAGTGTGTTGGCCTTGGGGACAGGGCAGTGATCACATTACAGCCACCCTGCATGGTGCTCCACACTCAGGCCAAAAAAAGCCTTTCGAGGCTTTGTACAGATTTGTTCTCCAGTGGTTGCAAAACTATATTTTCCTAAAATACCCTCATAATTGCTTTTGAACTAACAAAGGAACACTAAGTAACCTCTTCTCCAGGTAAGCAAGCACCTTTCCTGCAAGCAGCTCTGTGTGCCCTGGCAGGTCACAGCTGCCATATCCACAACTCCTGCAATGCTCAGACAACCCTTCAGTCTACAAACACTTCTGCTTTTCAAAGGATTTAACTTCAGCCTTTAGAGCTGCACCCTTTCCCTTCAGTGTCATGCCTGGAAAAGCCCTTTCTTGCAATGCTTACACATCCTCTCCTAGGCCTCCTGCCTTCAGGACTTGGTGAGAGCAATTCTCTAGGTCTATTTTAACATGATGTACCCTCCTTAAGCGAAGAAACAGTATGTAAATAGGTATCAGACCCATCCAAAGCATAATCACCATTAGTTCTGGATTTACTGTGATTAGCTAGTTCAAGTGAGTCCAACTGTTGTACAATTAGCATCCAAGGCACACAGCAGCAAGTGCATTATCATCACACAGAAATTAAGATTTGTCAGTACAGCACCCTTCACTCCTGTGAGGACTCAGCTTGGAGTGCTTCACAGGGAAAAGCTGAATCCTTCTCCAAGGGCTCATCTACTTGAAAGAAGCTGCTTCCACAGGCCTCAGAGAAAAGCCCCAGCTTGCAGACTGTGCCAAAAGCTAAACCTCCTGGCAATCTCTGTAATGCTCCCTAGGTCTGTTCAAAGTAACTAGAAAATTAGTGCAAGAAGAACAGATTAATACATTAAAACAATTGTCAAAGACACAACATCTATTTGCAGCTGGTGTATTTTACTTGAAACTACATTTTGCCTGGTTCCCTGATAGGTGTTCCTAGTACAGAAGCAGTATCAACCTGCTGAAAGGGACCACCAGTGTCCTCCATCCCCATTAGAAGCTGAACCACACTTGGAAAGAAGTGGTTTTTGTACAGCCTTCCTTCAAATAATCTTGTTTGTATACATGAAAACTGCTGTGTAAACAATTATAAGGGAGGACAAGACAGGGATATTCAAACACCTTTTGGTGGGACCCCAACTCCCCCTAACTTTTGCTCTGGGTTGGGAATCCCCAAGCCTTGTTAAATGACAGCTGCCTTCCTAGACGACTTCTTCATTTCTTTCAGAAACTGGTGCCTGAAAAAGACACTATAATACTTTCTCTCTTCAGCTTCAACTCATAAATCATAGGTTTCAGTGCTGCTTAAGTGTAAAATTTCAGGCTACTGGAGAAGATATCTTAACTGTACCCAAACAAAGTGCTGTGGGAACACAAAGATCTCATAGCACATATAAGGAAATAGCTCAAAAAATCAGCACGGGTTTCTCCTCTCCTAGGAAGAGCCAAGCTCATTCCTTGGACTGCCTTCTGTCAAGAACCCAGGTGCACTTGGTAGAAAGCACAGAAGAATGAAGGAAATCAGGATGTACCTTAAAGAGCTCAGCAACAGAAGCACAGAGACAGGAGGAGGTAGAGGACATGCATACATAGTTGTGGTAATTTTCGTCCCAAGCAGATATTATACATGCTGAGGGTTCTGCTTCCCATGAACTGGACACACATCCAGCAATGGGAAGTAGTGGATTAACTCTGCCTCTTGTTATGTTTGCACACACAGCTCTCACTTTTCCTATCAAACTGCTATTATCCCTATCCAGGAGTCAGCTTGCCTTCCTTCTATTTTCTCCCCATTCTGCAGGAGTAGAGAACAAGCAAGTGCCTGGGTGGCTCTTGGCCTGCATCAACCCCCGACACTTGTACAGCTTTGTGCAAAGTGGAAGCACCAAGACTGTAAATGGTACATGCCAAGGGCCAACAAGTTCCAATATTAAAGGTATTCTAAAAAAAAAGAACTCCCATCCTGAAAAAAACATAATTTTGCTTTTTTCAATCATAAAACAAAATTCATTAGTGTCAACAGCAGGTATGAAGCTTGTTTACACATATTTATGTGTGTGTGCATGCACATACATATATGAAATTTAAAAAAAGCACTAACTACTTTCCTGAGAAACTTGGCAGCAAACTTGCTCTCTCAAAATCTAGAGCTGAAAAAACCACTTGAAATCAATGGCTCTGAAGCTGCCCCATCCTACAGACTGGTCCTTCTGCACAGGGCCCCATGGTACTCCCAGGGTGGAGAAGATGGAGGTCTGGTGTGCTTGCAGGACACTGTGAGGGCTGTGCATGGCCACTGGCTGGGTGTGGTGCTGCTGACTGAGCCCCTCATCACTCCTGTCCTGGTGCTGTCTTCATGTTCAGCCCTGCTCTAGAGGATGCTGCCCCAAATCCCTACTCATGCACACCAATGTGTGATTGCAAGACTGAAACAGCAGGTAAGGGTCAGACCAGAATCGTCAGAGTCAAACATTGCTGAATTTTCAGTTTCACTGGGAACAGTTAGTACGGTTGTTTCCAAAACCAGTGATATTTACTTTAGTGCATGATGTTTGCTAGTCTTTCTATCCAAATTACAAAAGCAAATATGGTCTATTGTGCCAAAATTCAAATCTATTAGTGGTATGAATCCACTTATTATAGAAAAATTATTCAACTGATGGAATTATAATCAAAATATGAAACTGATCTTTAAATTTTACTCAAATATGGTTAAAGAGCAACTAGAAATTCATCTCTGCAGGAGGAGATGCAAATAGATGAATTCAGATCCATGTACTTGGTTAATCTACCATCCATCTGTTAGACAATTATGGCATTATCCAATAAAGTCTTGACCACGTAGTACAAACAAACAAGGCAGTAATCTATCATAATTAACATTCAGGAGGGATTTTTTTGCAAAAAATAAGCTACAATTTTATTAGCAGTGTTCACCTAATGAAAGCAAGTTTTATCATTGACTGTAAAATATTTTTAGGTCAGGAAAAGAGCACATAAAGGCCTTAAAGAGAAAAATAATGTTCATCAGTACCTTCATTAGTTGCATGCAGATCATAGATCTTTCTGATGCCAATTGTTAAAAAGTGAGGCATAACCAATTCAGTTGCAAATTCCCCAGTGCAGACACACAATTTTTACATTTGTTGAAGGATACGGAACTCATTAGCAGTAATTCATCAACAATCAATTAAAAAAAAAAAAGAAATTCAATGATGATCTAGGAAAAAAGCTTGCCATTTTAATGCAAGAGTTACTATCCTTATTAAATTCAACTCTTTAGAAATTGTGCAACTGTGGTAACACAAACAATAGAATCCTGATTCTCCTCCTCTCCCTCCAATCATCAAATACTGAGGAGAAGCTTTTGTTTAAATTGCTTAGTTACTGCCAAGTTGTTTACTGACCTCTTAAATTTTATGTTACAGCATGCTGCTGTGGTAAAACTGTGAGCACAGATAAAATAGCTGTCTTTAAAAGCTTCTCCCCACCCCCACCTGCCCCTCATTGTATAAGGAGCACAATTCACCAGAAGACTATTAAATTCCATATTTTTAAGACGAGGAACAGCTGCAATGGGCTGGAAATGAATTATAATGAGGCACAATCTTCACTCCTCTACCAATTACAGTTGCAGAAAACATTCAAGACTCAGATGTGAGAGCCAGGAGCAAAGAGGAAATAAAGAAACCTCACTGTCCCATTGCCATCTCTGCAGCAGGGATAACCTGCACACTTAGAGGTCAGACACACATAGGGCCAGAGACTCAGAACAACCTGTTACTGTTTTTTTAAATTTTCTGTTGGAAGATGAACATGTCATAATTAAGACAGGAATGGCACCTTTTATCACTGATGAAAACTGCCTGCTTCTCATGTATGCTGGCAAATGCTAGGAACATCCATAATTCCCTTTGGTGAAGTGCCTACCTGCTGCCAGACCACATTGGTCCACAATGCTGTGCAGAGCAGAGTCACCTGGCTAGAAAAACATGAGTGGTTATTACTATTCTTATGTCAAAACACTTGGTATGATCTGTGCTTTGCTTAGAGGAGGATATATTTAACACACTTAGGAATGGACCTGGGCTCAGACTAGTCAGCTTCACCTTAGTCCCTGAGAAGGTGACAGAGCAACTTATCTTGGTAGCCACTTCCAAACAGACAAAGGGCACGAAGATAGTCAGCCTGTAATTATGCAGAGGAAATTATGCTGAGCATCTCATTACCTTCTGTAAGGTGACCAGTTCAGTGGATTTTGTTTGAGCAGTGGGTGTTGTTTACCTTGACCTTAATAAGGCTTTTGACACTGTCTCCTGTAACATCCGTGGACAAGCTGACAAGGTATGGGTTAGGTAAGGATGCAGTGGGGTAGATGGGAAAGTGCTGGAGCTGCCAGTCCCAGGGAGTTATGATGTGTGGTGCAAAGTTCAGCAGGAGGAGTGTCACTAGTAATGTACCCCACAGGTTTATTTGGAGCCAATACAGTCTACACCTTCAGTAACGACTGGGGCAACAAAACTCAGTGTACTCTCAGGAAGCCTGCACACAGTACAAGACTGGGAGGAGTGTCTGATACACCAGATGGTATTAGTCAGTGCTATTAAGCAGGAATGTGCTGCCATTCAGCAGGACCTGGACAGAGAGGAATCTAATTAACCTCAAAAAATGCATCTGCAGAGGAATAAGCCCAAGCACCAGTACATGTTGGAAACAAAGCATCTGGAAAGTAGCTTTGCAGAGGACAGCCTTGGAGGTGTGATGAACCACAAGCTGACCACAAGCCAGCAGTGTACCCTCATGGTAAAGTACTCCAACAGAATCCTGTCCTGCTTTAAGGTGTGAGCAGGTCTGGCAGCCTTTGCACACTTTGCTTGGGCAGGGGAATTGGAGCAAAAGATCGAGAGGTTTCTTCTGGCCTCAAGTCTTCTCTGAAGCTCTGTGTGAGCAGAAATCTAACTAGCTAGCACTGGTGTTAGTTTGCTAAATTACTTTAAACAATATCATGAGTCAGACTAGAGGTTTTTATTTAGTAGGGCCACACTGGACAAATAAGATGACTAAGAGCACCTTACTAGCTACATTAAAGGCATCAAAGTTAGAAGCAAGTCATAGGGGTTGCCTCCAATGAGTGCCACGATTGAGACCGCATTGAGGCCCTTTCATTGCTCAGTTCTGGAATAAAAAAAGAGGGAATATTCAATGTTTAGTATCTGTGGACCCACAACACCACAGCAGCAAAATCAAGATTGATATATTCCATTCCGGAAATGTTTCCAAATAATTTATTTCTAACAACAGAAAAATACTTCAGCATCAGCACTCTTTTGTTCTTTATAATTTAGTGTTGTCTTCTATTGTGCAAGCACCCAAGCTACACAATTTGTCAAGAAGTTTGTACTAATGCATTGTTATACTCCCTGAAATTGTTCAAAATTACTTTTCTGAAAATTGCGACATCGAAGTACTAAGAAATCAATATTTTTCTCCCTGTTTAAGATGGAAAAAACTACTCTGCTCATCAGTGAGACTGTAGTTGTAGGTCTGACACCACGTGCCTTGTGCTCCCAGCTGAAGGCAGATATCAGGCTGTTCCTCTATGTCTAAGACCTTTAAGAAGAACAAGAAAAGAATGTGAATGGGTAAAAGCCAGACTTTTTCTTACTTTTGTGGCTATGTGAGAAGCACACACTTGTTCTTTCACTGGACTGTTAAATATCAAGTTCACTGGAGAAGTAATTGCTATAGTCATAAAGAAGTCAAAACCCTATGTGAAAATCACAGTCTGAAACTGTCCGTGCAGCATATGTCAAACACTGTATCTAAAATTGTTGTTAAGACCACCTAATTATTTAAGAAATGATGGTATGTCAAATTGACACAGAGCAGATGGCTCAGATCTCTGCAGGGGCAGCAGTGCTGCACATCTGGCTAGAGCAGATACAGCTCCTACTGGAGAGAAGAGGGAAGAGTGTGTAATGGTAGGACTCTATAAACTCATACAATAAAGCTAATCAAGAATAAAATTAGTCTCTTAGAGAACACACCACACAAAATCTGGACTAAAAATGCATTAGAAAAAGGCAAAAGGTAATGTGGAATTATTCAATTTACTAATGGAACACTGACTTGAGGAATTCAATTCAGGAAAATATTTAGTTTCAGTAATACTTGCACTACTCCTTTACAAAATAGTAAGGGAACATAGCTTTAAAGCTTCCTGAAATGGAGATTATTAGTAAAATAAAACTTCCCTTTGGGGAAATTCAGCAAGTATCTTGTTTCTCAATTATAAAGGCAGAAGGGATCAGGAAAGCAAGAAAATCCAGGAGATAACATTGAACACAACTGTTCAGCTTGCCCTAAGGAGCTAAAGCATTGTAATAAAACATCTGTGGATCTGAAGATGCAGAATGAAAAAAAGCAAAGTCTTAAGGACTTCAATTAAAAAAAAATTAGCAGACTTTCATGTTTGCTAGAGAAATATTTTTAGTGGACCATGTTTTTTAGGAAGATGTTTAAGTGAATAACAGGTATGCAGAGTTTGAAAATAAAGCAGGACTAAGTTTCTCATCTACATCCTCATGTAACTGCTTTGAAAAATCACATCATCTTTGTAGTAGAATTAATGGAAGGGAAAAACCTCACCTATAGAAGAACTTCAAACTAGCATTAGATTGTTTCCTGTCTCTAAAATGTCATAATCACACACATTGCATTATGCAGAGTAATGGGCTAGAAATAACAAGTTGCTGCGTGCTTGTGGTAAAGATGTGCTGTGTGCAAGTGCAGAACAGATCTTACAGAGAGAATAGACTTCAATCAGTACAATATGGAGCAAATTCTAAACTTAAACCAAAGCCAATAATAATTTGCAATACCAGGTACAAAACGTGATTGAAAACACCTGTGCCCTAGATATCATCCTAGACAAGTATCAAAATTAGTACGGAACAGCAAAGATCGTATCGAGTCCTATGTTGAAACCAGAAAAAAAAAAAAAATCTAGTACACTCTTAATTGTCCATATATGAATCTAGAGTTACAGCTGACATTGATGTTATTTTGTACATTGAGGCTTAACAGGGAGTACTATGGGAAAACAAACTTTTCTATTCCTTTGATAGATTTTGTAGTTAAAACATGCTTTATTACAAGGCTCCAAATGGCCAGACAGGAGCAGCTATTTCACAGTCTTAGAAGATTTAATAGCAATGTGCTAACACTTGTTACATTTATCTCAGAAGTTGCCCAGGAAAATTATTATTATAATGCCAGAAGGAAAGTGAGAAAAAGATTGCAATTCTTTTTTTCGTATTTCAAAATTGGAACAAAAATAAAAACGTGAATACTTTATTGAGGCCCTGAAGTATGGTATATAGCACCTGTTAAAAAAACAAAACCAAAATAAACCAAAAATACCCATCCCTTTATTTCCAAATGCAACTTGTCCACATACTTGTTAAGAGTTGCTGCCTTAACTAAGATTGAAATAGATCGTCTTGTTTCTCCTTTTGTCTTTTTTTAGGGTCTTATAGGAAAAATGTCATACACTTTGACACTCTCTCATGTCCCAAATTGGTCATTGAAAAGGCAAAGATGTGGCAGAATGGATGCAATATATATATATATATAAAGATACATTTGGCAGTGTCTAGTTTAAGAAAGACCCCAGACTGCCTACTTGGTCTGAATGAACTGGAACCCTGCTCTCATACAAGGCCTTAGCTCTGCTGGTTGGCACTGAGCCAGTCACCCCCAGTTATGACCTAAGCAATATATAAATCACATGTTTAGACTTCAGAATCACAGGATGAACACTTTCAATACTCCAAGCCACTAGGAATGAGGCTGAATTACAGCCACCTTGGAAATTGCCACTCATAACCATTTTTGTTCATACACCACAGCATTTAGACATCCTAATCACAGGCCCAGACCCTACAATATTTGATCCATGAAACAAGGGCATCCTTATTATCTGAAATAAATTTACATTTCCACTTATAAGAACAAAAGGTGGCTCTAGGTTCTACAACAAAGCTGAGGTATTGATGTTTGTCTTCCTCCTAGCAAAGCAATATGAATCTATTTCTGTTCAGCAGTCTTTTGCTTAAGAAGCATTTCTAAAAGTAAGGTTTTGAAATCAAAAACTGATATGGGACCAGGTCATACAACATGGAAGGATTTTTCATACAGCAACATTTATAAACCAAAACTCTCACAGTAACTAGGGTGACCAAGACCTGGTATTGATAGAAAAGTCTTCTTTTGCATTAACAGTGGGGATTAAATCAAAACAAGAATTTCGTCTGACAAAATCCACATTTAACATTTTCAAACCTGTGATGATTTGATTACAATAAGAAAGTATCAGATATATATTTTAGTGAGGAAGCACTATTCTTGTTTAAAAGTTTTCATAGGTAGACCCATACTTCAATTCATCTTGAGGAGATAAAAGAACCCTTGATAATAAATAGGAAGGAAGTGTTAAACAATTACTAAGTAGTCTCTCTTGTGGTGATCCCTTAAACTTAAGAGAGTACACATGGAAGTTTCATGTACCACAAACAACCCGGACCTTATTTTTCACTTTGATATTAAGACTTACTTTTAGAATGCATTTTTCTTATTAATACTTAATAAATCTTTTTAGCAGGGGATTCATATTGTTCTCAGCTGATGTAAAGTTAAATTACCTTCAATATCCAACTAAAATTTAAAATAATAAGTCTTACAAATATATATATAAAGAAAGAGGGATTTACACTTGTTTGCATTTGTAAATCAATCAAAATAATCTGAGTAGCATGTAGTCTAATCAGCCTGTATTGTCAGCAACAGTTGTCTCATATTAGACAGTTGATCTTATAACCACAAGGTTCTGGATAGAAATTTTAAAATAAGTATTCTACCAAACATACTGTTTTATAAAAACTGAAGTACTTCAGTAATGTTTTACTGCTTTGACCAACATCTTTTACATTTAATCAATGGGACTCAGGACAGAAAATAGCCCTTTTGGCATGAACTAATTTTGAACTGTTCAAAGGTTTGTTTTTCTTTGAGTACAAAATTACATATTTCAAAATGTCTAATGGTTTCATAAAACTCAACTAGAATTATCCACCCTGCTCCTCCATAAAATGTCTGGAGACCTTGTTGCAAATATGTTTTCTATTACATCTCCTTAAACTCATCACTTAAAAACTTCAGGAATCAAAATATTTTGTACCTGAAATAGCTATCTTAGTTCCTTATGTAATTTCTTTCAGTAAGAAATTATTGTATTTTATAAAAGAATGACCCTGTGGACAGGCTTCCTTCCTCTTTCACAGCTTGCATTAGTTTTCGCAATTTAGTGCTGAATATTGCCTGAGGAGTACCAGCACCTTTCCAGCAATTCAAAGATAAGAGTCCAAAAGGGAGAAGCAGAGCACATTGTTTGTAGGGAACCTGCTAGAGAACCAAAGAAAGAAGCTCACATGGTCAGCCTTGGGATGTTTGCAGAGATCTGCAAGTAACAGATGCGTCAGTTCACATATCTACCCTCTATTTTTGTATATGTTTGTACAGACACATGATTCTGAACTTATACATAACCTGCAGAGAATATTTTAAAATTTTTAAATCCCAAAAGCTTGAAATTAAGCAGTACTATAGAACCGACATAAGTACATCCTGAAGTGTGCATTTCAGCTTTGATAATACCCAATTCCCTTTTTCAGACATCTTCTGTGTGGATTTTTTTTTTTTCTCCTTCAGGTGATTTTACATAGATGAGTAAGATTTGTGGCAATCCCAATACAGAAAGGAGCCCAAATTGTTACATTTGTCCATGGGGTGTGAAGGATGCTTCTTTTCTCATACCATAGGAGAGGGAGTATGGAAAAAAACCTGCTAGGGCCTGATCTACATAAAGCAAAGAAAGTATTTCACCGTTTGTGTTTAAGACAGCATCACACAAACCAGCAGTTGTAAGTTGGACTCACAATTAGTAAGATGACTCTCAGACTAGAGAGTTTTAAAACACATCAATTTCATTAATAAACCAAACTTCCCTAAGTTGTTTAAGATCCAGCAAAAGAAAGCCAGTACATTCCTAATACAGTGTTCTAGGTCTGGAAAAGGGCTTCAAGGTCAAGACTTGTCTCTGATAAAAGACATATCTCAAGGTGATCTTCTGAAGGGTAGATAATGATGCTTGGACTGCAATACAGATAACACTGGAGAAGAGATGGATAACACCAGCATTATGATCCAATCCTTACAACACTCACAATTCCAACAGATATTATTCCCAAGGTAAAAGATACAGTAGCACTGAAATTCCACAAGTCTAAGTTATAAATGAACTAAGCAGTTCTCGCTGGCTGCTGATGAACAGTTATTCTTCAGCAAGCCATAAAGCTTTCATGCAGGTACAGCCAAACAAGAGAAAATGAGCTCTCATCATTTTTAGCTGGCTTATAAATCTTCAAGTAAGCTGCCAATAGAATGGTTGTGAAAAGTGTGGTATGAAGTGATAGCGAAATGTGATATGAATGATGGTGAAGAGACTCGTATGAAATTGGTACAACATCAATGGACTACATGGGTGGTGATGGCAATTAACAAGATCCTAAACAGGTTCTATGAATTGAGCAGAAATATAGTATTATATTAACCACTCTACCCTAAAATAATTCCTCAATTCTACAATTATGTGAACAACAAGGACAATAAAATAGAGAAATTCTTCAGTGACATGAGAATGTTCTGGCAGCTGCCTCTACCTGGGAACACAAACTCTGAATGGAATCCATCAGGTCTGAACCCACAAAAACAATTGTACAGCAAAGCCCACACATGCTGAGTCAAACAGCAGAGTGACTTAAGATGACTCAATAATAAAATTAGTTTTGCCCATTCATAAGCCATCAAGATGATGTTCAGCCACCATATCAGTAGATGTAAATTAGATGAAAGTTATAATTATTTCAGAAAGCACAATATTGCCTCAAAAATAAGCAAATCAATATTTCAAACCTGCAAAGTGTCTACAAGACAAAAGATCTACACCTCATTTTGTACTTTGGCAGACAAACCTATCGGTGGGACCTCCACTTATACAGGATGGTGTGAGCAAGACAAAATACCTAAACCTAGTTTTTCAACAACATCCATGGAATTTCATTCCCTTTACATTTCATAGAGAAAAAAAAAAAAAAAATCATTTCCTTGCAATTTAAATGCACCTACCACAGAACAGAATTGTCTGTCCCACCTTGGCCCATGCTCTTTGGGCTGTCTCAGCTGCATTTGCTCCTCCTATCCATCTCCTCTCTGTATCAGAGCAGCTCTGAACAGACATTGTCTGGAAATGAAGGAACATGCTTTCCCTTTCCCCAGCAGAGTGGAAAGTGTTTCCAAGCCTGAACTGCCCTCCAGCCCTGAGGGACTAACATTTCTTGAATTAAGGACCAGTCATTGAGGAATTCCACTTTGGGCAGGTAAAGAGTGGCAGGCTACACAAATTTTAAAGTACAAGTCAACTCATTAGGTCTTATGATCACCACTGACTACCAGGACAGGTGTTGGAAAAGCCAAAGCCAAAGCTTTGTACTAGCTTTGAGCATGTTCTCTGGTGTAGTACTCACAAGGCTGGCAGACAGCTGTGAAGCATTTCCAAGCAGACTGTTACAAATATTTCTGAGTAACTGTCATTCAGTAAGACTTTACAGACATTGTTGCCTCCTTAGAAAAAAGATTGATGGAGAACATTAAATCGATACAAGTCCAAGTTTATCCTTGGCTTCAGTGCAAGATTGAAAACCAGGCTTCAAGCATTTTGAACACCTTTGTACTTTCTTCAAGGTCTGCAGAGCACTGGCCAAGCTTGAAAATTCTTGAGCTGCTCTAGGGCCTCAAAAATATTACCTGAATATTATCTAGTAGGTGAGATAATAGAAAGATTTTTTCTACTAAAATCATTAAAAATAAGGTTGCATGCTGTCTGGGGTCCTCTGTCTGCCTCTAGTAGATGTCATAAAAAAACCAAATAAAATTCCAAGACTGCTGTTTTGCCAACATTGAACTCCCACCTTCAAGTCTCAGGGGAAGTTCAAAGATTTTACCTTTTGCATGATTAAGAGCCTTATGACCTCTCCAAAGCTACTATTGCATAAATATATAAAAAATAAGTCCATTTGCTGCAAGCAGGTCTAAGCTTTTGTCTTTGTCATTTGAGAAAGTAGTATGATTGCATTTTAGTGTGTTCCCATGCAGCCATAGACATCAACAGCAATTACCACTATAATCCAGGAGTTAATCTACCAGTCAGAAGTAAGATTATTCTGATCAAATACAGAAATTCTCATCAATGCAAGTCACCATTGCAAGGCTCCAATGGTTCTGAGATTTAGGGTGCAATTCCTTTAATCTGAAATCGGATGACTAAAATAGGTGAGATTAATCTCATCCTGTTTCTCTTCCTGTTTCTCTCTAGTGACAATACAGACAGCCCAAGGTGGCTCCTTCTAACACACATACAGGAAGAAAGGCAAATTTCCCCTTACTCAACAAGTCTACAAGCTACCAATATAAGCTCTGTCTCCATAGCAGACACAAAGACATAGCAATAAATGTTTTTATATTAGGAAGCATTGATTCTGTAGAAACTGTTGGCAAAGTAATTTGAAATGCTGAGTGGTAATAGTTTTACACGTCCTAAAACAAGAACAATTTTAGAAAATGAAGAAAGTAGACAGAATGCCTAATTGAAATTGCCAAACAACAAAACCTACCTCTCCACCTCACTTACCTGAAAAGACACATTTCAAAAACCTTAGTTTTTCAACTCTTACAAAAATAAAACCTGGAGAAGTTTCACATACAACAAAGAGGCAAAACTATTTAAATAAAAGGCAATACCAGCAGTAAAATAAATATGAATAAACTGTCTTTGAGCTTGACTTTGTAAAAAAAAAAAAATAAATAAGGTTTCCAATTTTCACAGAAACTCAACTACAGAACAGCCAGCCTAGAAAAGGGCAAGGAACCCTGTTAAATTAAATATCTACTATAACAACCTTCTCAGAGATTTATATACTAGAGTAGCTATAATGGCAAAAGGAAAGGCAGGATTACTTAGGAGGTTCCTTTCAATCCTATGCTCCTAATTTGAGCTTCTACTAAAGAGCAGAGGTCAAGCTGATCAAAGAGGAAACAGTACCAGTGATCAAGTAATTTTTTAAAAACTTCAAATCTCTTCTTTCCCTATCTCAACCCTCTCTGCCTTCACCTTACCCTAAAACACTAGTGCCAGGGAGACTAAGCAGTTAAATCACCTCTGTCCTGATAGCAAAAGATGAAGAAGACAGCTTCCAATCCCTCTTCCTTCATTGAACACAGAAAGAATGCTAACAGCCATACAACAGAAAATAACTCCAGCACACAGCAGCACTACCCTTGTTGATGCACTATATGGTACCTCATTTCAAAGCTGAAGGACAACACAGCTACACAACTCTGGTAAAACACTTCCTTTAGGAAACTATACGTTATTATAGGTATTTACCATCACTAACAATCAGAGATAATCTAGGAAACACACATTACTTTGATTTGTAATGCAGGTTTACCTTACCAGAAGAGTTTGTTTGTCTCCCTTGAGCAGAGCCACACAGCATAAAAAAATCCCCCGTGCTGCCGGGTAGGCAGCAGCTAAGAACTGGCTGTAATGAGAAGAGAAATTTCACCTGGGCCATACAGGAAGGCTCTTCTCCTCTTTGGGAGGATAATCAAATATCAGAATTAATGAAAGCAATGCAGCAGCACCTGTGAAGGTGGCACTGACATTCAGAAAAAAGGATTCCTAAGGAAATTTTCTAGGCAAGACTGTATACTATATAAGAGTATATGTTGCTTAAGTAAAATAGAAATTTTTTCCACTCCCTGCACTGCTTTACACTATGTTCAGGAGGGAAGAGGCTGGGACTGGAGGTGCCTGTGGCTGCATGAAACCTGCATGTGAAAGGGTTGCTGGTAGCAGGGGTAGAAGATGTTCTTATGTAAGGCAAAATGCAGAAAATAGCTCAGCTACAGTCTGGCAGGGAAGACAGGAGTGTGATGAGACCAGGGAATTGTGAGGGGCTGCTGGTGGGAATAGGGGAATTAAGGTGGTGGATACCACCACCAAGGGGATGTGTTTGTGCAGTGCAGCTCAAGGTGTTCAGAACTCCCATTTAAGTTTGACTAATGGACAAGTTTCTTCAGGCAACTACTGATGGAAAAAGTCATTATTCAATGGAGTAGGAAGTGGTTTAGGACAGGAGTCATATGCTTCAACTGTTTTGGGTGGACCCAGACTGATTTCACTGACCAAAGTCACATTACTTTTAGCTCAACCCTATGACAGAAAGCAGCAATGATTCAATCTGTGATGTAGCTGAAGCCTTGACTCAGTGCTCCTGTGAGAAGATAGTGTGGACAGTTTGTGTGAGTTGTGATTGCAGAGGGACTGTCTTTGTATAACTAACCTCTCACCTCACTAATCACTAAGAGGCTCATGGGGGCAAATCATTGAACCTAAGTGACTTACCAAACCAGAAAAGATAAATAGGAGTGGCTTTGTATGATCCACTCACAGGTTGAAACTAGACCAGAACTCAAAGAAGACTGGACTGACATCAATCAAACCTCATTATGAAGAAAGAATATGATGTTATTAATAGGAAAGGATATGTAAAGTACCCCCTTCATAATGCTGCTGAGCTTGATGAGTAGGTATATAGTGAATGCATAGGTTATTTCTGAACAAATGGTTCTTCAAAAATCACACATCTAATGTTTTCTGAGATGCTAAAAAGAACCATTGCTGCTCTTAGTCAAGTTCTTCCCCCCTAATTGCAATACAGCTGCTATTAGCCAATTCCCCTGGCCTCTCCAGCTATCACAGTAATCTGAACCTAGGATAATGTTTTCACTTTGTTATTTTTTCCTGTAGACAAAATCAGGAGCATTTCCTTTCTGACTGTATGACACAGGCTACAGACAGCCTGGCGCCAAAGCTTTCTGCAGATCAATATATTTAATGCATTTAAAGACAGTAAAATCTCCCAGGTTAGTCCTGGGTTGCTTGAGGAAAAAGAAAGCCAAAAGGATAGGGAACACTGAAGATAGGGATTTAATATTTAATTTGCTTACTTAAGGAGCTCTCCATTTTAACAAAAGGCCTAGTTAAGTTACTTTGAGTTTCAATTTAGAGCATTTTTCTTAAAAAATGGTAAATGTGGAGAAAAATTTAATGTATAAAGTGGAGTCAGATATACTGAGACACAGACTGGTGAGAGGCTTGTTTATATGCATAAACACAAAACAATTAAGAAATGCTAAAGATTGTGGGAACAAAAATATTATCAGTTCCATCATACCAATTTCTCTCTTCCCATCTCCCAAATTTTTTTTTTCAGTTGAAAATTGCTTCAGTCACTCTGGCCTTTCCCACTGACTTTCCTCATTTACTTAAGTTGCTTCTCATTTTCATTAACCTTCAATCTTTATTGCTCCAAATGACTACTTTTGCTTGTCAATAAGTTTTACTTCCTCTTAAATACAACACATAGAGGCAGTCACTCAAGTGAGGAAACCATTCTCCTATGAAGTACACCAGAATTGTTATTTTTTTCATTCAGCCTCAAAAATTCCACAGGCACTTCCTTTTACCCTACCTACTTCCCACCTTCCATTCAAAAAAATTGTCTAACAAGAAAATATGAATGAGCCTCACTAAAAAATCTGCCATCCTTTTTAGACTCAGTTCATACCCACCAAAAAGCATTATTATATGCATTAAAACTTATAAATACCATTGAGAAATTGCTGTTTTGCTGTCAATCTTCAAAATAATGGTACCCCAAGTTTACCATATGTCTTGCAAAGCAGAAGCATTTTTGTTGGTTACAATTGGAAGAGCAACTTATTAAACTTCAGTTCTATGCACAGCATTAAGCTGCCAAAAACAGTGAATAAAATAACATTTTCCACCTTAACACAGTATTAACTACAAAGCTCACGCACACACTGCTTTAAATGCAAATATTAATTATTTCATGCTAATATTTTAGCAAGAATGAGTGCAATTATTTAATCAAAGTAGATGCAGTGGGAGGTAAGCAAGAAGAAGTAGCTGTTACTGGTTTGTGGGAAATAAATTTAGTCTTCTCTTGTATGAATTAGGTGGTTAAAAGAGAAATGTTTCCTTTCTGTTTCATCTAGAGGTCTGTGACCTTTTGGTTAGTTCCAGTACACTTGTGCTTCCTCCCCAAGTCCAGATTAGCTCTATACTTGTGAAGTGTTTACAATACTTTTAGAGGGTTTTGATTGAAATTTGGGATGTGAGATTCAAGGTACTTCACACAATTGTTAAAGTTAACATCAGTTATTTTGCTCTCTGAGTGCATCTCATTCTGCTAAAGGTCCTCAGCCTTGGTGTGCTATAGCACTACAAGAAAGCTGGTCCTTGCTATTAATTCCAGGACAGTCTGACTACAGCAGCTCTCGGGAATGGCATTTTATTCCTTTGTAGCAAGTATATGCTATATATTTATTACATATGTATAAGCATATAAATTATATCATCTGGGTACAGAACAGTAGAACAGGAGAAAATTAGAAGAACAGCTTCAGGTTTTATGCATTGTTGTCTTGTACTTAAAATGGCAGAAATCAGCTGTGACTATTTCACCCTGGGACCAGGTCTGCCTGATGCCATGTCAGAGCATAGGGCAGCAGCCCAGCTCCCTGCAACTCTGCCTATCAAGTCAAATTGCACATGCTCTGCTTCATCCAGAAGCCTTATGTGATACCTATTAGGGTTTCTAAAGAACTCAGTGATCAAAAGAGTGATGATCCCCTCTCAGAAAAACTGTCTGCTTTGGGCCCTGAAGCCCAAAGGTTCTTGTGGTTCTTGTGATGGAAAAATCCAGCCTGGAAATGAGTAAGCAATAAAAATTTTCACATTAATTCACTTCGCAATGTTAACTCTCCTCTATATAAACATCTCAGTGAATCAGCTCTTCTTAACTGCTTGCCCCCTGCTACTCAGCAATGCACAACAGAGTATATGTATGCATTTTAGAAAACAGCACCATTTCCCCTGTGGCTATTCTTCCTTGTGACTAGAGAAAGCAGTATTTGCCCACATTTTCTGCAGGAAGGACTGTAATATAACATAACACTTACATGCTAAAAAGGCAAAAATATGTACAATGAGAATAAAAAAAGGACCATTTCACCTAACCAGGACTTCAATCTGAGCTGCAAAGTTTGTTTTGAACTTGCATTTTCAGGGATCTCAGCTGTAATATTTGTGTCTACATTAAAGGCCTGAAACTTCACACATTATTTCCTAGTCGATGAAAATATCTGTTCTAGCTCTTAAGTTTAAATATGGCATATGTAACACTGTAGCATCTAGGGAGCCCAAACAATATGGCTATAAACTCTTAAGAAGGGAAAGACAAGGAAGGAGAGGTTGTTGGGGTATTTCTGTATGATAGGAAGTGTTTCAACTGTCTAGAGCTTTATGATGGATTGAATATTTATAAATGTTTAGAGGGAAGGCCATCAGGACAGATATCCTGGTGGAATTCTCTTATAGACCACCCAAGCACATTTAGAATAGAGCAGGGGAATTTTGCATTAGATATTAGAAAACATTTTTTCACTGAAAACTGTAAGCTGCCCAGGGAAGTTTTTGAGTCACCATCCCTGAAGGCATTTAAAAGACATATAGATGTGGCACTGAGGGATCTGGCTTAGTTGTGGACTTGGCACTGTTGGGTTAATGGTTGGATTTCATGACCTCAAATGTCTTTTCCAACATTAATGATTCTGTGATTCCAATAGAGACAGAAGAAAATATACTCTGCCTCCAAAATTTGAACTCTTTTATATGCTAGTACTTTATGTAAAAACCCCAGTACATTCCACTGGCATAGGGACCAGAGGCCAATTCCCTTTCTACTGTATATTGGAATGGTTCAACCAGCTGACTTCAAATAGGCCATGCTATTTAATTCCAGTGAGGAGTTTGCCCCGAGGGTCTTGCTAACACTTTTGATCATGAACACTAAAAGGGTAGTAATCCTCAAGCTCAAATGAATTTACACACTAGATTTCTATGGCTCAGAAGAAGCAAAAGCTGTTTCAGTCTACTGTGAAAATCAGGAATTTTGTCTAAAAAATGAAAAAACCAAACAGTTTTGTCAAAATATGCATGTATATGAGGGTTCCAAAATATAAATTATTCACTCCTAAACATAGGGCTAAATATTATGGATGGGAGCCAATAGCAGTGCTTGTCTAGAAGCTTCTCATAAGGAAGGCAAGTGCTGAAATCTTGAAACTGTGACCCATGCAAAGCTAAAACCCACTGAAGCCACCAGGACCATTCACCTTGCTGTGGGGTGACCTATAGCTCTGCTTCACAGTGCAAGATGAAATCTCAAGTATCATGAGGCAGCTGATACCACACTTACTTTTTGTAGCCAAGAAATGAGTTACAACAAGAGACTTTAAATAACAGCAAGATGTGAATCACAGAATCACAGAATTGTTAAAGTTGGAAGGGACCTTTGGAGATCATCCAGTCCAACCCTCTGCTGAGGCAGGGTCATCTAAATCAGGTTGCACAGGAATGCATTCAGGTGGGTTTGGAATGTCTCCAGTGAGGGAGACTTCACAACCTCCATGGGCAGTCTGTTCCCTGGGCAGAAGGGAACAATGTAAAGAAGTTCTGCCTCATGTTGAGGTGGATCTTCCTGTGGTTTTATTTACAACCTTTACTCCTCATCCTGTCACTGGGAACCACTGAAAAGAGTCTGGCATAATCCTCTTGACACCCACCTGTAAGTTATATATATGCACTGATGAGATCCTCCCTCAGTCCTTTCTTTTCTAGACTAAACATTCCCAGCTCCCTCAGTCTCTCCTTATAAAAAAGATGCTCCAGACCCCAAATCATCTTTGTGGCCTCCACTGGACCCTCTCCAGCTCCTCCTTGTCTTCCTTGTGCTGAGGAGCCCAGAGCTGGACACAGCACCCCAGATGTGGCCTCACTAGGGCTGAGCAGAGGGCCAGGATCACCTCCCTCCACCTGCTGGCCACACTCTGCCCAAAGCACCCCAGGATCCCACTGGCCCTCCTGGCCACCAGGGCACAGCTGGCTCATTGTCAACTTGTCACCCACCAAGACTCCCAGGTCCTCCCCCACAGAGCTGCTCTCCAGTCTGTCTGACCCCAGCCTGTGCTGGGACTTGGGGTTTTTCCTCCCCAGGTGCAGGACCCTGCACTGGCCCTTGTTGAATCTCACTGGGTTTCTCTTTACCCAACTCTCCAGCCTATGGAGGCCCTGAATGGCAGCTCAGCCTTCACATGAATCTCCCACTCCCGCCAGTTTTTTAACATCAGCATAAGATGGTACACAGTACTTCTGTAGGCCTAGATTTATTGCACATATTTAATTATTATTCTGAAGAGGAGATAATAACCAAACACTGATTAAATTAATCAGATATAAAGAAAGCTGTTATGAAATTCTGAGTGACCTCTGATTCAAATGGGGACTGCAATAGCCAGAAAAATGCCAGATGGCCAGTTACTACTGACTCTACTACTCTACTCTGCTGACTGAATAGAGCAACAGAAATGTGTCATGTGGATTGCCAGAACTTAAACTAGCTATTATAACTCAGGGAAAAAACACAAGTTTAATGTGAACAACTCCTTTCCTAAAACAAACACACATCTGCTCAAAAGACATAAATATCAGCCTCAAAAAATATTAAGAAAGGTAGTACTGTAGTTATGGCTTCTTATAATTTCCTGGAACAGCATTTTCTCACTGGTTACCTACCTTAAAAACAAAAAACAAAACCAAAATGAACAAACAAACACCCAAAACCCAACCCAAAACGAACAAAACCAAAACAAAAAAAACCTCCAAACAAACAGCAATGTAAAAGAAGTAATAATAGGTGAAAAATATTACAGCAATGAAAAACTTGCTCAAAAGACAGAGAAACACACTAAAGACAAAAGACAAAACAGACATCTTTTTTTACCTAACCGTTTCTCAATAAAAGTAATGTTTATGATTTTCATTTGGCTACAATTTTTTAAAGATCTCTTGGAAGCTTCTATTGTATTGTTGCAGAGGAATAAAAAAATTGGCCCCAGTGTTTTCAAGGAGACAAAGAATCTAAAGAAACACAATAATATTGCACAATGGTAAGGAGAATGCAAAATACAATACCTTCAACAGAGTATAATTAAACTGTGTTAAACATTTCTATGAAGTGCATCTATAAGCCATAGTTAGGTCAAAACAGTGAAGATGACAATATATTTTTTCTGTTTACATTAACAGCACTCAGTGAAGTTAACATGAATGTGAATTCAAACTCCCACAGGAAATAAAATCTAAGCTATTTTATCCTGCAATAGTCTGGTAACAACACTTGTGTGAAGTTACTGTATCACAAGACTCTCACTACCATATGTTGGTAAGAGAATAAATCTTTATTTAAATGGGTTCTTGATCAAGAGGAAGTTAAGAGCACATAAAAATTTACACATCTACATATGAAAACTGTCACCAAAAAATTCCATTCTCACTCCATCTTTGAAGTCTCACAAACAACTCCACCTTAGCAACAAGATGTTCATCTCAAGTTCAAGAGCCCTTGTGAGCCTGAAACAGCACCTAAGTCCCAAAATCTCAGATCTGGTTTATTTTCTATGGTGCAGCTGGAAGAAGTAGTATCCTGTACTACACAAGCATAAATTGGAACATTCACTTGAGTGTGAGGGATCCCATTTCCAGGCTCTTCCCACCTTGAGGCAGTGTGAACACTGCCTTTCCAGCAGAATTACAAGCTGGTTTGGAAAACAGGATCTGGGACTGTTTCACTACACAAACTACAGCCCTGCCAGAGGGAAGCTGCAAATTTCATTCAGCTGGAAGGACGCAAAGGGAGGATAGCACAGCCCAGTGGCTGGGTAACTTGGAAAGGGAGGGAAGAGCCATTGGTTTCACACAAGTAACAAGATCCCACATATCTGTTGGGCAGCTGTGGTGACCACAAATCCTGACGAGTCCTTTTAAAAAATCCTGCTATGGGGACCTACCTCTGGAGAAGGTCCTGGACTCCACAGCCTGAAGGCACTGGATGAGTTTGGACTCTGGTCAGCCTTTGCTATGGGCTATTTCAAGGCTATTTCTGCTGTGTTTGCAGGTTTCCACCCAATTCTGGTATGCACTACAGAGGGAGATTGTGTATCCCAGCTCGATGTCTTTATTGAGCCTTCCTGGGTCTGGCTACTGAAGACACCTGTTTCAGCCCTAAATATGGCAGCAGAGAAGCACAGAGGCTACATCCTGCCCTTTGTTGTCACAACTAAAGCATTACTGGCCCAACAATGTAAACACATCACAATTCTCCCACCAACTGCAGTGGGAAGTGTACTGCATCTTCTATGCTTTGATTTAACTCTCCTCTGCATCTTGCAGCTGAGAACAAAAGTATTGTCCTTGTGACAAATTTCCTTACTGTAATAATACAGACACTAACAATGAAGGAAAGAAAAAACACTGGAAAAGAAGTGCATTACTTACACAAAACAATAAACCATAAATCACTACAGTGACAAGATTAAATGTGAAACCTCTAATTACATGTTTAATCATTTGCCAACATCTTATTTTCTTGAAGTAATGTTCATGAAGCTTCAACAAGATTTGAATTTGAGGCTTGTTTTCTATTATGTGTGAACTGCAAAAGTAATACACATAGAAATTATTTAAAGAATAAAAAAAAGTTTTAATTCTAATCCTCAACTATGTTGATGTCTTACTGAACACCTTTATTGCTCTTGGCCCACATTTAGTGACACAAAACACATCAAGCCCGTCACCATTGCAAAACTACTATATGAAATAAGGTAGAAAAGTAAGAGGCAAATAAGTGGTGGCTTAGGAAGTAAGTACTGTATTAAAACAAGAGAGTGTAATAACATTGTTGAGGAAGACACTTTTATTTGTGGAGTATGGACAAACCTGTGCCCCCAGGCTGTATCTGCTCCATTGTCTTTTCCACAAGGAGGCAAGAAGCTGCTAGAGTAGGAAAGTGTCTCATCAGCACCTAAACACCTTTTCCTATAGATTTTAGAATCCTGATACAGAGAGCAGGGCTGGTGTTGCTGTTGTCTTCAGATTGGCCAAGGGAATTACCTGATTTCTGTAAAAATTCTGTGCACCAAAGTCATCTTCCAGCACACTCAGAGGAGTACTTACTGAAAACAAAGTAACCCAAAGCACAACAAAAAGCAAAAATAGCAAATTTCTCCTTGTTCTAACTGGAACATGAGGCAAAGTCCAGACAACCTTTGCATTTAGACAGATGCCCTCAAAGAATATGGAGTCAGAAAGTGCAGACTTTTGCCAAAGTCAGAATATTGCTTAAGAAAAACAGCCTAATATACTGAACACATCACCTAATATGAACTGTAAAGGCACTGTTGTACTGCTAGGTTTTGCTTCCCCTATAAGAGAGCAGTTGGAGTTGAAGGAAAAACCCTGGAGTGCCTTATATTTTGTTTTATCATGTTGTAGATTTTGGTAAACTGTCTTATGGTTCCTAGCCAGGGTGGAACTTCACACAGACAAAACTGTAATTCAGCAGCTTTTTTTTTCCTTTCTACAAACACATTCAGTCTGGGCCTGAGTTGCAGGGAAGATGGGTTTGTTGTACTCATGCTTTTCACTCCAGCAGAGGGGACCAAAGCATATGGGGCCTGGCCAGTGTTTAGGGTGCAGAAATGTGCAAATACAGTGGGGAAGAAGCAGCCACTCCATTGGAGGAGGGCAACATTTTTATTATGCCTTTTTTAGAGTCCCAAACCACCAGACAGAGAACTCTGAGGTTATCTTTGGGTCATATTTTCTTCCATGATCATCTATTTCTATTTGCATAATCCTTTTGAAAAATAAGTCATCCTCTGTACATGTAGTTCTTGATTCCCTTCAATTGTCCTGTTGGTACTTGACAGAACCCCTGACCCACTGCTGTGAACTGGGGGAAATGCTCCAGAACCTGCTACATTCTCTGCTTTTATCACCTTTTGGAGTGGGCAAAGCCAGGCTGAAAAGGGCATCATTTAATCAGGTTCTGACTATGACATAAGGCTACTGCATGTTTACCTCTCAGCTAGGTAATTTTTCATTTTTTTATTGTGTTTTGTAAGTAAGAAAAAGTTGTTTAGGAAAAGAAGGTAATACAGGCCCACATCCATAGAAATCTAAGTACAGTCAGCACTGGAAAAATGAGTTTTCTTCTTTTCTGTCCTCTTTTGGATCTCTTTTTGAATCATGAGGAGTTTGGACTGATTCAGTAATAGATATTTCTGTTTCATCTGCCTACCACATTTGAAAATGGCTTTAACAGCACAGCACACATTAACCCCTTCCTCCCTATACAGATCTGCCTGTCTATTAAATCCACGTTCAATGCTTAAACTGAAAATATAGGAGGTGTTTGGCTTAGTACTTCTGAATGCATGTGAGGCACCAGTATCAGAGTCCTGGAAACATGACACATTTTGATCTTCTTTTTCTCAACAATTGCTGGATAAATAATTCCTGAGGTAATGCTTAAGGCAAGCTCACTCATGGTGTAGCTGACAACACATGACTGAGATGACAGGACATTTACTCACCCTGCCAGCCAGATGATCTGTAGGTCTTTGGAGTTTTCCTCTCTTTCTCTTCTCTAATCCACTCATGCATCAGGTTCCTTAGAGATATGGGACAGCCAAGTGAATTTACTTTTCTTGCTCTGGGTGTAAGATGTGACCTGTGACAGGGAGGATAAAGAGACCATGAAGGCACTGGAACAATAATCTCCAATCATACCATAATTCAGGTAGGTCTTACATCCCACCTTTGATAGTAGCCAATATTGAGGAATAAACCCCCCAAGAGCTGATTTAAAAATAAGCTGCCTGGGGGACTTACTGTTTAGTAAGGGCCAGAATTTTTTACACTGTCCTATTTAGTTGTAGAGAAATAATATGTGTGATGAGAGTTTTCAGTGGTTTAATTAATTCTACTAGTTAACAGATCACATTTGAAATAGATACATTTAGTTAGATGCATTTCCTTTCAGTTTCTCTCCCACTGTTCAGATGCTACAATGATTTGTTCTGAAATACTAATTCAATCTCACCATTCTACATATATTCTCTTCCCTGTACATTCTCTAAGCTATTTTTTCTACTGTTTTTCACAGAATTCCAGAACAAAGATTATTCACTGGCATTATGGCTTTTTTTTTTTTTTAATATCTATAGACTTCTCATCTTTAAGAATGAACTGCACAGACTGCAATATATTCCAAAATTGTGGCCAAGCATTTCTGTTTCCCTCTTTTCCTCCCTGTACCGTGAAGTGAGCTCAGTTCAAAACCAAGCATGATAATCATCTATGTCATTTCCTGCTCCATTTCCTTCAAAAATACATCTGGTAAAGAGTTGAAAGAGGAGACGTTGGAACACACACACAGGTCATGTTCTCTACAACCACTGGACTGCAATAGGTCAAGGAGAGAAAAGCAAGCATGCAAACCCCAACACATTCAGCACTTAGAACATTACAAAAAGCAGAAATGGGTGGATGTCTAGCTCTGTAGAGCTCCCCTGAATAATTTTTCTGTTTTGTCAACTGAATAGCCAAGATACAGAAGTAACTGAGGGAGAAAGGAACCAAGAACAGGTCATTATTTAATTGCCTCACAAAGTCTAACATACAAAGGACTTTCACTTTGGGGTTACTTTGGAGGTAAAATTGGAAACTCCTCTTTAGAGAGTTTTCTATTAAAGGTCATGGGTATCAAAATCTATTGTCTCACTTTAGATCAGTTATAAAGCTACTATAAATAAAGTCTCCTATATGGCACATTGTCATTGATTCCCACTTCAGTGTAATCAGCACTGCAGACACAGGAAATTCCTAAAATAAAAAACAGTATTTTCTACTTACTGCACTTAAAGAGTCAGGAGTTGCACAATATATTTGTATTTATATTTTAAGGTATTCATTACAATAAGTAATTCACTGTAATTTAAGATACACATCATACTTGCTATAATGTTCAATGAACAAATCTACTGTATCAAAATACAGTGTAGCTATGACAACAGTAATTCATAGTTTACCACAGTCTTTACCACTAAGCAAATTAAGTAATTTTGCTGAATTGTTTCTTCATAATCAAAATGTGATCATTTGTAAACAGTAGCATTTACTGTTCTTACAACTAGGCCAATGTCTTCTATGATAATTGTAAGTACATCAAAATACCTTTCTTGGATTAAAGCAGACCATACAGCTGGAAAATATAGTGTCTATATTTCATAGAATAGACTTCAGTCTATTATTCTGAAGGTACTAAAGAACTCACATGGTGACTGCTCCAAATTCTGGGCAATAAACGCCAACAAAAACAACAAGCTTTAAAAAAAAATTAAAATACTGTAATAAATTTACTCACATGCAAATGAAAAAATCATGCTACAAAAAATCCCTTGTGGAAATAGATTGTTTTGATATCTTTCACCTTACTCTATATATCTTGCTGAAAAAGATTTGGGAGCATGAAGGTGGATATAGGCAAAATGATCCGAAAAACAGAAACCAAATATTTGCATCAACTTTTTTGACAGCTCCAGCTGAAATGTGTCTCCTGAAAGCCAAGACAGCAAAAGGGGCCCAGAGGAGGAAGCTGCTTGCTGAAAACAGCTCCCTCAGTGCAGTGGGACCATGTGGGAAGTTGTGCAGGCACAGCAGATGGACAGCAGAGGATGGAGAGGTTGGGAGGGCTACTTGGAGCAATGCAGAACTTCCTTATTCTGGACTGCTTGGATGAAACTAGGGAAGCCAGGCCTCAGCTGGATTTGAAACTGGTGAGGAACATGAGAAACAACCCAATGAGCTTCTAGGGAAACAAAAGTGTGAGAAATAGGTTGTTGGGAGAGGCTGGCAAATCTCCATCCTTGTAGATACGCCAAATAAAGCAGAACAAGGTTGTGAGTGATGTTATCTAATTTTTTCTTGCTTAGACTAGGACATTGTTGATACCCTCCAGAGCCCTCCAGAAGTCTATTCTAACAAACAAATTCAATGACATAATTTAATTTGCCTGCAGTTTTCTTCCCTCTGAATAAAATAACGGTGAACATAAGAAGAAAAACCAGAGGGAATAAAAAGTAAAAATGTATCTCATCTTTAATGATGTTCTCTAAGAAAGAATACTGAACTTGAACAACACCAAAAAAATTCAAACAGGTAAAATTATTAGACCGCTAAAAATTACAGTTGTTTTTTTTCTTTCACTCTCTATCACCTATATGATTTTGTAAGTTGTTCACCTTGTCCTGCTTTTTTTCCTTTCACTGAAAGTAAGTGGCAACACACAGGACATAGAGATTTTGAGTTCAGCTCAAAACAAGAGGACTGATAGGGACCCTTCATTTCACCCGGAGCAGAAAACTTCCACTGTACTAGGGGATGGCACCAGACTGTAGACACTCTATTTTTTCCAGGTTCATGGTCCATCTGTTTCTCCCTCTTTGCCTCTTCATGTTTACCCAAAAAAGAGCAAGAATTTAGCACCATACACTTTTCAAGCCTGAGTAAGCAGCTTAATTATTCAGACAAAATAGCATTGAATTGAAAGTGTTTGAACAAATGAAATTCAGGCTTGCCAACCTCATTGAGAAGGACAGCCAACCTGCTCAGAGAATTTTGCAATTGTGTTACTTACAGTTCTTGTTTCTCTCTTTTATTTAATGGTCATTTGATGCAATACAGAGCAAATTCTGGCAAAGCCATCACACAGCTGCTTTTGAAATCAGAGGAGACTTTGCTAAAGAGGCAGACCTTCAGCTTCCCCTGAAGTCAAGAGCAACCTCTGTGCACCCAAAGACAATACATGAATCAGGGAAGTTGACAACTGACAGAGATAAAAAAATAAAATAGTAGGCTCAATTCAGCACCCACTAAAATGAATGGGACCATTATGTCTGTGAATGAGCTACCCTTAAACATGAAGTAAATACCACACTCTATTGTTGACTCCTTCTTGGACCATAAATTCAACTTTCCTTAATGTCATTATGTCATTCTACAGGTTCATTTATCAATAAGCCATGCCTTGTTTTCTTCAGTATTTTCAAGGGTAAGAAAATGGACAATGGACAATCATCTTCCACAGTAATCACTTTTATCACAGCAATCACTCTACAAAATAGAGACCTTATTACACTCCATTTACTAAATGTAGATAGGAATCAACTTCTTGGGCTATAAATGGACAGTATTACTCATTATGTTATTTGCTATAATGCTTGAACACCAGTGAGTTGCAGATTCAACAAATACCCAAAAATGGCTATGCAAAAAGCCCTAAAATTAAGTTCTTGACAGATAATAACTAATGCTGTACACTCCTACTCTTTATGTTATGAACAATATGTACACTATATTTATGCAGGAAAAAACAGTATTTAAAATTCTTACATTTATCATAAAAATAGATTTTATTACAGAAAACAGTGCCTTGCCATAAGAGATTTACAACTGATTAAAAAGGATAGCTTGTCCTAAAACACTTACACAATTGCATGCAAAGAAAACAGATGGTCTGTGTAACAGTAATTTGATTTCTTCCAGTAAACATTACTCATGATATAGAAAATGCTTATGCTGATCTACTCCAGAATGATGTGTGCACTTTGCCTCTCTCTTTAAATGAAGCCTGTAATTCTGTTCAAGAAACAGCACTGCAACCCTGGTTTCCCAACAAATCAAATAAAATCAGGTTGTCTAATGCATCATTCCTCACTTAAGAGCCTGACAACACAAAGATTAATTTTAACTATTCACTCTCCCAAAAGTGCTTAACATAATGCCATGCTCCCTACTCATTTAGTCCTTTTTGTAACTCTTCTTCTAGATGAAACAAAAAGAATACTATTTTTACCTTCATCTCTGAGAAGAGCATTATAAGCCAAAATTCACTGTTTATTGTCTTCTGGCTGCATCTAACATTCTTCTCCTTTATATAACTGCAGGTATAAAATAAGCCTTACTGGAAAGTCCTCATCTGTCCACCTCAAATTCTGTTCTATCTCTTGGGTCACACCAAGAATGCTGCTAAGGGAAATTCAGCACCCACATTCCCCCTACTCAAGCTTTCTGCTTCCCAAACTCCAGATGACAAGCTACCTGCCTTTGTAAGGCAGAAAACTCTCATAGGGTTGTTTAGATCACTAAAGTTCTTGGAAACCAAACCATAGATCCATGGATGGGAACTCTATCACTTGTTCCCAAAAGATAATGGTCTGGGGCAATAAATGGTTCATGTTGCCTTTTGCATGGCATGAATACAGACAGATCTTTCTCAAAGGCACAAATTTAACCCCTAAGAATACATCCTTAAATCTTTTCCCATATTTCACAGGGACTTCACACCTGGGTATGTTTCGTCATCTCCAAGTAATAATATTCCTGCTGGAATGTAACCCTATGTGTCATTATCTTGTCTTGTTTCATTACTGTTGCTTCACCTGACTGGCCTGGACTTACCCCAGCCAAATGAAGGAAGGGCACAATCCTATTAAATGCCTGCTGGGAACACCCTAAGCTGCTGCTCTTGTCAGTGGGAATTAAGGGTTCTCGGCACATTGTAACAGGTAGTCAGACCCTCGAGAAATTGGACTCTTAATTAGATATTCCCTCATGACATTGTGTGATTATTTAATGTTCTGACAAGATGCCTCAGCAATCTCACAGGCCCTGAATTAACTACCCTAGAAGAGCTCTTTGCCAACTGCAGTTCTGTGAAACCTTTGTCATGCTTGGCCATGGAAGCAAATTGCATTTCATGGAGCGTATGAAATGATTTACCCAATGAATTGGCTGAATTATATATAACATGAACTACTGGCCAGGCTTGACATGTCCAGTTTTAAATAGCTGTTCTTCTTCTGTCCTTTTCCTCTTCCCTTGTGTGTGTCCTCCCCTCCACTCTTCCATGCACTTTTTATTGCCCCCTTGCTGGCAGAGCTCAGCAGCAGCAGCAGCAGTCCTTGTGGTGACATGGGATGATTCATCACACAATCTACATGAGTCAGATTAACACTGCCAGAGCAGCCCTTTATTATGAATCTCCTTTTCTCTGTCTGGCTCATCTGCATTATAATATTTGTTACTCACATGTAAATTTTCAGCTTAAGCCTATCCATCCAGGGGCTGCTGAAGTTTTTTTAATCTACATTGAAAAGTTTAAAAAAACCCCGAACAGAATAAACATTTCTGCCTTGCAGCTGATGCCATGTTATCAAACACATCAATAAAAGCTACAATAAGCATGAAAAACAAAGCATAAATAGACAGAAGTGCAAAATGATATAGTATATAACTTACAAATGCACAAACAATGGTCATTTTTGCATCATTGCCTATGCATATCAGCTTTAGGCACAATCATCTCTGGGAAAGGACATGGCTTTAAATGTTTTCCACAGAATTTTAACATTCTGATTACTAAAGCCTGGCTCAAGTGTGCAAAATTCTGGTGATTAGCAATCAATACTCATCTCCCATTCACTTTGCAGAAAACAAAGGTAGAGAAGTATTTGGACCACCTACCCTAAATCCTACAACACCCAAATACCCACCTCAGGTCCAAGGACTGTAGCCAGGGAGTATCAGATACCACACCTGAAATGTGCGTTGCAAGTAAAAATTAATAGAAATTAGGACTGTCAAGAGAGGCATGAAATGACACTCCAAAGGCTTTGTTTTTAGAAAAAGGCTTATTAAACTTTGAACTTCTCTGCCCCTGCTGACTTGCAAATCCTTTTGAGACCACTATGAAGATACAGCAGCACATGCATGCTCTCTGCTTGGCTTGTAGTTTCTTTGCATGCAACTGCTTTTTAAGAGGTGTATTCAAATAAAGCTTTTGTGGTTACAATTTCTATTAAGTCTAAATCAAACAATTTTTAGACATGCAGTCTCTCCCAGCCCTCCTCCCATCTGGGACACGGCTCTTGCTTTACCTGCTTACATTTAAGAGCTTTTTTCATTCTCATATTGTTAATATTTCCATCAACAATACATGTTTTTAATGAAGCTTCAACACAACCTTATAGTGTGTCTCACAAGCACCATCAAATCCAGTTCCACAATGAGGAATCAAACTTTAGATAAACCATTCTACCAACCAGTTTTAACAATAACAAAACCAGGTCCTTGAGTGCTTTATGCATTCTGGCAAGCATCTGCTTTGCCAGGAGTGGATTAAATAACACTACCTCTATTATTCTAATAGTGTGGGAGATCATATAAAATATTTATATCATGATCTGCAGGCAAAATGCCTACTCTAAATTATGCTCCACAAGCTCAGCAAGATATTATATTGATAGAAAAATACCTCAGTTTAAATAATTGGGCAATTTTAGTTATTCCTTATTCTATGAATCTCATGTAGTTTTGCTGTTTCCCCCTTGGGAATGCTATATATTTTAGTAAGTACTATTTTCCATGTTCAAGGGTTTCCTGTGTACTAGTACAAAAATCTCATTCACATAATACTGAATCACAGGGCCAACAGAGAGGTAACTTGAAAAAACACAAATGCTGTCAGTGCAGGTCAATGCTCTCTCTGCCTGAGCTTCTTTACTGCATATCTATAGGCTATCAGACATTTTTTAATACACAGCTATGAAGAAATTTGCTTAAGGCTGAATTTTTATCTGACTTCCAAATTTGCAAACAAAGAAGGTTTTTTTTTAGTTATTTGCAAAAACTATATTGACAAAACCCTTTATTTGTGGTAAGTTGAACCAAACTACGTGTGTAGGAATAATGTTTGTAAATACCAAAAACTGTGTCTCTTCAGAGTTGTGCTTTTTGCATTACTTGGGTTACTCCAATTCATTCTGTGGTTATGTATGACTGCTTTAGGATCACAAGCTCATTCTCAAAGAAGTGACTTGTTTCAGCTGGATGAAGTTCTAACTTGAATTTTGAACACAGGAAGCACTACATTTTCCCCACATTCCATGATTGTACAGTGCAGGGCATTTATCATTAGATTCTGCATTGAGCTAAAAGCAGTGTATGCGTGCTTGTGATGTTTGGTACAGCCCCAGGACAATGTGGCATAAGAAAGAGGGGCATGAGCCACTCCTATGCAGAGTTCTCCCTGGGTAGGTGCATTTTCACTCAACCTGCAGCCAGAAATGACAGCTCACTGAATCTACTCCTCTAACCCTTTTGGTCCTTTGCTGAGTGTCAGCATCCTGGAGAGCAATGCAGACGGAAAGCAAAAGTGGCACACAGTAGACTGTGCACTGTGCCTCACACCTTCACGGGCAGAAGGCATCAAAAGCAATCCTGCTGCAGGTCCATGCAGCCCTTCACATGCTGTGGGCAGGCATGGTCTTTGAAGATTGGTATCTCTGCTAACAGCTGAGGTCATCTGTGAAGGAGATGCCCAAGTCAATGCCATTTTTAGTGGCCTGGGGGAATCTTCTCTGCAGGCTGTCACATGGAGTCTTGTCTGCACTCGGGTTCAATAACTGCTGTAGGGTGGTCTTGCCTAGCTCAGCTCCCACTGCCCAATTTCTCTGACAAAACCAGCTTTACAATGCTGCTGTTGATGTGTGAGGTCCATATCCTCCAGTGAATGGACATGCCTTGCCCTTCAGCTTTACTCCCATGTGTCAGGGCAGACATGGACAAGGGCAGCAGGAAGAAGGGAAACTGGAAGGGTTTTCCTTGGCTCTCTTGCTCTTGTCAATTCTGCCTCAGGTCCAGCTGCACCGCTCGGCAAGGACAGAGACAGGCTGCAAAGCCACCTTCACCAGTGAGAAACACAAAATAAAGAAGTGCCTGTTTTTCCTAATCCCTCCTCACTACATGACTCTGCTCCTTTATTTTGTAGGAACCTCTTACTGCAGTGTCCTACAGCACTTGTTCTCCTATCTGTGCCAACATATTTGTAAGTAAATATTTGCATTTCCCTTCACTGGTCTGATTTCTTCCCACTTTCTCAATCTGCTTCTCATACTGACTGCCTCCAGTCCCTTTCTTTTACTGTCTCCAGTAGAGTAAAGAAATACAGCTAGAAAAGAGATCAATGAACATCCATAATCCAGTAAGAACTCATCGCGTTTTCAAATGATATTTCAATACAAATTTATCACCTCCCTTACCAGTGGCTAGTAAAGCACTCAGGCAAACAGCACCCTCTAGCCTACTGCTTTAATGATGCTTATAATTCTTAAATAAAACAGAAGCAGTTCTCAATCATTCCAAGTAGAGAAAGCAGTTTTGCACTTTTTTTTTCCCCAGTTACCATCAACTACAAATACACAGAAATTATCAAATTAATTTTGCTTATGACTCAATAAATACATGCAATAATGCATTTCTCAGTAAATAGTTTTATTAAAGGAAGCATCATGACAATAGAATTACCCAGGTACTTAAAATAATTCATTTTAGACGTTACATGACTGGAACCCTAAAAGCACCTCCACAAATCTATTCCTTCACTATCTTGGACACAAACCAAGGAACAAGAGAAAACCCTGCTGCCTACTTAAGCATGCATTTGCCCTACAGCTAAACAGAAGAGCTTCTCACATTAATGAGGGAACCCTTCCCAGTATTCCTGCAGAAGTAGCAAGGTGCTGGATTTTCACTTCCATTTTAATCTAGATATGACTTCCCTCACTTGTATAGACATAACCTTAGCATCAGACACACTGTTGACTATTTTATGCTGTTTACTCCAGACCATAAGAAACTCAGGGAGTGGCTGTACTGTCCACATACCTGAAGTCTATGTAAGAACTGCATTTAGCACAAATATTTCAGGTAGACTCCAGTAGTCTGATATCGTGCAAGTGAAAAAACCAGCTAGCCTGAGAATGTGCAGTCCCACAACAGGATTGCACTCAGATGTGAAGTTTCTCATGTGAAGCTGAGTGCATTTTACATTCAAACAGCCTGTTTGACATTTGGATGCTTTGCAGACCAAGGGGGCAGATAAAAATTCAAGTCAAGCCAAGCACTCAGTCACTTTAGAGCATGTCCCAAGATGGCAAGGATGGTTGAAATTTTGCACCTGCTCTTTTGAAGACCTGGTCAACCAGTACAAAGGAGCAAATTCAGACCAACCATTTGAGTAAGGACAGCTGTGTCAGACACCAAGAGGAAACCTATTGTGCTTTGAATGTCTTTGCTCTATGACCTTCAGTGACAACACGTTGTCAGCAAGTGGGATTCTGTTGATGCAGTCCTCCACCCCTGGCAAAATAAGAACAAGGTTCCTCAATAATGAGTTTAGTATTAAAACTTGTTCAGGGAGATTTTTTTTCAGGTTCTCACTGTAAGTTGTACTCAGCTTTATGGCTTGTCACAGCTGACATCTGATTCTTAATCAGAGCTCCTTTAAAAACACAGTGAATAGATAATGATATCTGGAAAACTAGGACATTAAAACTTTGATTCACATTGCACATCTCTCTAGTCTTATCATGCATTATGCATAACTGTACTATATTTTGAAGGAAACTGCTGTGACGTGTTTTCAATGTGAGATGTATGCATGACTACAGTCCACAGCATATCAGAAAAACCAGGATTCTGATCTGTGGAAGATGTTCACATATTTAGGAAAAACTGCAATACAGGAACATTTTGCCCAAAACCAGAAATATTTTGGGTTTATAGTGAAACAGTTGGATTCCATATTAACACAAACATATTTTGTGGGAGTTATAGTTTAGTTGCCTCAGCAGCCCAGTGTCAAGGAAAATTAGTTTCCCTAAAACTCCAGTTTGCCATGTGAAGTCTGTCATTGGAATTAATCAAACTCCAGTTAGTATGCAATAAAGATCCATAGCTGCCTAGTTTTATTGTGTTAGTTTTGCTTTTTAAAGCAATGATAATTATTGACAAATTGGTATTGACTCTTATCTCTTTAGCTGTTATGTAGATAAATTTTCATCGTTTTAATTTACTTGGCAATGTTAATATCATATCCCCACTTTAATGATGGGACTGAATTTAAAGATTCATAAATTCATTACTACAGTACATATCAAGGTTAAAAGAGGGAGAATTCCCTTATCAGTATGAAAGACTCGTACAGTTTACAGCAATACCAGATGAAATTACCCTTTTGTCTTTCAATAAGCAGAAATCTCCTGCAGTGGCAAATGTTCATAATGGACTCTTTAATCTTGACAATCATCTGAAAAGCATCTAATTCAATTAAAGCTTTAGGCCAAAGTGATCTCTCTTTTAACAATTAAATATTTATGTTAACACACATATCACTTAATTGGCATAACATATCAAAGGATATTAAATTATTGTACAGTGTGCAAGGACTGAAAAAAAAGGCTGTAGAACAGATTTAAAAGCATTTTCTCTATTAAACACTAAATAAAAAATAGCAAGAGTGAGAAAGGGCATCAAAGATACAATAATAAACAAGAATTAATAAAACTGAGAATGTAATGATCATTAGCTCTATGCTATCACTGCATTAACTACTGGCAGTACAGGCTGTATGACAAGAACTGCTGTGTTCACAAAAGCCACATTAACTCATGCTGGAATTGAGGGAAGGAACAGGAGCAGAGATTAGAGAGCTCTTAGACTCAACAGTAGGTCTGTGTATTCTTGGTCATTAATCACTGCTGAACACTTGATTCCAGAGCTGTGCCAAAGAAGCTATAAGTGGCACAATGCAATCCATGTCAACGTGAACAGGATAACGAAACAATATTTACAGCCTACGTCATCTCAATTAAGATCAAAGAATGTATCACATTTATTCTATTATCTGGCAGAGACACAGAGAATTTAAATATGAGAAAGCCACACTACTGAAAACACCATTTCCAGGCTCTTTTATGCCTTTTTCCTAGGGAATTAGAACATTTCTGTGAAGGGGAGGAGGTGAGAATTTTTCTGAATAGTTGCTAAAATTAACTTAAATGTGCAGTTACAGGCCATCTCTTCAGTAACAAGGACTTACTGATACCATTTTATTTAGTGACAAGTTGACTTCTACAGTACCAAGTACCTCAACAGAGAACATTCAAGCAATTTAATGGGTAAAAATAGTAAATTAACATACTACTTTTTGAGGTCTTACAGGGTCTGCTGTTAAAACCACTCTTAAAAAATTCTCTATCAAAGGCAAAAGAAAAAAATAACTTATGTAGTCAGTCAGTACCACTTCAACAGATTAGCTGTGATGTAGATATGGGTGATTACCCATTTATACAGCCATTTGGAAGTGTAAAAGCTGTTCATTGATGTTGCAAATATTATCAAATAAAGCCTGTTTAAGCTAAAGTGTCAACACTTTAAGCTGGCATGAACAGATGCTGCTACCAAATGTAGCCCTGGATCTCTCAGCTAGCATTGCTGCCTTTGTGGGTGTAACCCACGCTGGTTCCTTCCAGAAACACTTGTGGTAACACCAGAGAAAACACAGGCTAAGAAATAAAGCAGTTGAGTGGAAGGAAGGTAGGATCTTTTCCTTCAATGGCAGTAGAAGCTTAAATTTCTCCATCTCCCATCCACCCTCACTCCTAGAAGCAGAAAAGGAAGCAAACCT
Source organism: Erithacus rubecula (assembly GCF_903797595.1). Classification (NCBI taxonomy): domain Eukaryota; kingdom Metazoa; phylum Chordata; class Aves; order Passeriformes; family Muscicapidae; genus Erithacus; species Erithacus rubecula. Next base: position 85,142,098 of record NC_136689.1, on the reverse strand, counting down.
GAAACCAGAGGAACTCTTCATTCTACATTCCAGAATTATCTGCCACACCCAACCAATAGTGTACTTCCAATAATTCACTAGTGAAAGAAGAAAATATGACACCTTGTCAGAAATTACAGCAGCAGTTTAGAATTGAAGCCCTTCTTGTAGGAAAGCAAACCAAACAATGAGTAGCAAATATCTAGCAAATAAGAATTATGTCTGTGAGAAGACAAGGAAATTTTAAAAATCGAGTTGTGCTTGCAGAAACAGAAAATGGAAGTACAATGTGCAAATCTCCTAAGTGTAATATCCCAAAAATGAAACTCAAAGTCATGTAAGCATCACTAGTTATTTTAGCCATATACTTCTCAGAAATACAGTCTGTGTACTCCCCCAAGGGTTTATTTTTAAAATTTTGTCAATATCTAGTATTCTTCTCAACCTTCAGTGAATTTGGAGAAGCTGGCTCCTTAAACACAGCCTGATCACTACTACACTTACAAGCACTTTTACAGGAGCAGCTGTTTATGAATCTTTCCAACACATTTCTTTGCACATTCCTTTGGCTATTTTCAATGAACTCTCTCACTATGAATTCCTCTAAAACAGATTATTTGCTATTCATCAGGATTCTAGGGTTTTACCGTTAAGAACAAATTTTTTTTCCCTTGACCACTTCTAGAAATAGAAGAAAATCTACATGAAAGATTTATTCAGGAAAATCCAATCTAAGATGGACTGAGCAGCTGATGAAGGTTTTCTTCAGAAGTACAATGGGAAGTGGCTGTACTTGATCACAATGTAAAGTTCAGTAGTCTGCCTTTGATAATGGCAAACAACAGATACTCATGGTGATAAAACAATTAAGAATCAGTCAAATAAAGACATTTCATAATTGTGTTTGGGACTTTCTGAGCCTGGACTGCTTTATCCTTTTTCAGTCTTGAGACACCACTTTAAAACAAATTTTTAAAATAAACTTTGAAACCCTACATACTTTCAGCAGCTAAAACAGTGAAAAAATAAGGGTATTTCTGTATGTTTTAAAAATTCTGCAACTTCTTTTAATGACTTCTGTTTCCTGTGTTATCAGAAACATTGAACACTTAGTTTTCTTTAAGAGCACCATTTCATATTCAACCATATAATATCTCAGTTTTCTTTTTTCGAAGGCAAAAAACTACACAATAAAACAATAGATGATATTCAGGATCAATAAATTCAAATGAACATGTATAGAGAAGAAAATGCTCTTTTTACTCTTCAATTACCCTCCTAGGTTTGAGCCAACTATTCCTATTGATGAAACAGATCTCAAAATCAGCATGGACAATTTAGTGAAATCATCTAATCAGTTTCAGTGTTGGTCAGGGAAGCAACCATATCAGTATTGATAACCTGTAAAGGAATAGAAATCAAAACTGATAAACTAATAATAATCAATATTATTATTATTAATAACGATAACATCAAATACAATATCAAAATATTTTTGTATTATTATTCATGTTGATATTAATATTTCTGTTATTATTTGTTGCTATTGTTATGCTAATGTAAACAAATAGCATGGCTCCATGATAGCACTGATTCACAAAGTTATGCTCTGCACTCTGTGAGAAAAAAGGTGCATTTTATATGCTAGAAAAAACAAAGATCTCAACAGGTTGGAAGATTGGTCCAACAGGAATTACATATTATTTAATAAAAATATTTATAAGATCCCTTCATCTGGGATGGAATAATCCCAAGCAGCAGTCCAGGCCAAGGACTGACTAGCTGAGCTGTGCATCCCTGTAGCAATGAAACCAACCTGGGGCCTTGACTGCAGCAGCCAAAATAAACCCAGCAGATGAAAGTTTATCACTGCTTTGTTTGGTATTTGTTAGGTCACACTTGGAATATTGTGTCCAATTGTGGACTCCCACTTCAAAAGAGACATTAAAATATTGCAGATGGTTCAAAGGGCCACCCAGCTGATGCCTGTTGAAAGGAATTCAGATTACTCAACTGAAAGGGAGAGTCTAATCACATTCTCTCAATGTCTCGAGAGGGGTTAGAGAGATGTGTCCTCTTTTCACAAGGACACAACAAGAGGAAAAGAAGCAATGAGCATCAGTTGCTTCAAAAGGCAATTTCATCAGACTACAGGAAATCAAGTTCTTCACTGTGAGAACAACCAAACACTGGAACAAATTGTCCAGAGAAGTTGTGGAATCTCCCTTACTGGAAGTAATTCAAGACTTGTCTAATTGGCCAATGGATAATTTAATCCAAACCCCTGCTGTCAGCTGTAGGTGGGCTGGGGTGACCTCCAGAGGCTCCTTCCCATTTAGGATTTTCCCTGTTTCTAGATGGGGGGGCAGCAGGAACAATGAAATTTCTGAAGCAGCTTCCACAGCAGGTGAGAAGCAGCAGACCAGCACTTTTCAACAATGAAAAGACAGAGGAGAGAAAGAGGGGAGAATGAGGTTTACAGGATCATGAAAGACCCAGAGAAGATAAGTAGGGAACAGATACTCGGCCTTTCTCACAGTACAGGAAGGAGGGGATACACAATGAAATTTTCAAAGGGAAAGCTTGAAAGGCACCAAAGTATTTTACCTACAAAACATAACTGACCTGTGAAACACACTGACTTATATTTTCTGAGTATCAAAAGAATAAAGGGAATCAAAAAGACGTGCTAAAATGAGTCCATCAAGAGCTGTTAATAGGAAAGTAGCAGAATCAAACACTGGACAGGAAGTCACCAAGTGCAGAAGTGACAGAACACAGAGATTATACAACAGCAAGGCTCATGGGAGGAACACAGGCCTTTTCTGAAAGAATTTTGCATATTTGGAAAACAGAAGTTCATGGGGAAGATGAGAATATTTTACCTAGAAATGAGAATATTTCACCTAAAAAAATCCAAATAACTGATGTCTTCACTGCCATATCTGAATCAGGACATGTTTTGGTGGTGGTGTTTTTGTTGTTTGGTTTTTTCCCTGTGTTTTCTGTTTGGGTTTTTGTTGTTGTTGTTTTGGGGGCGGGGTTTGTTTGGTTGGGTTTTTTTTTTTAATCTTTTCTTTCTTTTAGTTGCAATTTTTTTTAAAGATTTCTTAAAAAGCTTAATTCTTTTCCTGAGAACAAAATTGAATCCAACAAAGTATATGAAGTTTCTAAGCTCTTGGATAGCTGACTACATGACAAGCAACATTTGTCCTATTTTTCTTTTTTTAACTGATGCCACAAGCACTGAGATGGAAGAAGGATCATGCATATGATTACAGCAACAGTGGGAATTCTCCTGGCTTTAGAAATGAGAACCATGGATTACCACAGGGAAGCCACAGAATGCCTTAAGGCCCCAACTTTAGCAGCCTGTCTAAACCTGCTGTGCAGCAGAATTTGTTTCTTAAAATCCACAATTTACATCTTTTTGCTGGAAGGGAGGTTGCACAGTTTCCTATTAAAAATAATAATAATGATAATAATAAAGTAGTAAAAGTGTAGATTTTATCAGGAGCCTTTGCTAAGTGTTTATTTCGTTCTTCTAACTGAAAGGCTCCAAGGGAAACCCGACTCATTTAAAGATGAAAGATGAGCTTGCATGCATTTTGTTGGTAGCAAACAGGTCAGAACATGATGCTGCAATGCTGCCCTGCCACACCAGAGCCCTGGTTGGTTCATTTTCCCTCTCACACTAACCCACAGGTAGCTAAGGGTAGCTAAGTTGCTCAGCCATAGCAAAGAAAGGGTGCAGAACAGGACAGCCACAACACATATCTCCATTGGGGTTTAATTTCAGCCATAATTTCCTATTCTAAGTGTTTCTGTGAACTGATGCAAGGTAGAAGTACTGATAATTTCCTTAGGTTTTCACATATTGCTAACATTGAAGACAGGCCACTGAAATTGTTACTTAAAATAATATCTGTTTCTGATGGGTCCAGATTTCACTGTTGCTGTGAAGCACCAAAATCAAATGGCGGTATTTTAGGATGATACACGATTTTCTATGTTCACAGGCATCCTGGCCCAGCACTTTAACTGATTTTAAGGCTGTGCATTACAACCATTCTGTCAAAATATTGATAAGAAATTCAAACATCCAGATTTGAGTCACTTACAGCACATGGCCCAACCACTTGCTTTCCAAAATAAATTACAGAGTTACATTTCTTTCTACTTTGCTTTTTGAAAGTTCTTAAAAAATCAGAGTTCAATCAATGTGCCTGTTCATATATACAGGTCTCATTTATCAGATCCATTGTGAAGTATCATTTCATTCTCTTGTGATCAAATGCTGATTCTTGAAAGGATTCAATTTTGTTTATATAAAAATTTCTGTATATTCAACGAAAAAAAGACACAATTTTCTTTTGCAGCTTTAGACAATTGTAAGCAATTGTCTAAAAGTGCTGAAATTTGCTTTATTTTGAACCACTAAATTAATTTCCTATTGTAGGGATTTGCAAACTGTAATTTATAAATTTGTTTTCATTTCTGATAGTCAGTTGTGAACTTCAGCAGAGATATTCTCTGAGTTGCCTTGGTTTCATCATAGAAGGGATACATTTGTGTTTTCTAGTATTTTCTTTGAATAGGCCAAGGAACTGGAACAAGAATATCCAGCAGATTATCTGGATTTTAAATGCAAGGAGAAAAAAAAAAAGCCATCTAACTCTACACACATGAATAACAATGTTAACCTGGTGAGATTTAACATAGAAAATGTCAAATTATGTGAATGACCATGAAAGATTGGTGCATGGGGCAATAGATTTTACAAGTTTTTTTTTTAATCTAGGACAGAAAACCTTAGAATCAATAGATTAAATTGAATGCATGCACTGTTTTAAGATGTTCTTCTCACTTATTAAAAAAATTAAGACAGTGATAGAATAAATAAATATACTGTATCTTCTACTCTACATAAGTCTTGAATAGATAAATATACTCTTTAGAAAAATAAAGAGAAGAATTCATTTAATCTGAAATTAGGATCCATTTAAATAGATCACAAATTATTCTTTAAATACTGCTTTTTTTTTTTTCAGAACAAATAAACCAGATTAGCATTATTCAAATTCAGTTTCAAATATCTTTTGCCCCATTTGTTGTTATTTAGAATACATTTGACAAAGTGGAAAAGGTTTGTTGATCTGTTCCATTGAGATGATGAGCTATTATAAGCAGATTATCAATGAGTTTCAGATATGGTTGTCAGCTTCTTAAATACAAACAGAAAAATCAAACTTTGGAGAAGAACTGAACTGATGTTATTATCCTGTGATCCTAACTCAAGTTGCCTTTTCAGTCACTATGAATATATAAAACACAAAATAAAATTACTGAGTGTTCTACAGCTGCTGCATTTAAAATACCCCAAGGTGCATTTTTTTTTGTCAAATGGCTTTTAAAATCTATCTACGTTGCAGTAATGGAAGTATGCAGCAATTAATCACAAGCTAATTTTTTAAATGGAAGGCCTAGAGGATAAAGTACTGACTTTTTCACTAATATCAACCCCGTGTACATGTTAGCAACTGGCATCCACAAAATTCAGAAACTGCAAAATTCTACACTCTCATCATTTTCGCTCAATCTGGCAATCTTTGCCTAACAGAAGGACTTATGAGTCAGCAGTTCATTTGCATGTTACCTCAGAAGATGAGAAAATTGTTATTTTTGTTTGGGTTTAGGGTTGTTTTTAAGGATACTAAAAAGGGAAGATTATAATCAGGCTTGATTACTCTAAAACAATGGGTGCATTCAGATCATACTCAATCGGTTTATCAGAACTGAAATGAAAGCACATGAAAATGCATGCATGGTAATGTGCTATATTTCTAGCTATTTTATTTTCATATTTCACCTAGGACACTATATTGTGAATGTTGAAAGATTTCTATATTCAAAATTGCTATATCAAAGATAAAATTCTGATCAGTGTAAGTTAAATGCCTTAGTACATGCATTAGGTTGGTTCCTTTATCCAGTGTAACTGCAAGAACTAATCTCTTTTCAGGACAGATTCTACAGAAATCTACAGCATCTAAAATTCTACTTCATCCTGGCCTGTTTGCAACTCAGTATCCTGACATTTCTTATGAGATTTCATGTTTTCAAACACGATAAGGTCAATCCCCCACTAGACCCATAAATCAGAGGAACATATGAAGTAAAGAATCTGAGTGGGAACACTCTTGCTTCCCTGACTCCTGAGCTGGCTCTTTACAGTTTCTAGCACAATTTAATCCAGTCTTGGTGCACAGCAAGAAATGACCATATGAAATAACTTCAGCACCCTGGCAGGGAGTGCAATGTTTGTCCAAACTTGGAAGAGAAAACAGCATAGTTCCCCAGATCTCCCAGCTATTTGTTGTTTGGCTGTGCTTTTTCTTCAGCACTTCCCGTTTCTGGCAGCCTGAGGCTGGAGCAGGACAGCAGGCTGACCTGGCCATGGCTATCAGAAATCATGGTTGGACTCAGACCACTGTCTAAGTAAATTGTTATGTGTATTATCAGATTTTCCTCCCTTCATGACCTTACTTTCTTTTCAGACCACAGAGTTTTGCTATATTCCAGTTACAAATATTTTTTTGGTTGCTAGTACTTACAGCAGATAATTCAATGCTCTGGAGTGTAAACCCTTGCTTTTTCTCACTTCAAATCACATCATGCCACGCTCTCTTAGCCAAGAATTTTGCTTCAAATTCAGTTCTACTCTTCTTCCATGGGCTGAGCTTACTTCTTCCTCCTACAACAGAGGGAAACACCAGGAAATTGCTCCTTTCCTTCCTTTTGTACTAAGGGACAGAAAGGGGAGCAGTACACAGGCTAGCCTTTGGTCCCAGGATGTGGGATAACACAGCAGGGCAAAGTTAGGTTAAATGCAGTTTCTCTTTAATTCTTTCTAAATATATTTTGCTGCACAAGGGAAGAAGAATACATATAACGTGATTAAGACAGATTTTTCTAAATATTGCACTGTAACCCAATTTTGTAGTCATTTTGAGCTCTTCTTCCCAGACAAGAGGAGATCCTCAGCAGTGTTTGTGATTTACATGCTAAAGTCAGTGAACTCCTGCTTGTCAGAAAAGACACAGACAGGTCATTGTTTCTCACCTTCAGATTCTTTCCCCAAGATGGCAAACAAGCTCTCTTCTATGTCTACTGATAACATGCCAGAAAGACCTAAAACAATTTTAATTCTAGATTATGGAGTCACACACTTGCATTTTATGAAGAAAAATATATTTTAATGCAACCCAAACTATAGAAAATGGTTTGCTTGGTTAATTTTAATAAAAGCATCATTTATCTTGTCCCAAGCCCCTCACACTCCACTAAGAGATTCTCTTCTATATTAATGAGAAAGGGGAAAATAGGTTTTTTATCTTCCTTTGAGGGTACATGTAAGTAGATTTACTTTTCCACAGAGAAACAAGCAACACATCAAACAAGCAGATCTGCTTATAAAAAAGATTACTCTCTGCATCACCATCACCTTCCTTTGTCATAAAATTAGTTAAAACAAGAGCAAGTGTGAGTCCTGAGAAATAAATTTGTCTTTAAAAGAAACAAAAAATTGACTGACTGTATGAAGCTACAAGCAATGGTGAACCATGAAAGTTGAGTGCAAACAAGTGACTGCCCAGCAGACATGGAAGCTAAAATGTGAAAAACCATAAAGGTGGAATTGTCCACTTTTCAACATTATGTGGCTGGTTAAACCCTGTCTGTTGCTTCCCATTAAAGTTGATTATAAGGATCAAATAAGAGGGAGTAGTTAAGTTAGGTCATAAATATTCCATTCCAAAATGGATCAGAAAAAAAGCAACAGCATTTACTACCTCTATTTCAAAAGCCAATAACCATAATTTGACCTACAAGAGTGTTCAGGATTATGCTTCTAAGATTTGATGTAAATATCCTGAAACTGCCTCAAATTGCAAGTGAATTGTTACAGAGATAAAACCTCAATGAGATTTCAAGATGGAAGTATGGCAAGAAAAGGAGACAGAACTGAACCCCTTACAGATATATTTAATAGAATATGGTGAAGTCTGTGTTTCTACCAGTAACTGTAATTAATTTATATCAAAGACAATATAGAGAATAATGTTTATTAATTTCAATGGCAGCAACACAGAAATAATTTTTACTTGAGTAAATAATATCCTTGATTTTGCCTTCAAGACACTACTTCAGTTTTAAGGCTTCCTATTTAAAAGGATGAGGGGTTTTTTTAGTGGTGACATAAAAAGCATTGGAATTTTGTGCCATTTAAAAATCTAATTTCAATTTGGATTTTATTTCCTGCTAGTAAATCCAGAATAACACTTTTATGTTGTTTGACAAAACTATAAAACTACCCACATATGTATCAATGGCTCCTCATTAAGGGGTGCTCTCACACCAGCATTCCTCTTCCCCCACAGAACAGACATCATGTCATTTTACAATATCTAATTCTAAGTTAGGAACATCAGAACGGCTGCATAAAAAAAACCAAAAAACAGAACCAACCAACCAAACAAAAAAAACCAAACCAAAACAAAACAAAACCAAGCAGTCATCGGCAGACAATATTTAAACAATTTGTCTAAACTGTTTTCCCACTGATACACTTCTAATTCCTATCTCCAAAAACCCTCACACTTAATCTGTGGTGCATTCTCCAAACTATGGCTTCAAAATCAATTATTAATCCATTCTGGGAACAGGAGGAGGTGGAGTATTGTTTGTAGAGTTTCATTTAAATTTAACATTTTAGGGAATTTAGGTCTCAGTGCTGCTTCCACTGAAGTCATTGGGAGTTTCAATAAAGATACTAGTAGGACAAAAAAATTATAGAGAAGTGAGATGGGGCAGGTTTAGATTTCCAGAATTATATCCTTTACTCCTGATGAATACAGGTAAAAATTGGTCAGCTCATCAGAGCACTTTCACTGCACAGCAACATACAGTGATAAGTACATAATAAAGCCAGAGATGGTCATGAACGTAAAAATATTAAGTATTTATTTATATAAATATCTCTGTGCACTCTGTCTTCCACCAGATTTGTTTCAGAGACAGAATGACAAAGTGTTGCTTGGTGTTGTACTTGTTTTGGAAATTAATATATATTCAAATATATTGGAACTGCTGGTGAAATGGAAATTACAATTTCCAAAGCATTCTGGACAGGAGTAAATGCTATGAAGGCTTTGCCTAGAACTGTTACTGCCAGTCAGTTAAGTGGGAGAAAGAAACTCCAATCTTTCTTAGAGAGGCAGCATTTCATATAGAAACTCCATCAAAACCATCATCTGAGAACAAACAGACGTTTCTACCCAAAACTAGTTGACCACTCAACATCAAGTTTAAAATAAGGATTAAAATAAGGATTCCTCTTTTGGCTTTTCCAGGCTTTGGATGACTTTCATATTCAGTACAAAAGCAGTCAAAAGTCACTGCACAGTCTGATAGCATTTGGTGCCTGTCTCCTTCTCATAAACTCATTCTCATCTGTATAGGCATTAAAAGAGATTTTTTATATTGCCCACAGACTCATGATAGCTATGCAAATACACAACATTATTGCAATGTTTTTGTTTTGGCTTCTGATTGCAATCAATTGTTTATCTTTTTCATTGTCTGTTGAGGCAGCACATATTAACAAATGTTTTTATCCAGTAGCAGGAAACATCCACTATAGGCAGATATCATTTCAGCTGACAGAAGCAATACTGCACCAAATGAAAGCACTCTCAATGCAAATTTTAAGCATGATAAAAATGCTCTGCACTGGGTTTTTTCTTTTTGCATGTAGACAATTTCTAAGCTCCAAACTTAGCATGGGTGCGGATTGTGACTGGGGATGTTCATACATTCATTTGGAAAGAGATGGAGATCTCAACTCCAGAAAACAGTAGCAAAAAAAAAATCTGGCCTTCTTCCTCAATAAAAGAGGAAGACTATTTCAGTATTTCCAGTAAGGAGCAGTGACTGGCACCATAAGCACCTCCATCTAGGTGGTGCTTATTTTCATATCCTTGTGCTGGGTTTCTTCTTTGCCCATGAGCCCAATTAGATCCATGGGAAAATACACTGATTAAGATCACTGTTTATGCAAAGATGAACTTGGAAGAACCAATGGAGATACTCATCACAGAATCATAGAGTAGTTTGGGTTGAAAGGAACCTTAAAGATCATTTTGTTCCAACCCCACTGTCATGAGAAGGGACACCTTCCATTAGACCAGGTTACTTGAAGTCCCATCTGACCCAGCCTTGAACATGCCAACATTTCAAAGATCAGTCTCTGGCCTACATAGAGCTTATATTCTTCCCCATCTGCCTGTGCTCCAGAAACAGTCCTGCACTCTCTATTTCTCTTCTCACAAACCAGCCTGCCTGTTTCAGCTCTGTTCTCCAATCACTTTGCTACTCAAGTGATGCCCCTGTAAACTCTAGCGCGAACACCAGGAGTGTTGCTTACTCCCTCTGTCTGCTCCTATTTATGTCACGTCTGAATTGGACCAGTTGTATCTGTTAAGCTCTGAATGCTATTTTGGGAACATTCCCTACTTTGCTGAGTTCAAGAAGCCAACTGTAAAGTATCCACTGTAGAGAAAGCTTCATTCACCTTTCAAGCAAAATTTTCCCACCACCCCTTCACTAACACATTTTGCAGGTCCCTACAATACATGATTTCTGACAGAATCAGTTCTTACCTTTAATGGTAACTAAGTGAAGAAAGGTCTAAGAGGCAAAGAAAAAAAAGCAGTTTTACCATGTCATCCACAAGGATTACAGTGTGTAATAAAACGTTGAGGATTTCTACAAGTGTCTGACAAAACTGCCATGGGAAAGGTATGGACAAATCCAGGTAATCTAGTCCAGCTTCTTCTGCATGAACCTGATTCTATAGTTTTGCAGTACTACAGGAGTAATTAATGAAACACCTACTGTAAGACTTAGTGCATCATTCCTTTGTTCTCTGGTGTTATTACTTGCTATGCTGACAAGCACAGGAAATATTTTCTTTCTGGAGCATTATTTTTAATGAGTAGCATATTTGTGGCTTGACAGCATATTTTGGCTAGTTGGTTCAAGAGGAAAAGAAAATCATTGTATCATACTTCATTATTTTTAACCATGGCACACCACATTTGTGATTTTTTTTCCCCTGACTCCCAAGGTCATCTCCTCAACTGATAATTGATTATCATTATTAAAATTGATTGCTCCATTTTGTTTTCATTTAGATAGCTACTGTGTTTTGACACGTATGTGTTTGTCTGAATGTGTGTGTACGTATGTGTATGTGTTTATATGTAGCAATAAATACTGTTCTTAACATTTATGTTGCTAGCCTAGATTACCAACACGTTTTTTTTTTTTAATAAGGCATTATTTCATAAGTTTAACATGATAAAAATTACTAAAATAGAAGTCACAATGGAGGAATTTTTCTAGCGCCATCAGTCTTACCACTTGTGTAAAGGGATAGTATCATGTTTAGTACATCACTTGGAGGAGGGAGTTACTATTCATTAGTAGGTATTTGATAAAAACAGTCAGAATTTTTCTTAAATAATAATTTTACATATTTTAAGTCTCCTGAAGCTAAATATACATTAGAACACCATGAAGGTATTCTATGTGAACAATTAGATGTAGTGAGCATTTTGTATGGCCAAACTGAAGAAGAAATGGTTTATTCTGCTGTCAACAAGGTTTTGGGGGCTATTGTTTTTTTCCTGTGAAGGAGCTTTCTTTCACCAGAAACAGCTAGATAATTTTCACTAAATTATGATTACCAAAACCATAGCAATTATGGGACCACCTAGTCCCTGGCTTTACTTCTCCTGAAGGGACAGAATGACAATTGGGTTCATTGCACATGGGTTTGAGTGCTTTGATGTGCAGAGGTAAAGCTTATGTTCTTTGTTACACAATTCTTGGAGAAAATGGCATCAAGCATTTAATGGTCAGAACTAATGTAAAATACAGCTATTTCTTTCATGAAATGGTGAGATAGCACATTTCAGGTTGTTTGATCTTGTGGCTCACTGAGGTCACCTACCCAATCATTAAAAACCTGTTTTAGATATCTTAGTTTCTACTTGAAGATCTCTTGTGTAAGCTGCAGTGAAATCTGATCTTGTCTAGTTAGTAGATGGATCTCAGCCCAAGGTCATGTTCTATGCTTGAGGGCCAAGGTACAGATGGATAATAAGACATAGCACTTAATGAGATGGACCCAGTAGGGCAATTAGGAGTTGACTGTAGAGAACATACCTCCTCCAGGTTCCCATGAGTGTTTCTATAGAGGCTTGAAAAGCAGGAGAGACAGGGAAATGGATTTACAAAAAATGAAAAGAATCATGTGGAAGGTTTTCAAAGACCTAAAGGAAACTCAGAAGCCTATCCACTGGATACATCACCTCAGTGAAAATCAGAGAGGTCTAATTCATCCTTCTGTATTTGAAAACCTCCCAGGGTAAGGCAAAGAAAAAAAAAACAAAACAAAACCTGAAATTCCATGAGACATACTACTTACTTGAATGAAAAAATTCTCCTTGGGAGAAAAAAAATAATTCTCTGGACTTCGTCAGCACATAATTTTCTAAGGGAAATATCTTAGATTCACAACAATGAGAATAAAGTCTAGCCTTCTAATCTTGTGGAAATTAAAGTCACCTATGACCAAGACTTGAAAACTGTGAGGGTAAATGCCTGTAGTCACACTAGCTAGAGAACAGACTGCAGCTGGGCTACTTCAAAAGGCAAGTGTTAAGTGACATCTAAAGATTTGTGGAAAAGCACTGCATTATTCTGGTTTAGCAAAGAACCTGCCTTTCAAAGATTTTTAGCCCTTCTCTTCTGATGCATAACTAAACTGCTCCCTTCAAGAAGTGATATACTGACTTTGGACAGAAATACAATCTTAGAAAATAACGATTTATAAGAAATGCCATGTATCAAGCTCCCATATTGACAGCATCAATAGCTGAGTCACATAGGTAAAAAAGTCTGCTGTAAAGGATTTCAACACAGAATTGCTACTGCCACATAAATTTCTTAGTCTGATGCAGTAGGTAAATCAGTGAAGACTTTGGTTTGAAAGACACCATGAAGAGCAACGATAAAATGAATGTTCTGCATGAGTAACTCTACCCCTCAAAATCCTGGGAATTGTGAAATTTCAAAGGCAGCTTTCATTAGATTATCTTCCCCTTCCATCTCAAGAGAGTAATTTATTTGAGAAGCACAGTTGTAGACAAGTAAGATTCTCTGAACAAAAGCATCCCATTTCAGAAAAGTTGGTTTTGAAAGAAGATGAACTGGATCAAGACTTTTGCCTAGACTTTACGGGTTTGGAATTTCTAGCAGGAGATCAGCTACAAAGTTCATTAGTGAATTTTACAGAAGACAAAGATTGGAGAAAAAAAAGAAGATGTGAAAATTATGCCTATGAGGTACTCCTCTGCTCTCTGGAGTTAATCTTAAAATATAGATGGTGCATTAGATGCTGGAAGAATGTATAATGCAGAATGGAAGACATTCTGCAGATATATTTATCCACAGTAACCTTTCAGTCAAGTAAATACTTACACAAACATCGTAAGCATATGTTACAGATGGAAATAAAGAGAGAAGCCCTTTAAGAATATATTTTTTTTTCAGCGAGATTCAACAAGGTGCAGGAATTCAGTGTTATCTTTTCTTGCACATGTGATAGAAAAAATAACGCCCTTTACTAAAGGGAACTGAAAATTTTGATACTCCAGAACGTAATACCTCCAAAAGATTCTCCTGAAAACTATGCTAAGGCACATAAAAACATAAGGTCATTTGTGTCAGCCTGAATGGCTTCTCTAAGGGCAAGTCAAGTCTGACAAAGTGGTAACCTTCTTTGATGGGAATAAAGTATTGTTGGAAGAGGAAAGAGCAACGGACATCATCTACCTGGAATTGAGCAAAGCATATCACTGTTTCACACGACATCCTATTTCAAAACTGGAAAGACAGGGACTTGACAGAGAGGCCATTAGGTGGATAAGGAATTGGCTGTATGGTCACACTGAAAGACTTGCTGTTAATGCCTCGATGTCCAAGTGGAATCCAGTGATTAGTGGTGTCCCCAGGGATAGGCATTGGGACCATGACTGTTCAACATCTTTGCTGGCAATAGGGACAGAGATATTGAGTGCATCCTCAGCAAGTTTGCCAGTGTCACCAAGCAGTTGATACACTGATGGGAAGGGGTGGCATCCAGAGGTGCCCTGATAGGCTTGAGAAGCAGGTGATGCCTTGCAAGCCTCATGGACTTCAAAGAGGCCAAGTGCAAAAAGTCTCATTAACATATCACATAATTCCGGGAAAAAGGGGAGAGGTGTTTTCACTGTGTGCAGTGCTTCAAAGATAAGACAACAGGAGAAGTTCCTAGTTCTGTGTGAATTGTGCTGGAATTTGTTACTTGACACACACTTGAGTCACAAGAGCTTTTCCTTGCTAGATCCTGGGGGCTTTGTAAAGCTTAAATTGCTCCCTACTTTTGAATGGAGCATGTGAATCCACTTTGTGCCACTTGACACTTGGGTAGCTAGTGAAAAGTTCTCACAACTCAAGATTTTAAACAATTACTTAGATGTTCTTCTTGCTTTCTACCCAAAGTGAATACAGACAGAGGCATATCATTGCTGAGGGCTAAAGACTGTCCAAGAATGGACTAGATATCGGTGGTAGATTTGGTGTACTGTACTATAAGAGAAGGGATGGTCCTTTCCTTCTCATTTACATTCCAGAGCAAAAAAAATCACTGTTAATTGTAAATTTGCCATCTCTCCTCTGTGCAATTTGACATGCTTATTTTATAAAATGAAACTTTATATCTCACTCTGAATAAAAATACATCCTTTTGTTGACAATCCCATGTGGATCAAATAAAGTGTTCTTTTAAGTAATGAACTTCTCAAGTGATAAACACTGCCCACTGAAGTCTGTAATAGATGCTATGGAACAGAACAAAGGTATAAATCACTTAGCCATACAAGGAGGCAAAAAGAGGAAGTGAATATTGACCAAGCATTCCTAGAACTGTTCTTAAACAAAACAGAATTGATTTGGCTCCCTGTTGCAATGGTCTGACAGGAAAGAAACTACTGAATTTGAGTTGTGAGCTACCTCAGAAGAACACAAGAAAAGTCATCCTGGCTCATAAGCACTGTCCTTGAACTATTCATTTTGTGTATTTGCCTTTCCAGGTATCCAGTTCTAAGCAATAGAAATGCACACTGTCTTTTCAGACTGTCCTCAGCCCAACCTCACTTTATTAGTGCATCTGTGGGTGGACATTTCTCTGTTTTGGCACCTGTTTCTGAACAAAAAAATAATCTGCTTGTGTTTTCCCAGTAGACCCAAACAGAATAGTTATCAATGGTTACCATGGCAAGATTTGAGAGAGGTGTTTTGCCCTCTTACCTTATCATGCCATTTCAAAAGGTCCAAAGGGTAGAAAAAGCCTTCCTGACCAATCTGGAGGGCTATGAGCTGCTACTGAACAACCACAGACCTCTGGATCCTTCCTTCAGATGCCTTCTGTTAATATCAGAGTATTCCTTTCAAAGTGGAGCACAATGCTTAGCACAGATCTATACTCTAATTATTCAGAAAGATTAAATAATGTACTTAAGGCACTTAAGAGTTACAAACAAATAAGTATTGTGTCCTCACAGTTTCCATCTTGGCCCAAAGGATAGCTGACCTACAATCTGAGCAGCATCTAAAGTCAGCCAAAGTTTTTTAAATGCAGCCCTTGGATTTTAGCTATTGTATGGACATTGCTCACCTCAGAGGTTTACTCCTAGAAGAAAGAACCGGTTTCATTTTCTTCAGTAAAATTCTAATGTCATTCAATATAGGCTATTCAGATCTCACCATAAAACAGATGTGCAGTGGACATATAAAATAGTACATTACTCAAACTGGGGTGTTAATAATACTTTATCTCCTAAAGTAAGCATTTTGGTGTGAGTGTAATGCTGCTTACATATACACACAAAGGGGAAAAATTAAAAGGTCAACAAGTCCTGTTTTTCTGAATGCAGCAGGAAGAAATGAAGTAAAAAAAAATTGTCTTTGGTTTGATCAATTTTTTTTCTTTACAACAATCACTATCAAAGAAGTCTCCCCTCTTCCTGTTTCTGAGAGTCAGTCACAGATTCCCAGACCATTTATTTCCATAACCTGCAGCAGGCATTTCTGCTACCAAGCAGGGGCCACAGTCTGGGTAGCTTCTCTCTGACATTCATTCTGCCCAAAGTGTCAGATCAAGCCTTCCACTAGCATTGTTTAGCTGCATGCAGGGTCTCTTCATTCTTGCTTCCACTGAGAAATATTGCTTTGTACAGCCCCAGACTAGTGCATAGGTGCACTATGGCACTGGAACTTCAGAATGCCTGTCTAATGGCTGAATTCCCTCTGAGTTTAATCTCTGTCTACTTCTCCTTGGATCACCTAAAAGCTTGATTTTTCATGTAGCACACAAGACACCTGGTGCCCTGCAAAATTCCATGCATATTTTTGTTACCAATTACCACTTTGACATGTTCATATATGGACACAAAGAATAACATAAATTTTTTAAAAACTATTTTAAATTAAATTACATTTTCTTATTTGCTGCAAGTAGAATATAGCCTAGATATATCTATCATAGAAAAATATCTGTGGATACTGTTAATGAACTTACAAATTCCAGAAAATGTGACAAACCCATGTAAAATTCTCAAACAGCCAAATATCTATAGGAATTGTAGGGTATAGAAAACTGCTTGCCATCAACGAACTCCTTGTAATCCACACATCATGCAAATTGTTTATTTGTATAGTGAAAGAAATATGAAATGTGAAAACCCAAGGTAAATACTAGAGGAAAAACCCAAACCTTCACAGAAATAAGAAAACCCTCTCTAATCCTAAATCCCACATTTTATTTTCAAAGAAATATTTAGAGCTACTATGTGTACCAGCCAGGAGCAAAATCCCAGCTTCAAAACCACAGGAAATGTAGAAAATGTGAAATAAAACAATGATCTGCACTTCTATTAGACTTTATAATATGCTTTTTGAGATCAAGGTGATGTTCATATCTGCAGGTTTTTTCTCCCATTTCCATCAAGTGATCTTGCCTTCATTTGAAGACATTTTTTCTTAAGTTTGAAGAAAAACACTTAAAGCTTATCTTCACTCTTGCCATATGGTGTGCTACATTATTTAACAATTGCTAGCAATGGGAATTGCTGAAAACACTGGAATTGGTTGCCTAGAGAGGTTGTAGAGTCTCATTCTGTGGAGATATTCAAAACCCAACTAGACAGGATCCTTGTCAGCTTGCTCTAGTTGAGCCAGCTTGAGCAGGAGGGGTGTACAGTATAATCCCAGGATGCTCCCTCCAACCTCAATTCAGTGATGCTGTGATTCTGTGAAATAAAAGTGTGAATATATAGTGCCATAAGCCAGGTAAGCCCTTCAGTATTCCTTCTCTTTTAAAATTTTGTTAATGACATCAGCAAAACACAATTCTCCTTTTTGCACTTTAGACAAGAGATGAAACAATTTGGTATATCCACTTATTTCAGTGGGGTAATTTAATATCCTTCACTTTGCTAATGCATGTAGAAATCCCAAGTTATAATATCGCCCTCAAAAATAAATCTCATTAACTGCCATTAAACATGACCAATAATTAAATACAGAAAATTTTACTCTTAAATTTTCTGAATGGCTACACATAAATACAGGCTCGGATAAATGCCTACTTGTAAACATATATATATATTTTGCTATAGTGCAATGTATGGCTACAACCAGTAGAAAGCAAAAAGAACATTCAATTGGAGAGAACTTAAGCAACTTTACCTGAATACTGTGAAAGATAACAAAATTAACATACTACAGTCAAGTAGTCCTTCTAAATATTTAGAGAACAGGCTGTATTCTGTTACTCACAATTGAGCTGTGGTTGTGCAACAAGACCAGTTACACTCAAGAAGCTCCCTGTATAAATCAGGCTGCTTTGTTTGGACCCCAGCACCCTACCTTCTCTGCAGAACTGTCCAAAGGTGAAAAAATGTGCACTGTAGAGCTCAATGGAAAATGCCTTCTGGCTCATGTGGATTAGCACAGGAAACAAATAATTTGCCCATCTAGCAGCACAGAAGTGTAAGGACAGCAATATAAATTTTCTTTGGATTATTGTTTGTACTTGTTGTTTTTACTGTAATTACCCGAGCTCTTTTTTTGCTTATTTTACTAGCAGAAAACAGCATTGTTGTTACAGTGTTTAAAAAGAAGCCTTCCCTAAACGGAAAGGCTTTCAAGCAGTGAGCCCAGTATCTTCATCAGTGCCAGTGGTATAAATACCAGAAAGAGTGACAGCTAATCCACATGCACTCAGACGCAAAAATGAAAAGGCCAGTTACATGCACTTGTCAATGCTAGTCTCACTCACACCTACCAACCTGCAAACCTTCAGACAATCAGTCAGTAATGAAATGAGTGGGAGGGGGAGAAGAAAAGAGGAACAGGACAGCTAAGAGATGGAACACCAGCCAAACATCATTCCCCATTAACATAAATGGGATCGGGGCATTTTAAACTGAATTACAAGGTGGATTAAATAATTTCAGGACTAAATATATTTTTCTACTATATAAAATCTCAGGATCCCTGTTGATTGGTTTGGGTTTTTTTGCAATCTTCTATCTACTTTTCCACCTACCCTTTCCTACTCCCCCATAATTGTCATAATTTCTGTCTTGGCAACATCAAAGCAAACAGAGAGGGGACTGAAACTAGAGAATCACATAGAAGAGATTGTTTTGACAGGGCTATGCAGGGCTGCCTTACTAATCCAGCACACACAAGGTAATAGTGACTTGTATTCTATTAAAAAAAGATATTGGCAGGGTGAAAAGCATCCCATGCCAAATACAAGGGCTGCTGAACTCCAAGTGAAGTTTTCTCTTACAGCCTTCACCTTTCACTCTCACCCTGCAAATGCAATAAAAAAGGAAAGGCCATAGCTCTTGTTTGCTTAATAGCAATTTTTAGAAGGCAAAATGCATGCAGAGTCAGTGTGCTCAGTAATTTGATTGGCCATGCCTGCCTGATATATGTGTTCCAACAAACTGTGATTTAAGTTATTTACAGGGCATTTATGCATCAAAAGGGAGCTCTTCTCTAACATCTGTGGGGATGAAAATACTGATTGACAATACAATTTTAAGCAGTTAAATCAACGAGGCACTTCATTCCTTTAGAGTCCCTGAAAAATCTCATCTGAACATAACCTTTAGAGGAACCTTTCTACAATTACAAGTGAGAGATCTACTAATTTTTCCACTGAGTTCACTCAAGGCAGAATATATGGCCTACAAGCTCTTTAGTCACAAAGCTTGGCTGTACTTTAGAAACAGCATTTTCACAAATTTTGTCATGATAACAATATCCAGGAATAATACTAATAATATTATTAATAATAATAATAATTAATAATAATAATAATAATAATAATAATAATAATAATAATAATAATAATAATAATAATAATAATAATAATAATAATACCAGCATGCTGGTATTAGCAAAATGAAAATAATATCCTATCTTTGGTGAATTTGTTGGTGGAAATATCATTGCATTATCATTTTGCTCAAGCAGACTAATTTAGTGAATCTGAACACTAACATAAGACTTCCAGAATGGCTCTTCAAATCCTCACACATTTATTGCGTAATATCATACAGGTAAGATAAAGATTTAAGGAAATATTTAAGAAAAGGTATATTTTATCATTAAAATCTGTTGTTTTGTAAAAAACATGCTCTCAGTACTATGCTGTGCTGGATACAATGCTTGGTCTGGCAGATAGTGGAATAAATATATTCAGTATTATTATATAAATTCTCCTCTCAAGGCATGATGGACACACAAATTTTCTATTGTAAAAGATCTTTTAAAGTTGCTTTATTATGCACTTTTCAAGCTTGTGGGAATTATTGTTCTGGATAGATATTACAGCTTAGTTATCCCTCAATGAGTATATTTTGCAGCCTTAAAGAAGATGGTGCTCCTCTAGCTATTTAAGAAGAAAAAAGATTCTTGTGGCATTGAATTTTCTTTTCAAAAAAGCAGAAGCCATAATAACCCAAAAACTGTTAGTCAGCTTTTCCTGTGCAGAAGAAAAAAAGCTACAAATAGGGAAGGAAAAGAAAGGAAACAGGACATCAATCATACAACTAAATTTCAGCACCATGCTTATTTTAGTCTTTGGTCTTTTACCAAAGTCTCAAGAAGAGACGAAAACAGAGATTTAAGATTCAACCACAACTGGTTGAACCCTCTCTTTTCCCACTTTCCCTGGACATTAATCTTCCTGTGGCAAGCTGGCTGTTCCTCAGAGGCCCCAGCTGACAGCCTGGAATATGAATGCAGAGGCAGTTGCAGTAGATGTGCTGGGCTGTGATTTGTGGTCAAGAAGCTGATCCATGCTCTCTTCTGTTATTTCTGCTCCAGGGTCCCTGTCCTGGAGGATGGATGGCACAGCCCACAGGATGCTATAAACTTTTACACTGATGGAGAGAGATCCAGAAGAGCTTGATCCACTTGTGACCTTATTTGATTTTTCATTTTAAGCACTAAAACATACAGCTGGACCAATTGTATCTAACAGCTTGTGAGGGTAGCCTCCAAAAAGAGGAAAAGCCCCCTGGCTTGAGGAAGACATGACCTGCTGGCAAGAACTTCAGTAAGGATTGACAAATGGGTTGCCCTTTGCTTTCTAACTTTTTAAGGAAATGTATTTGCTTGAACATAGTATAGCTTGCTGCTGGCACAGATCACCATGAAATTATGACTCCTCAGAAAGCAAAAAAAAACCACAAGATGAGCTAACCAAACTGACAGGACATACCAAACTCATACTGACTGAAATTTCTCCCAAACTCCTCCAAACACACTCAGCCACTGACAACATCAATTGTCTTAAGCTCTTACCATCTTTTCTTCAGTCATCCAATCTTTTCCTTAATTTTAACATTGTACATGGACATGATTTTTTCTCATATCTGTGTGACACTAATTACTATTTACTCATATTCTGTGAAGAAAGAACTCAATACAAAATACTATAAACACATGCCAGGCCATGTGTATATACATATGCTATTTTTTGTTAGATTGAAAGATCAGTCAGTCTCTGGAGGAAAATAAAGATAATCCTACAAAACAACATAGTGATTTTTCCAAGATAAAATTTTCAGTGCAATGTATGAGCATCATAGATAGCCAACTGCTGTACAGAAAAAGGCAAAAAATGTGTTATTATAATATGATTTGATTAGTCTCAATGGCCCACGTGAGGACATCACATTAGAAAGATATTTGCCTTTTCTCTTGCAACGTGAAATGAATACTGTGCTGCAAAATTAGTCAGCATCTTTAAGCTACATTGCAGAGAAACCTACAGTAATATAGCCATCTGTTTTAACAGAAAGGTACTGCTGGATATTGCTCTACTGAGAATTACTGAAACAACTGAGATTATTGAAAAGAAAAAAATTAGTCAAAGGATAATAACAAAAAGCTTTTCTGTTTTGTTAAAATATTTACTCTTTTTAGGATACCACATTCTATTGGTTAGACAGGACTGCAAAATTTCTATATTAAAATCTAAGAACTATTTTCATTTTGGCTTATTACAGCAGGAATAAAGATATTTGTCATTCAGCATGTTTTTCTGTCAATTTCCAAAGTAGTTCAATGCCCACGTAGTTAATGCCACTCATAAAAACACAACAAGCAAAACATAAATCTTCTTGCCCAATTTAGTGGCTCAGAGAATATTTTGATTTTTTTATTCAAAAAGGAAAATAATGGTTCATCTTCTACTTTCTTGGAAAAAATTCAATACTTAAGCATTATATCCCACTCACTTGCTCTAATCTGTTGATTTACTTTCCTTATTTTTATTGCTTATGAGTGTAATGATGAAGAACTAAGCCAGTGAAGAAAACTTGGCTTGCATTTTATATCAGTGTTTGGTGCAACATCTTTTTAACCTGTACTGGGCACATCAAGAGTAATGACAACAACAGTTTGCTCCATCTCTATCACCAGTCCAAATCCAGCAAGAACTGGATCCATTTCATTTATGGCTTTTGCTGTCAGTTAGTAAACAATTTACCATTTATCTGTTCAAACTAATGGTAAATTCTTTCTAATTATACCTTTTGCTAGCACAGATGTTTGGGCCAGATACCAGGGAATCAGATAACACCAAACCAAGGGGAATCCAGCTCCCATCTCCAAGCACAACAGAGAATTCAGACCCTGTAGAACACTGGATGCTCACAGGTCCTAGCAAGAAGATTAGCAAGGGAACCAGTTTGAGTTAGCCATAATCCCCTTTCCATGGTCTGGGTGCCTCTATGCTAGAGACAGAAAGAGCTCTGTCAGATCTCACAGGTCCCCTTTACAGAAAAGGTAATTCAGCTCCTTGCATTTCATGCTCCTGGAGTCCAAAGCAAGTTCATGCTTCTTAGGGTGTGACTGTGTGAAGGATACTTTCATTCAAGTTGTAAAACAAGGACTTCACTCTGCTTTCATTACAGCCACTGTACACGCACTGAAACATACTTCCCTATTCTGAGAGGAGAAAAGTGCTTGCTTGTTCATATTTCATCTCAGAATTATTATTTTTCTTATTACAGAATGCATTTTCAAGGGCTGAGGGCAGCCATGACATCAATCAGAGACTCTCCTGAAGAAATGAAAATGTAATGCTCTGCTGGTGATGGGGAGGTGTGTACCAGAGCTGTCAGTGGTAACAGCAAGCATGGATGGAGCACGTCCAGCCCAGAAACAGCAGTGCAGAGGTTAACATTTTCAGTTATCAAACCATTAACCTTCCCTACAACATTTTTGCAAGCCTGTAATCTAGGTTCAATAAGAAAAGCATGCTCTACCCAGCATTTTGCCAACATGACCAGAAGTTTGATATCTGGGAGGCTATCTAGAAATTGTTACCTTTCACTTTTGTTTAGAGAAAAAACATGGCTTTTTTGTCTAATTTGATTTTAAATGAAAGATTTTGTATAGCATTACTTTACTCAAATGATGCCTTAAGTGCAAATTTTTTGATGCAATGTAATTTTTCTGAGAGAGTACTTTAAGATGTAAATAATGAAACATCTCTATCTGGTGTAGTTTTTCTATCAACACTTGATAGATAAATGAATTTTCAAAGTCTTCATTATTCTGATCAGATGACACATCATATTTACATTCAGATAATCCTGAATGGGAAGCATACTTGCATAGAAAAACAATCTGGGTCATCACAGTTTGCTGCATGCTTGCAATTTACATCCCACAGTGAATATAAACAATGCCCACAATATATCCAGGAGAGGAACCCTAGAAAGCAATACAAAGGAGGATGGATGAAAAAAGCAGTCCAGTTCTTAAAGGTGTGTAGCAGCTGTGTCCTCATCTGGGTGACAACACTTAATCTCTTTACCTCTATTTAAACCTGAGGATGAAGAGGGGTCTGGTTTTCAAACAGAGGTCTGAGACACTTTTTGCCTGTAATTTGGATCTCACATTATTTTCTGATAATGTAAGATAAACTCATTTTGGTAAATGGCTGGACATGTCTTGTAAAATGAAACCCTAACTAACTGAAGACACTGGAGCTGGTAAGGTGATCACACTTTCTTATGGAGCTGGAATCAATAAATACCCATGTAGTAAAACAGATTGTGGGGCAGTAGAAAAATCCTGTCTTGGTGGTCTAATACAGAGCATGAAAGAATTAAATTAGGAGTGAGAAATGGCTGGCAGAAAAATTAGCTATACAGTCTAGGAAAGTACCAAGATAGTTTTGGAAGTCCTTGCACAGGGGACAAATGAAAATAGTGACAAACTAATGCAAACTGCTACACCTTCTGCAGTTGGCATTAGATGTCCTGTCTGAAAGGAAACAGCTTTTATGGATTTTTAGCCCAGGACCTCACTTAAATGAATACTTTATGGGAGACCTGTATCTCAGCAATGATGTTGAGTTCCCCATATACAAAGTAGATGGATTCCAAAGATGACTTAGGGCCTTGAAGAGGCACACAGATGCATGCACAGATTTCTGCCACTCAAATCTGCCAACCTTTTCTTCCCTGTGCATGCAGCATGAAAGCTAATTCCAAACAAATTTGCATTAATGGCAGTTCTTTAATTAACTGAGGATGGGGAAGCTTTTACATCTCAACTGAACAAGCCACAAGAGTGAAGTGCAAATCCAGGGATCTCATTTCAAGCCCAGTGACTCAGTGAGTTGTAACATAATGAGAATAAAGATTTACTTCCTCTTGCATTTTTTATCAATGGGGTTATTTTGTTCTCATCCCTGTTTTTCTCTTTGTTCCCACTGTTACTGGTTCTATCTTTAATGGCATGTTGAAAACTCTGGCAAATGAAATGATAGACAGCAGGATACTCAGTGCACCCTAATGAAATTAAAGACTGTGATTATCCAGACATGAGTAGCTCTCCTTTCCAAGGAAAGAACTTGAACCCTTATGTCCCTCAGTACTGCCTAGTAAATAAACAACATCCTAAATGCAAGTGTCTGTAGGATATGAGGAAACCAAACGATATCTTATACCAGGTCTTTTCTACACAAGATCTACAATCTCTGAAAAATTTCAACTCTCTAAACTTTCAAGTTGTGAGCTCAGGTATCTTGGGAAGTCTTGTAAAACCCACTCCCACCCTTCTTATAGGTCTGGCAATAATAGCATGTTCCAAACATGTAAGTCTTTTTTATTTATTCATGATGAAGTCATGGTCTAAATTTTTAATATTTGACTTGTTTTCTAAGCTCTTATTCCTGAGAACTCATTTAGAATGAAGAGGTGTCTTCAAAAACACGGAATCACAGAATGGGTAAGGTAGGAAGGGTCTACAGTGGGTCATCAACCCCTTTGCTCAAGCAGGGTAATCCTGGAGCACATGGCACAGGGCTGTGCTCAGATGGTTCTTCAGTGTCTCCAGTGAAGGAGACCCCACACCCTCTCTGGGCACCCTGTTCCAGTGCTTGGTCAGTTGCACAGTAAAGAAGTTCTTCCTCATGTTCAGGTGGAATTTCCTGTGCATCAATTTCTGCTCAGTGCCTCTTGTCCCATTGCTCAGCACCACCAAGAAGAGCCTGGATCCATCCTCCTGACACTCACCTTTCAGATACTTATAGGTGTTGATGAGGTCCCCTCTCAGTTGTCTAATGAATATTTACAAGTAGAGGAGAACTCAAAATGTTAGAAACCTGTTATATGAAGCATCTAAAATTATCAGTAGTGTGTAAGCAAATAACATGCACTGTGCTCTACGTTTGACAATCTGACAACATCTCTCTTGTGTCTGCAAAGTTTTCATATAATGGTATGAGAGGACCTCTGTGCTGGTCTCCATCCCCAGCCATTGGGAAGAAATACTTCAGTTACAGTCTGAATTTATGTCTCAAAAGTAGCAAGGATGTCAGTAGCTGTCCCAAGTCCACCCACAGGCAAACTGTAGAATAACGAAAGAAATGTTGTAGATGGTGTACTCTTCAAGTCAGTGCATATTCTGGATCCTGCTCTCCCTGGAGGGAAATATTCAGGAAATATCTAGGACTTTGTCTGGAGCAGCAAATAATTTGGCAATACTGCATGCTGACTCAGGACAACTTTGAAAAGATAGCACAGACTTACATATTCTTCTTTACAATGCATGAGAAACATCCATAGCAATTTAATGGCAAGTGCAGTTCCAACACTTCGCACACAGAAGCAATCTTAGCTATAGGCTAAGATATAAAGTACCTATTAATAGCTGAATGCAATTTTCAACTGCAGCTTTTCTGTTCCTGGGCTACCTGCTGCAAGATGAGACACCATGCAGAAAACAGATTAATGCCAAATGTAGCCATGTCTTAATGAAAGAACTGGACAACAAATAGATCTTTTCATTTGTGCTCTCAGTTTTATGTGGGTTAAGGTTGCCAATGCAAACAAGGGCTAATGAAATTCAAGATTTAATATTTAATTATTTGTAGCCATGTGGTATTTCTGTTCATTAAATGGTGAGCTGAAGGTTACTAAGGGGGAAAAAAATCAAAGCAATCTATCTTCTTATCAATATATAGAAGCTGAATGCTAACTCTGAGTACAATGCCATGATTTCAATAACATTACCCCCTCGTGCACTTGTCTCCACAGAGGAGACTCACACATCTGTACAGAGCAGCCCCAGGCTCCAGCTCTGTCTTGACAGTGCAGTTCTGGAACACCATGTGAGAGCTGACCCCACAGCTCGGGCAGCTGGCAGGGAAGATAAGCTGCAGAGAGCTACTGTGCAAAGCAGCCTATGTCCAGAAGGAATACATAAAGGACAAATTTCAGATTCTTATTGCTGAGAAAGGAGTTCAAAATTCATAAGCAATAGATGTAGAAAAAACCCTAGATAGGGAAAAAACCCCAAACAAGGATATTGTTGGCCTGAAAACAAAACTAGGGGGAAAACTAGTCTGTGACTGAAGTCACAGGGACTATTTTGAATCCTGATGTAAAATACATTATTTTTCAATGATCCAGGATCAATCTGAATATTCTTTTGTAGATATAAATAATAATAAATATTTTGATTGATCTTTTAAATACAGACATTAGGCAACCAGTGAAAGCACATGTTGTTACTTCAAGTCTGGAGCACTTTCCATTAGCTATCTGATAATCAGTGGGGGATTTATTGAGTAATAAACTGCCTACTGGCAGTAGGCTTGCAAAAGCTCAATACATCCTTATTAGTGTCTCAAAATTCTGCAATACAATAATTAGACTTTGAGTGAAGCAGAGACATTTTTCTGCATTCTGAAAAGTGTTGAATAATGACTTTGTGAAGTTCTGGTTGCAGTATATTATTTGTTAAGATCCATGGGACTCACACATGCAACCCTTGATGACTCTAAAAGATCCACCATGGGACATGAAATAAATGTAATACTTAAAAAAATCTTTTTCATAAAAATGTAGGATACCTCAAACCCTCCCTTAAAATTATAGTATTTCTCTTTGTCTGTCTTCTATGGAATAAAATGGCACATTACATGGAGTTTGCATAACGTGAACAGCTCTGAAAAAATATATTGGCCAACAGAGTGAATGGGAACCATAAATCTCATCTCTAGCTACCTCATAATTTTTAGTGAGCAGTTGTCTCAAAATACCCAAATGGGCAATACTGTGCTTTAGATTCAAGTTGTAAATAAATTTAGCACACACAAGGAATCATTCCAGTACTAAAAGCATGAAAATATAAAATCCAATATCGTTCCAAAGTTCTTCTACACAGTCGAGCTATAGATTACTTCTTCTACAAGGACTTCTTTTGGAGTAGCTGGTAGATGCTGAACTAAAGTGTAATGACAAGACATAAGCTAATTGAATGAAGAACAAAATTCGTTGAAAGACATAGAGAGCATCCATAAGCATTCTCTGACACACACAGTCTTTTTTTCTGCTATAACACAAACCTAAATAATTAAGACTATTTAGACTCAGACAGCACTTGGTTGCTTTTTAAGGGGTGGGAAAATGTCCCTGGTTCCAGGATCAGCAAAATGAACATAGTGATTTGATGGCATGTCCAGCAGGACTCTTGCTTGTATCTGAAGTCACCACAGAGCATGACACCACAGAGGCTGTAATCACTTCTACCTGAGGTGCTTTACCACTCTGTTGTGAGAAAAAACCCAATACACACTGGCTGTGCTACAACAAGCCACAACTAATGTCATCAGTCCACAGTTTTAAATAAAAAGTTCTATGCATGCTGATACCACTTCCATCCCAAACTAATCTGACCCCATCCTGCCACCCTGATTCTGTATCTCCACTGAATTTTTTGCAAACTGTTAAAGTTTAAGGGAGGGTGCACCTATTCCTAATTACTCCATAGCATACCATTTTATCACACAAAGTGGCAGTTCTGGGTTAGAGGATTTTACTTCCTGAATCTTCCTCTCAACCCCTAGATTTTCATTGTTCTTGTACGGTTACCATATAGTATCTAAGTAGAATGAGTGGACAGGCAGTGTGTGCAAATTAAGACCTGAAATCTCTTCCTGCCTTTGACCTCTGCATCACACAATATCTCTAAGCCTTATTTTCCCTAAAGATAAAATGTCATTCTCAGTAAACTGGTGTGACAAGTACAGATGAGTCACACTATTTAAAAAGCAAAACATAAAGAAGGAGAATGTTCATCTTTGAAAGGAAAACGATGAGCAAAGAACACAAAACCTGAATAAACTGCTGCAAGATCAAAGTATGTCAGAAAAACTGGTTGGTATCCAACTGAAGCTGCAGGATAATAAGGGGAAAAGTCAAAGAGTATGTTATAGAGTTGGTTTTATTTACAGAGATGTGTGAATCTGTAGCTGTGGCTAGGTAAAAAAGCTAATTCTGATACTAAGAAAAATAAGTTAATCTTATGAAATACATGCCATGTTGCATAAATCTAAATCAATCCTCAGGCAATGAACACTACAAAGCTATTCTTTTCAGCTTTATCCTTTCCTCATTTTAGCAAAAACAGGTCAGATAGACTATGCACTACCTGCCTCATATCAGGAAATAAAAGACCCAAATTATCATTTATTAGAAATATTCTGTCTTGCTTTTAACACAAAATGGTTTACTAACTGTTCCCTTATCAACTTTAAAGCCTTAAAATAGATAGGATAATAGTACTCTGTGTTGATAGCATTAACATCTACTAATTTATCCAGTATAAATTTCATCCTGTATGAATTATTAATAGTGGTAAATAATTTTGAACAAATTATGACTTTTTCTTGTGTTCTTCTTGTGCAGTAAAGCACAGTTCATAACCAATAACACAGTGTCCACTACATGACAGGCAAAAAGTAAATGATAAATCCAAATCCATCACATTTTCAGATACTAAAGTATGACAAGGCTGGATGTGCAAGGAGGGCAGAGAAACTTTCTGCAAAACCTTTTAAATAGGATTCAAAGTCATTCTGGATACCTACCTGTGAAGGGGGTTAGCAAAGAACATGGGACCAGACTGGTATTTTTTTCCTGTTTCTTTGCCTTGTGCAACAAATAAAGGAGATGAAAAAACTCTTTCTTTTTTTCTTTTTTTGAGGAAAAATGGACTTTACTTTCATACTTTTTTTACCCTTAAAATTCAAAGATTGTTTACCTCAGTAAAATACAATGACAAGGTAACTCATCAAAAAAAGGACAACACAAAAAGCAGGAAAGAAAAGCTGGGCAAATGAAAGAATTTGCTGTTCCTGTTAGACACAAAAAAATTTTTGCTTCTTTAAAAACTTCTGCAACTACAGTGACTGACAGTTTGGACAAGAGGTTTTTTTATAACACTTGGTCTCGGCTTAAGTGTGAGAACTCGTGATATACATCTTTAAGATTTCCAGGGAGTATTCTAAAAATAAAGATCAGAACAGGTGTTTCCAAGATTTCTTATTTTAAATAGTGGGGGAAAATTCAGCATTTCTAACTTTCCCAATCTGTCTTTTTCACTGCAGGACAACAAAGATAGGGGAAACTTCAAACGGCTAAAAAAATCACCTGATGGTTACCTTGTATTGCATGAGCATTTCCAGAGAGAAAAGATGCATTTTTTTATGTTAACCTGGAAATGGATTTCCAGCAAAATGCACAGAACACCCTAAATTTCATCTGACTTCTGATCCTTAGAGTAACATAGCTATAGCAGAACTAGACTGTCATTGTCAGTATCCGAATATTCTGTGAAATATAATTATTACAGGGAACATATAAAGTGGAAATACAACTAAATGACCAAATTTATCCTGTTCATAACTTATCTCTAATGATACATCAATGAATACTTGAAAACAGGGGAAAAAAATGATGTGATTAAGCTTCCATTAATAAGCAGTAACAAGTATTTCTTTGCTACCCCCAAAAGTACAGATGTTCTTGCCAAAGAAGAATGGTTACCAAAGAATGGTGACCCGATTAAGTTCTTGCACCTGCCACTCTGAAATATGAATGCAATACTTCCCTTATGAGTCTTTTAGTTAGGCTGAGGAAAACAAGTGCCTATGGTTTTATTTGTTCTGATAATGTAGGAAAATTGTAATTTTCCACACACATTATGTTTTTCAGTGAAGTCTGTAAAGTGTCTATATCACTTTTAAAGGCGCAAATGACCTTAAAAAAAACCTTCTGGAATAGCCTAGTTAGTGGCAATTCCTTGAAATGACCCTAATTCACAACACATTGGCAGTTCTCAATCCCCAGGAAGTTGGTGAAGACTTTTGCATGGACCTCAAGGTCAGGACTATATCTAATCTCAGCTTTGTAGAGTATCCATATGAAATGTGATTATTCAGCTCTGAATACAGATTCATATGCCAAAGTGCAGAATGAAGCAACTTCCAACAATCATTGTTATGCTGAACCTACTGAGTCATTGTTGATTCAACTGAGATAAAAGTAAACCAGACAAAATAAATTAGATATTCTTCCTTTGCTTGCTCAAAATGATACCAACACCCCTGCTGCCACTACCAGCCAATACAAACATTCAGGAAATTTGGTCTCTGTCTGTTCCCATGGCAAAGGGCCAAGCTATGTATTAAGGCAGCCTGTTATTTCCATAATGTATGTGCTATCATCACACCCAATTCAGGTGGAGGAAAAACACAGTTAGCAATTCTCATCTCAAGGTTTCAGACTCTGATGATTACTATAGGAAAGGAATGAAGGCATTTTCTGGAGTTTTTGTGGTACTAAGGCCAACCTCACAGTGAACCATGGAAGAACAGCGGACAGAACTTGAGAAAAAAATAATTTTGAATTCCTTATTCAATGAAAGGAACTTGTTTTGAAGGGCCTAAACAATATTCTTAGATTATTAGATTATTAGATTTCAGTTGAATGATTGAAAACATGAAATGTCAGTGGATGCTTCTTCATTTATTCTTTTATTGCCTTGCTCTTCTCTGATAAGAGAGGCAGTAAAAGCAAAAAAAAAGTGAACAAAAGTCATCATCATTTTCAACTGAAATAGCAAAGAAATTTAGGGATCTGCAAGTTTAAAACAAATACATGACAATGCACTGCAAATCCAACTTACCAGTTTATTAACTGCTCAAGACCTTGAGAAAAAAATTCATCATCTACTTCCATACTGATAATACATCATGACTGCAGTTAAACTTGACAATTGGCTATAGCCCCACATTTTGAAAAAATGACAAGCACTGTAGTGCATTTGAAATGCCAGGCTGTGAACACTGTTTTTGTCTGCAGGTTATTATTCCATATCTAGCTATAACAGTTTCATCTATAAATTTAAGCCTTCCAGGCTACATATTCCCAACCTTTAAAAATCTCTTTGCCCTAAAAGTAGTTTTCTCTAAAGCCTCTGCTTCACCAGAAGGAAGATGTAAGGGCTGTATGCATCAGGACTGAGATGCCTAGAATCAGTAAAATCATAGCTTTTCATCCTACCAGCTTACCATAGATGAAACAGATTACACAGAGCCTGCCCATGTGTGAATGCATCCATATGTATTAAAAACTGCATTCCTTGCTTGCTCTGCATCATTTTTCTTGAGAGGTTTATGTCAATATCTTTGGCAAAATTCCTCCTCCTTCCCACTGTTTTGCAGTATGCTATGAAACTGTTGCCTACTGCCTGTCTGAAAGGTGGCTGAATTTGAGCAAACTTGTAAGCACAGACTGAGCAATGTAAAGTGATGAGTGTGACAAATTTGAAAAATGGCATATAAATTAATGATATTATTCTGTATTTTCATTTACTAAGCCACACGATCCTATTTCAGCCAGAAGAGCTTAAACATTGCTTTATGACAGCTTTGTTTAATTTGCTATTCATTACTGCTTTGTACTGCTGATCCTCCACATTTACTTTGCTCTTCAGATCTGATTGAGAACATGCCCAAGTAAAATCTTTTGCCTTCTAGTATAGATAAAATTATATTTTTTTCCCTAAATGTCATCTATCTTCAGTTCCACAACGTTGGAGCTCCGTTATGCATCTTATAGGTAAAAGATAAATACAAGAATTGTAATTCATGAGCTGAGTGAATCAAATGTAAATATTTCAGAGGTTCCCAAGCCATGCTTAAACTCTAACCCAAAAGGCTTTTTTTTTCCCTTAGGTGCAATGGGTAGAGAAACACCTTCCAGTGACTACAAGAAATGCTGAATATATTGCAGATGGCACTGCAAAAGACCTGACCTTGTGACAGCAGGAGTCATTTTTCATGAAAGAAAATAAAAAATCAACTTAGTGCAACCTTAACAAACAGTGTGCTGCATGAGGCTTTGACTGGTGGATACAATTCTTCCACAGCCTTCCACAAGTATGACCCACATTCTGTCTGATCAATACCTGTCTGAAAATATCAGCCTTCTACCATTTGTGAAAAAATGCTTAAGGCCACCTTCCTGGTTACTAAGTGCACATAGTGCTGTTTGAAACCTTTCATAGCATTAACATAGGTTTTCATAGTATTATCTGGACATTATAAGTAATAATTTTATCCAGATACTGTATCAGAGAAGAAAGTGGTGCTAGAGATCAAACTGCTCCCTGGGAATAATTTTTCCCTATTCAAAGCATTTAGGGATTGACTTCAGTGTCCGGGATTTCATCTGTAAGAGTGTAATGATTGCAGTGGCTAGAACACAATGGAATTTTATTTTAATAATTATTACTATTAGCCTCCAGTTATTCACTCTGCATATTTAAAAAGACTAAATGCTCCTACCTCTGCATTATGAGATCATGGCTTCAGACTAAAAGTAATTTATTTTACTTTTATCTCTTCAACATCATAGTCTTTTGCCTGTCCCTTGTTTGCAATGAGAACATACTATAGTTAGATGTAACCATGCCCCCCTCTTCTACTCCTCCACTCCACACCAAACCCCACCAAAAAAAAAAAAAAAAAAAGAAAAAAAAAAAAGAATTAACTTTCTTTGGTATTAAAATTCCTAGTAGAACCCTCTGGCCCTTGGTAAGATTTTGTTTCCATGGAAGAATATGAGTTGGAGGTTTTTCAAGATAAAATGATCATTGCTCTTGCATGAATAGAATGGAGTCTACCCATCCCATTCCTTGTGACAGTATTTCAATATTTATTTTAGGACAATGAACAACAGAGAACCATGTCTCTGACGCACTAACAGATGCACTACATACAACTTAGGGAAGGTTAAACGAATGTAAATGTGAATAACCAGTATTGTCCCCTACTGTAGGTAGGTGATGAATTTTACAATATGGAAATGTAATAGATTACCAATTCCACTAAATATTTTGGCAACAGAAGAATCCTGTCCAGCAATAACATAAACCAGAATGTGGTTCATAGATTAAGCAACTTTAATACAGTAGCTGCTAAAATACACATAAGATTTGTTTAGTTTAGTAGTAAACAGCTTTATAAAAAACAACTGCTAGAATTTCTTCCATTTTAGCTTCCCCCTGAGTTCTTCTATAAGGAAAACACTACTAGAAACATGAACTGTACAAAATACAGTTATCTCATTGGATTTGTACCACAACATGTCCTGAATTAAAGTTTCTGTTGAATGCAACCTGCAGAATTCCCTGTTTATTTTCTTGATGGACATTACACTACATATGCATGTGAGACTTGTCCATCAGAATTAACTCCTGTTAAAGGGTAGCAGTTGACTCCACAGTTAGAGAACTGCTCGAGGATGGGTCCAGCTGCTTTTTTTTTGTCTCAGGGCCTGCAGGGGACCTTTTGCTCAGAGGCTCAGAGTCTCCTGTGTGGCAGTCAGCCCTGGGCAGCAATGCACACCCACCAGGCAGCTGCAAGGCTGAGACCCTGCAAAGGACCAGCCAGACACAGGTCACATTCAGTCCCTGTCCCCCATGGTCACCCCCTGACCTTGCCATCTTTGGCAGAGAGAGCTGGTACAGTCTCCTCTAAAGAGGACATCCAAACTGGCTACACACATCCACCCAGGCCATGGTGATCCTGAGATAAGTGTGCATATTGACATAAACAATGCCACCTTAAATATTTTTCCTTCCCTAAAAGTATAAAAGTTTTGAAAGGAAGAACTCCTTCCTGAATGGAACCTATTTTCTCTGTATTTTACACATTCACAAATATGCAATACCTAAAATACACAAGCTCATTTTGACAGCTATAAGTGTATTGCATGGAACAGGAGGAAAAGCAGGCATGTTTGAAAATTATTTATCATGTTTCCTTGGCTATCCATCATGTCATTATATTTATTCTCCACAGAGTCATCCTTTTTTGTCATTCTAGGCTGCACAATTTATTTAACATTCTGCAGTGAATTTGACAGTGCACATGTGCATCTGACAATTTCAATATGAATACTGAGGAAATACTACATAGCATTCTGTAGGCCAATATAAAAGGAAAAACAAATACTTTGTTTTCATAAAATTTAAAAAAAGTATACAGGCTGAAGTATTACTGTTATATTCAAACAGTAAGACTGCCAAATAAAGTGTAGGTTGCAAAGTTACCAAAACAATTTAGTAGTATGAATTAATTACTTGAGGGAGCAAAAAAGGGATTCTGTAGATAGTTATTAGTATAATTTTTCTTTTTGATATTCAGATAATTTAAAATCATTAAAAACTGCTGCATTACAGTTCTTAAGAGGAACATACCACTCTCAGCAAGGTTTTTCCAGCTTCTGGTCTTTCCAGGGTTAATTTACAATACTTCTTATGTCTAAATTCAGTCACTATTCAGGGATAGTATTGATATAACCAATGATGAAACTAATTCAGAAAAGCAGGCAGGGTGGATAAATACATTAGGAGTGAAGGAGAGAAGCCATGGGAAACCAAGTTTCTTTAGTTATACATGCCATGGGAGCTAGGACCACACTCCAGGGAGAATCTTATAGGCCAATCCACATTAATGCAGCACTAGTGGCTAATGGACTTGGAACAGGATTAAATCCATATGGAATGGCACTTAAAAGGTAAAAGATGGAGCAATAAAAAAAAAGAAAAAATAAAAAGGAACAGTCACCTCCTCTAAAACAGTTTTATGCCTCAGTCCATCTTCTGCAGAAGTAGCCCAATTTGCCATTGTGCATATTTAGAATATGGCACAACTGTGAATAAGGCACTCCCAGAAAAGGTGAATACACCAAAAAGCCCCTAAAATCAGCCACTAAATGAATGGCTTCTATTAGTGCTTAGCATACTAAATCCAGCTCAGTTGTAATGGCAATGGTCAGGGGCCCTGGTCCAACAGCTGATCACTCCTTTCCCTTCCTCCTCTCAACAACAAATGCTTGGGATACCCTCACATCTAGAGGGGCTGCTGCCAAGTGAAAAAAAGAATTAAGAGAACCCTCTTCAAGGCAATTCCATGGTCTCTTAAGTGCTTGTTCATGCTTGATGCTTCAATACTTTCCAATGTATCTAAGTCCTAATATCCTAATATATCTAAATCCATCTATTCTAAGCTTATGATTTTAGCAAATGTAGAGTAATTGGTAGGAGACCAAGATAGCTCTGGGCTCCTCCTCTTCTCCTCCTTGGTCAGGAAATTACTTTTCCCATGTCCTCACGAATTCTGATCTGCCAGAATGCAGTTGCAGTGCATGGAATTTGCAGGATAATTTTTGCAGTGATTTCAAAATGTAAAGAAGGAGAAGTGCACTTGCAGTGTATTGCCAGTGAGCACAAGAGCTACTGTTTATAACTGCACTCAAGACTGGATGTGCCTGATATTTCACCTCCATATCCCAGTAAAATATTTGGCTGTCACCCACAAACAACTAGGACCTTGAATCAACTGAGATCCTACTCTTTTACCACAGGAAATCAGAAGGCACAACATTTATGACTACAGTTTCACAACACCCTGAAATCTCACAGATAATCTAGTGCTATTTCTAAAGGTATTGACTTAAAAATAGGAGCAAGGGCATTTTCCTGTTTAAATGCACTGCATTAAATGTTAAAGTGAAACAGAGGAATAGAAACAGAAGACACTGGGGTGAGGAGGAACATTGCTGACTCAAGTTATGAAGAGCTCTCTCCTTTTATCCAAGGAGTTGGCTGAGCTCTGTATTGCTCCCATTTAACTAATCCCTTCACCTAACAGATAGACAGCAAGTTCTTATTTTAATGCAGCTGCCAAAGATATAATAGTTAATTTCCCTTAAAGGCTTGAGATGGGAATGTACAAAGGGGAGTCTTAGTCCTGGTCAAGGGAGCAGCTTAACCCTTCACTGGCATATAACCCCATGTCTCTTCTGTTCCCCTAGGACTAGGATCCAGCTTGTACCATTAAGCCTCACAGATTCTTGAAAAATCCCTTATTGCTCATGTAAAGAACCACAAAGTGAAAGTGGGAAAACAAGCCCCAGATGAAATTTCTGGGTATCAGATATTTTGGAATTCATAAATTTGAGGCCAGGACTTTGAGTCACTTATGCTCATACTGAAGAAGAAACGTGAAACTTTTGTATCTTGGGATGTCAAGTTGGCTGGACTGAAACTTGCCTTCCCCTTAGAGGTTTGCAATGACTGGCATAATAAAATGTAAACATTATTTATAAGTTAAGCATAAAGAATTCAAATCTTGAAGCAAAGACTGGAGAAGATTACAGAATAAGTGTGATAGGACACCTAAACAAGTCAGACAGCAAGTCAACAACTTGTCACCCCATTGAATACTGGCATTGATTGATGGCTTACAGATACAAAGCTGCTATCCCCAAATACCTTGGCAATTTGGGGAAGCTCTTATTTTAGGAAGTTTTGTGCAGAAAGAGCAGCAGGTTGAGCACAGTGTTGTCTCTCTGACCTGAAGCTGTACTGTCAGCCTGGGTTCAGAAGTGCATGGCTACCTCCACTGAGACAGCTAGACTCTGAGACAAACCAGGGATGATAATCTATGGCTTCTATAAATACTCTCATCTCTCTCTTCTTCTGCCCTGTCCTGACCAGGATATTTTACTGCTGAATCTTTCTCTTTTTGCCCTCTAATGAGGCTTCAGTTTGGCACACTCTGGGAAATGTGTCCTTGCATTGCTTTTCTGATAAAAATACAAGTGAAAACCAACACTTCCATCCGATTCTCAGCCACCAGCCCAGTCTTAAATTTTCCTCAGCTGAAAGTCACACTTACTATACTGCCATCATACCCACCATATTCTGAGACTCCTGCCAAAATACAACTCTGACTCACAGGTCCAGAACATAAATATTTCTGTTCCTTGATTTTCATAACACACTCTAGAATGCCTAGATGCAGTTCCATGGCCTATTGAAGAAGCAAAAATTTGATTTATAGCACTGAAAACATCACCACTAGGACTAGATTTATGAATAGACCACTCTCCCATTCTATGGACACAAAGAGTTACAGGAAAGGACACTCTCATCTCAAATCAATGTATTTGGAGAGGTTCCTTGAATGACTGTCAACTGCTCTGCTTCTGGGGAATGGTGTCAGCAGGTGTGACAATGAATTCTACAGCAACATCTGGTGCAGCTACACTTTTGCTTTAAATGTGCTTTTTGGGCATCAGAAGAATTTGTACAAAACAGCAGAAACTCAACATATTCTAAAAATGAGGTTATGACCCTAAGCTCTGTGCTTTTGTGACAAGACTGCATTGATTAATCTAGACAAGCTTGTTAATCATAGATTAAGCTAGATATTTAAATATTTCACTTTAGAATCTCTGCACATCACTAAAATCTAAAGTACAGATAAACTCAGGTCTTCACACCATCAAGTTTTCCCTTACAGGCAAAGCTGCTCAACATAAACTAACTTTTTCCACCTGTAACTAGCTACAAATTCTAAAAAAGCCACCCAAGATTATAGGCATAATCTGGATGTTTTGTACAGAAGAGACTCCCAAATGAGGTAAAAAAAGGATCCCAGTCTTTCTTGCTCTGAAGGCAGCCCAGAAAATCTGGGAAAAAAACCCTGGGGGGGGGGACTTATATGGTTTACTAAATAATAAACAGCCTGCTGCTTTTTGTTTTGTTTTTTTTTTTTAATTATGACACAGGAAAAAATATGCACAGCAGGCAAGATATTATATCACCCTTCATCTTACAGGCTACTGTAATCCTAGAAATTAGTTGGTTACTCCTGAGCTGTGCTGGTGTGATTGAGATCAGCATGAGATGCTTAGAAAGTGAAGCCATATACATTTGCTATTTAAAATAAGACAATGGGGTAGTTTTAATATTTAAGAAACTCCAATCAAGCCATCCTTATATTTCAACAGTATGCAATAAATTCTTTGGCAGGCCAGAGAATTTTATATGTAAAGTGGTGACATGCTCAGCAGTGAATAAAGGGAATTATATTACAGCTTTGCAGAATCACAGACTGTCAGAATGGTTGAGGTGGGAAGGGACTCCTAGAGGTCAGCTCATCTAACTCCCTGCTCAAGCAGGGCCACCTAGGGCAGGCTGACCAGGACTAATTTAAATGCTTTTTGAAGATCTTCATTAAAGGCTTATTAGATGTTACGCTGTTTTATTAGGTAATACATATGTAGTATTTTGATAACTGACAGAAACAAGGAAAATTATCTCTGAAACTCTTAAGGAAGTACTTGCTTATTATAATTATCACCATGTTTGGGTGGTTATCTAAAATTATACCTGTGACTAAACACTACAATCCAAAAAACTATGTAAAACAGAATGACAGAGTTTATCCAACAGACAATTCAAATACTGTTAATTTTTAAGCCACATCTCAATTACACAAAAAAATTTTAAAGTTTTTGTTAACTCAGTCAAAGCCATTCAAAGGGAAGATAAACAACAAAATAAAATGAAAATTAAAAAGTTAAAATCCCCAGAGTGAAACATAGGTGGAGCAGGACGTCCCAGCAAAATTACAAATCCAAACCATGAATAGTCAGTTTTGACCCTGTCTTGTCTAATGGTTACCTTAGTACGTACTGCTCTACACATGCAACGATATGTTTTATACCACTACTGATTTTTCTGTAATCTAAACATAAAATCACAGTCTGCCCATGGAAAAGGATGCCTCTGGTTGTCACCATTCTTCTTGAGATGCAGCTCTGATATTTGTATTTGCTGTACAGTATTTCCTTAAATGGCCCACTCCAGCACAGGAAGCAATTACAGCTACTAATGATGCCTTTCTCTGCAGGATCGGCATGACTATAAAAGGTTGCCTGATAAGGAGCTGAGGCTGAGATAAGGCTGAAAACAGATTGCTTGCCTCTCCATCAATATGCTGCCTTCTCTCAGGAACTGCACTGGATCTTACACATCCTGCTGGAAGTACTCCATACCGTCTATATAAAACCACGTGATCCCTTTATGATTATTGCTTTTGAAAGCATGCATCTCTAGTAAAGCACTTAATTCCTCTCACTTGGCCAGGGAACAAATGTTAATTTTCTATGCCTCCAGGGTACCTGGTGTATGTGCAGAGGGCCAGGGTGGTGAAAGAGAACAATGAACACCATCTCCTGAATGCACTGTTGTGTTCACATGTGTATTTATAGTGGGCTATAAAGACTCAGCTAAGTCACAAATTATCTGATGCATGCAGGACTTCATAACACAGAGCTGCAGTGCTATCTCCTGAGATTAAAGGTGGGGCAGAAAGCTATTTCTCAGCACAAACACTGCAGTTGCTTTGAAATAGAAAACACCATCTCCTTTTCCCAAGCTTTTGCAAGCAATGCTATCTTGCCCCAGTTTCACTTGAATGCATTAGGCAATAAAAAATACGGAGTTGTTTAAACTTTTATTTCAAGATGGGCAAGATGGCAATTCAAATTCAAGCTCAAAACACAAGGTATGCTCATTCCTTCAGCATGGAAACATTCCTGTGACTGCAACAGAGATATCCCTTACTTGAACAAACCTTATTGCTAAAGAGCCAGACCTGCCCTTGGTTTACAGCAGAACCTGTGGTGAGATCAACAGAGAAGACTGCTTAAAAAAACAGGAGTACAACATGGCAAGGGTATTTATTACTATGAGTTTCCATCCCAGTGTAAATCCCCTAGTAGGGGAATCCCCTAGTGGAATGTTTCTGGGAAGATTCCGATGATTTGAAATCAATGAGATGGAGTGCTGAAGGAGAACAGGAGGATGCTGACTGGCTCAGGGAGTGAGTTGTTTGTGAGCAGCTGTGCTGTGGCCATCCAGCTGTGCAGGGTGTGCTGCTAGCCCAACCTGCCTCACTTCCAGAAAATCATTTGCAAGTGGTGCTTTCCTCTAGCTGCTGAATATAGATACAGCGACTGTGGGTTAAAGAGAAACAACACCTAGCGCTAGACTGCTTGCTGTTTTGGAAACAAAATCAGTGATCTGAAGTGATTCCAAAGTCCTGAACACTCAAATTAGTGCTGGGGAAGATAAACTGCCAGTATATGAAGAGGCAATTTGGCAAAAAAATAGAACCACTTACATAGGTCTAGAAAGGAAAGAAGGAAGAAAGGAAGGAAGAAAACACTCAAGCTTAAAAGTGCCTGTTCTCTGTCTGCTGTCCACAGTCATCCACAGTTAATGGACACAGACACTTTTCTTTGAAGGACTGTAGGACTGTGCTGGCCACCTGGTTATATTTTCACTCTACATGATAATCCAGAAGCACAGAGCTGTGTAATATAAGCAGTGTAAAATACCCTGTCCTAATTTTCTCTTGCTGCTGGAGAGGGGAAGGGAATGAGACACAGCCTTCCACACTTCCATCAGAAGCTCTGTTCTATTTCAACAGAGTTGCTATGGAAAACAAAAACTTTTAAAAAGGCAGTTTACTACTATGAAGCGTCTACTTCTGAGAAGACCTCTCATTAGTTTCCTGAACTGTATGTCATCCCAGACTACTGCTATATAACTACATAGCACAAGTAAACCAAAAAATAAGACAGAAATGCTATGGACCTTCATCTCTCTAGAAACAGAGATGTTATTATTGTGATTCACACATTATTCACCTTGACACTACAAAATGTTCCCAAAGTAGCAAAAAGCCAAAGAAAAGAACATAATACTTTGAGTTGCAAAGACATTTTTAACTTGCTAAAAACATCCAAATTAGTCTAATCGATATCACATACAGTATCACATAGATACATATGTACTTTGTGGTAATTAAAAAACATATATGTGGAATCAGTTTGGCAAAATTTTTTTCTGTAACACAGATGACTTGAAATGTGGTTCTTTTTATCCTTTTTATAAAGAAACTTGAGGTTAAAATGGATGCCAAAGGAAAAATCAGGAAATATGGCAATACTATGTCAGTTTAGAGTACTTAAACACCAGTGTCATAACTGGAATTCAGGAGAACAAACAGAATCAGTGCCTTTACACAAGCTGCAGACAGGAAAATGGTAACACAATGAGAATGAGGAAGAAAAGAAATCAGAATATAACAGGCAAAATAAGCTGTTTGGCATGGACCAGAAGTATTTAAATATACAGATAGATCTCGTTTAATCAAACAAATATTTTTTAAATTAACATGAATTTTTTTTCCCTTCACATTATGCCAATGGTGCGTTGAAAAAAAGAGAAACAGCAGTCTCTGGTTGGGCTGAGGTGATGCTTTGCATTTAAAATTTTCATTGTAAACAGAACTCACAAAAAACCTTTTCTAGCTGATGGCCATGAATGAGACCTCCAAAAGTAGCTTCCCTTGACCCTGTTGTGTTTTCTCACTTCTCATCTTACACTCTTCATTGCATAAAACAGTGTTTAGTATTCAGCCCTTACCCTGTTATAAAAGATGCTTTTTTACTTCAGTGGACAGAATTTAATTGACGTCATTTTTCACAGTGGATTTTTTACAAGATAATCTAATGATTCAGCAAGGGAAAGAATCTGTCCCACTATATGCCACAAAGAGTAATAATAACTATGATTTTTCATTATATGCTAGGACATCATCTTGCTGGCTATAC
This sequence comes from Erithacus rubecula, assembly GCF_903797595.1. Taxonomy (NCBI): domain Eukaryota; kingdom Metazoa; phylum Chordata; class Aves; order Passeriformes; family Muscicapidae; genus Erithacus; species Erithacus rubecula. The sequence continues at coordinate 85,100,018 of NC_136689.1, read as the reverse complement.
CTAATTCAATGACAGGCTGTTGCCCCTCAGGAATTCCACAGATATCTTCTAAACATAACAAAGTAGGAATGTTTCCTGAATCTGCATCAGAGTATTTTTAAGATTATTCCAGAAACCAAATATACTCCAGACTATTATGGAGGCACATGGTTGGAGGGCTGTTTGGAGTGTGGATAGGTAGATCTCTTTACTCTATGGTTTTGAAAAAAACAAAACAAAACAAAAAAAAACCAAAAAAAACCAAAAAAACCCCCAACAAACAAAACCCCGAAAGAACTCCCCTCCTCCTATAATATTAATGAAAATTTTAATCATAATCCCTGAGGTTTTTGTAGTGATGACTTCTCAAATTTTCATTGCTTTGAAGTCTGAATGTCTTAAATTCTCTTCATAGATACTCACTCGGATGCAAAGTAACCCCACTCCTTTTTTTCCATTCAGAACTTATACAATGCAGGATGAAGAAAAATGACATGAAAAATGCACATGTAGAGCACTGAATGGTGTTTTCTTTGCAAGCATCCTTTTACAAACTAGCAATATTGTGATTTTTAGTATTGCAAAATATTATTATATCTTCATATTTTCCTTGTTACTCATGTAGAGGATTTTGTATTGTGGCTCTACCATCATAACACCATTTTTCACTAGGTATCCAATATGTGAATTCCATTCTGTATTAATATATTTTCATTTACTTTTTAATAAAATAATTATCTTCTCTCTGCCACAATTTGTTCACAGCTGCAAGGGTTGGAACTATAAAAAAAAGTAGGTTTTTAATATAAACCACTTCAGAATTTCAGTCCTTTTTCTGAAATCCTTGTTTGATCGAGGGCCCCAGTGTCTTACACAACTAGAAGATATGTCATTCCACTTCTGAGTTTAAGGTTGAAGTGAAAGTGCATTAATCTTTGACTACAGAAAACATTTTTAAATCTACCAATAATACTTAAAAGCGGGCTTATATAAAAATTCTTTTTACTTCTGAGAAAGTAGTCAAAAACTGGATATACAACATGGAATACCATTGTGTTAAGATAGTTCCTGTGCAAGTGTTTATTTACTTCCAAAGTATGAAGGAAAGAGAATAAATAGCAGTGTATCCAGGAAGATGGAAGAAAAAAGAAAAAACATGGGTAAAAACCCAGAAAACCCCACAAGATTTTATTGGGCAAAGGAATAATTTAGAACCTGCAATCAACAAAAAACTGCAAGGCAAAAAAATCAAGGCACATCCAAGCCATAAGACAGCAATAACCACATAAAATAATTTTTTGGATCTCACAGCATCTTTCAGCTGATCAACAGACCAACTTTGCTGTGTTGCACTAACACAACCAGTGGGCATCTAACACTGGTACATTGAGCATGCCCATCACAAAATTGCTTATTCAGTAGAGACAACCAAGCAAGGACTGGACAGACCAGTGACTAAAGAACTTACAGGCCACAGATGGGACATACAGAGGAGAACACAATATGGAGGCCTGAATTATGTTCATAATTTTCCTGGCAACATGGTAGAAAATCATCATGCAACAGGTAAGGATAAATCTTGAGGTCAGTAGTCCTAGATCAGTTCTAGCAATCTATAGAGATTCTAGTGAAAAGTACATATTCAGACATTCATCAAATTCAGAAGTACTCACTCCTCTTTAATAACTGCAATTGTGAAAAAACTAACATACAAAAAAAAAAAATAGTTTTAGCCCCTTAGAATTTTCATTTAAAAATACACTGGCTGAAATTTTTCACAGATTTTGATTATCTTGCCTTTAAGATAATGATGATGCTGATAATGGTAATAATAACAACAACAATCCCCACCAAGAACCAGAAAAATCCATCAATTTCAAAAAAATAATTAAGATGGGTAGTATTTAAGGAGAATTTTGCTAAGAACTGACATTATTAACACACTTTAAAGCCTACAGTATAGTACGTAAAGTATTAAAAAGTCCTCAAGAATTACAGACTCTAAAGACCATTTACTTCTCCCCTACCAGGACATCAGTTCTGCCCAGTAACCCCAGATCAAGCCTTTTACAAATGCCATAATCTTATGTTAGAACTTGCTGGGTTTTTCTGCTGAGATTGAAAAGCTTTTGCAGAAATCCTTTCCTCTAATAGCTAAAAACCTTTTCATTAGTTTCATGTTTGTGCTCACTTTTTCTTTGTGCCAATGCAGCCCCTTATTTCATTAATCTCAAATGTTTGCCTACTTAGTGTTATAACAGAGAATAATACTCTATGTTAAAATAAAAATGCTTTTAGTGTTTGCTTTGCTGGAATAAGAAGCCACGATCTTTAAGTTGCTCCATAGAAAATAGCTCTTTTCTGCCACTTAGCCTTATATCTCTTTAGGAAAAAATCAGAGCTTTTTATGAAGCCCAAAACGCATAACCTTCCAATTCTCACTGTAAAATTCCATTCTACTGATATTACTTCTCCCCTTAAGGTGATCCCATTTTCCTCCTGTATTGTGATCTTTCCCTTTGTTCTTAATCACTGCAAATTTAGAGTATCAAGCCATTTTCTCTTTCTCTCTCATAGATTTTTAGGACATTCCTTTGTAGTTTCTGGAATAATTTGAAGAGGCATTTATTCCTGCTAAAAGAAGCAGGTACTTGCCAGAATTTTTAGCAGTAGTTAGATACCTAACTTGGACTAAATTCTGTGACTGCTGTACTTTTGGATTCTCATTATAGGCATTCCAGTATCTCTTGGTACTTAACACATCCTTACAGTCCAACTGGTTGCAACCTGAAATTTCTCTACAAACAAATTTTTAGGTGCTGATTTTCCACAGATCTAGACTGTGAAAGCTCAGTGATCACCCCCCTACCTGAAAAAGCTGATACTGAACACCTGGAAAATCTTCTTTGAATATTTCCTGAAACACCTTTTTTTTTTTTTTTTTTCCTTTTTTCCTTTTATTAATTATACATTCGAGAACAATATAGCAATTTTCCCTGTCTACTGTGACCAAGTTATGAAACACACTAGTTATGAAACTAGTGTGTTTCATAACTTGGTCATCCAAGATTCAACATGTACTGTTTCCAAGTGATTAGGCTGTCGCATGCAGCTACCAAAAATACAGAAATTACTTCTCTCTCCAACTATATATGTGTTCTGAAGGAAAGCCTTTCCCTGAAGAATGCAGCATGTAAAAGGGAAGCCCATCACAGACACTGCCCAGAAGCAAGAGAAGCCCTGATAGAACAGTAAAGACAGCAACTTTTCCACAACTCAGTGAAAGACCCTCTTATCCCCTCTACATTCTCAGGATTTTTCTATGAGACTAGAAATTGAGCCATCTCGATTTAGGCATCAGAGTGGTACATTAATCTCAGTCTTGCTAAATGGATTCTAGATTTAACATGAAATATGACTAATACCTTTTTATCCAGCAAACATGTACTTCTCTTAAGAAAGAAGCTGCCTTAATAGCTTCTAAACAGAAATGTACTTAGCTAGCCTGTTCAAAGCCCAAAGGGAAAATTATCAAAGATTGCAACAGGAGAATTTGCACTAGTATCACTACTTTTCTTGTTAGTACTATTCTTACTCTGATGGTCATGTTTTCATAAATGTTAAATTCTTCTTGAATACTGGTAAAGTCTAAACTGACACAAAAAAATGCAACTGTGATAAAATATTGGCTTTTCACCTACTTTGAATTTGCCACATGACAAATGATTCATATATTTTTGTTCATCATCTGTTCTTTCACTTAAAGCCAAAGTGCAGTATCAGTGAGGCTGACAAACTACAGTCTTGAAATTATGCCAAATTTGCATTTACCAAGAGATTTCTTTAAAAGCTCACTAACAGGTAGGTACACATGAGGAGGTCAGACTGATAGGCTTCCTTTAGAAAAAACTGAATTTCTTTGGCTTTTCATCTGGCTGATAAACCAAAATCGTTTCAACACAGCTCTTGGCTGAGATGTTACTACCATGGTGCTTGTGCCTGTGTCAGGGTCAGGGCATTTGTCTTTCATAACAAGCCCTCAGCACCCTTCAAAATGGGAATGAACAATGTTTCTTCTATTTAATCCTATATCTGAATTATTCTGTTGGCTGTGGTTTTGACTGATAAGACTTGGAGAGGATGATAGTGGTGGGGAGAGGGAGAAGCATAAAAGGGAAAGGTCTATTTCTTGTCTGTATTAACTATATTTGGTCTGCTACCTCATTTTCACTTTTTTTTTTTTTTTTTTTTGTGTAAGTGATAGATAAAGCCACAAAATGCCTTGGACACAGAGCAGTAAGAGGGGGATAGGTTTATTGCAAAAAAATTCCCTATGTTTTGGTTTTTTGTTGGTTTTTTTTTTGTTTGTTTGTTTGCTTATGTTTTGTCTGGTAATCTGCTGCCAGTGCTCTGGATTATTAGAAGTGCTATATACTTGACCTGGATTTTATTCCTCTTACTATTGTGTCAACCCCTGAGACTTCAAGTAATAGAGATTAAAAAAAAACAAGCCAAAAAAACCCCAGTACCAACAAAGCACACCAAACCAATCTAGGCTTTAATCTTTTCAGCTCACAAAGCAAAGGACAGTTGTGTCTGACCAGTGCCTAAATAGTGGCCTTCAAAGGAAGGAAAGTTAAAGGAGATGCATGTACCATCATTATGCATCCCAAAAGAAATGTTCTTTGCTCTAAAGATTCTTCCTGCAGTTTTGGGAAAACTGATTTTTCTCTGTCTCTCTATGCCCTCATTAAAAGAAAAAATAAACTTGGTTCGCCACTGCCTCCTTAAATTTTAGTGAAAAATAAATAGATCACATAGGTAGTGTACAGAAAACAGTAAGAAAACAGCATCTACAGTAACACTGACTTTGCCACACTAGAGAATTGCTGCATGTATTTCAGATATCTAGTTTAGATTGACAAATGAGGTTCTCCCTGGGGCCAGTGGAAATACACAGGCTCCTCCAAATGATTCCAAACTTTTTGTGTGGAGCTTCTCTCCCTCTTTTTTTTTTTTTCCCCAGAGATAACCTAAATGTCAACAGTAGCAACACTCTCTGTTTGTGTATGTATCACACAGCCCTTTCCTTCCTTATCAACCAGTTCCCAGTGATCATCACCAGTCTCGTGGTGTAGCTTTCCTAAAGGATATCATGCCCTGGTGATCAAGGAGCCTCCCACCAGCAGCAGGTCAGCAAGGCAAGCCTGGAAAGGAAACTGGTCTTTGATACCACTGAAAGGAAAAGGACACAGACCTGCCACTAGCCTGCCACTACTATGCGATTTAAAACAGAAGCAAACTAAAAAGTCCTGGGCTCAATCAATCTGTTTATGCCTCTAGCTCAAAGGAGTCTGCAGCTCTGGGGAAGCTGGAAAGTTAAGAAAAAGTGTGATTACAGCTGCAGATATCATGAGCTGGGACCTAATTTTAAGATCAGTATATCTCAAGCAAATAAAAGGACTCCTGAGAGCCCAGCATTTTTTTCAAATACAGCCATTAATTTAGACGCTTAATTACAAATTTGGAGTCTACCATAGGCACATGTTTCCAAATCTGCCAGAGTGCAAACTGCTTCAGCATCTCTAATTCCTTTTTTAGGGCTCCATAAGTGTGTGCAAGAGTGGCTAACATAACAATTATGCTATTCAAACAAAATACTGCACACATGTAAATGAGTTTTGCCAAGACAGTAGGCAGATATTTGGAAAGCTAGAGCTTAAAATGCAACAGCACGACTGTCATTTATAAAAGGAATTTTCGTTTGCTATCATTATCCATGGTTACTTGCCAACAGTCACTTGATAAAAATCTGAGGTACTAATGTATACATAGCTTGATTTAGAAAATTCAGCAAGTCATTAACCCTAAGCAATATATGCTTATCTTTGTGGGTGATGCTGTCAATGTTTAATTTCCTGTAGATCATAAATTCAATAGAGAGTTGACCGTGCTGCCTGGAGTAAGAAGGGGAAAAATTCCCTTTTAATAACTCATCCTATTGATTATTTTCTCTCCCAGTGAAGCTCTCTTTAAGCCATTTGGACAGTAAGATCATTCCTGCAAGTCGCAAGAGATGTATGATTCATTGTGGCCCTCTGAACAAAATAAATGGGGAAAAGAAGGAAAGAGGTCTTTCTGTCCTTTCATCCCCTTTCTTAGAATCCCTGAGCTTTCCAAAACTTTTTTCTTCTAAGTCCTACATTCTTCTGAATGATTTATCTATTTAGGAAATGCTTTTCTCTGAGAAATCAATTTCCTCCTTCATGATTAATTATTAATGTTGTGTTATTAATGCAACATGTTGCATTCTTTGTTTTATTCATGCTGTCATCAAAACAATCACTTTTACTCTGCCCATTTCAATGGCCCCTTGAATACACAATAATATTATGTAAGACATGATCCTATTTTCAAATAATCAGATATCTACTACCAACATGGGGAAAAAATCCAACAGATGGTGCCTGAGCAAGCCTATGGTGGTGAACAGAAGTCATTCCATTGACTCAAACCCCAGGAGACATGAGCTGCAGTCTCCTTTTAACCATGTGCTCCACCAAAATATTAGGGAGTGGTGCATATGTCTGATGCTCTTGTGCTGGAGATCTTGAAATTGGCATGTGGCTTAACTTTGACAGTGGATTGAAGTTGGGCACAAAGTTATTTATGGATATCCTGTAAAGTCTGGCAACTTCTGAGCAAATAGCTTTAGAGTAACTTATTTTAGACTTTTAGACTAAGCAATGTGCATCAGCCCTCTCAAATTCAACTGGGAACCGTATGGCTACTTTTAAGTTGATATATCTGTCAACAGAAAAGAAACATCAAATAAAAAATGCTGTGTTAAGAGAAGTATTGTCACATTCCTACAGAGCCATGTTTATAAACCTATGAGTAGTTTTTATTTAGCAACATATGTAGCTTTAACATTTATATAAAACAGCACTACTACTGCAGTCTATTTCAGTATTCAGTACACAAAAGATTTCACAGATTTTGGAGAGGCTGTGTTATGCTACAGCTCAGCATCTCTGATGCTCAAAGGCTTGCTGATAAAATAAAACTTCCTGGACAGCAGCAGTCAGCTGCTCTCCATGGGCAAGGTCATACCACATAGCCTTATTAGTTGATGTTCTATATTTTTTGGTTGTTTGAAATGAAAATCTTAGTAGAAATTCATTGAGAAGAAATTTGGACCACTTTGTAGTTTGCTACAAAAGCCTACAATTATTATACTCCTGGGGAGAAAAATGTGTATTGCCAGCTTCAGTGGCAGGACAGCAGTGTTTAACCAGAGCAGCTCTTACTGCCTCATCCCAGTCTGATTAGTAGTTCCAAAACTTTTAGACAAGATCAAGATTTTCACTGTAGGAACCGAACTGCCATAATGATCCAGCCTGAAGATGAAGTCCCGCAGGGAACCCCAGAGCTGCAGATCTCCCTCTGGAGGTACATTTACCATGTACTCTGCTTCTGGCTAGAACCACAGTCATCAAAACATCTTACTCAGGGGAATGAGCACCACACCATGACTGTGTTTTGAATAAGTGGCTCTTACAACATCAGAGCAATCAAAGGATGGCATTTGGAAATGAGCATGACCCTGGGTAGCTTTGCTTGGGACTAGCCACTCCAGGTCAACAACTGGTATACCCTAACTACACTGATTAGAAAATGTTGACAAATTACATCCACACAGACAGCTTAGAAGAAAGAAACTTTATAAATATTACATCATTTGTTGGGGTTTTTTTTCCCCATCAGAACTTATAAAAAAATGCAACTGATCCATAGGAACCTAAAGACCAGAAAACCGGGGAAAAAAAAATATTCATTGACAGGAGAACATACTGAGAGGTTTTGTCCCTCAAAAAATTCAGCAATACTTATTTCAAAAAGATAGGATTCTAGAGTTCTAAAGAGAAGTCTAAAAAGGAAGAACAAAATTTCAGATTTTCAGAAAGCTCTTAGAGCAAGAAAAAAAAAAAAAAAGGCAAATGCTATTTATGTTATCTAGCTGTTGGAGTCAGGAAATGACAAGCATAAATACTACTGCTGTAATATCCAGCCAATGGGGGAACCATCTCACTTAGAAATGTTGCAATCAAGCATATGCATGTTTAGGCACTGCAGATCTAGGGTCACTGCTTTCAAAGAAACAACTGAGCAAAGGGACTGCACTCTATGGGAGCTCTCCAGCTTGGAAATAGCTGTGAAGCTGCCAGGAAATGAAAGACAGGGTATATCAGCCAGAGAAATGCTTTTCTCTGAGGATTCTTCAGTAACAGAAAAAGATCCATACAGGACTGGGGAAAAAATTGATTGTTTAATCCTTATTCACCATCACTGCTATTCACCTGCCCATGATGATGGTGGATTGTGTGTTCTGTGCCCACCACAGCTGGTGATGGCTGTGAAAGAGCTCTGCTCACTGCACAGGTGCCACTGCCCTCTGAACTGTGGCTGAAGACAATAAGTGTCAAAGTCCCAGAAACCAGAGAAGATAACCCACAGCATGACAGATCACATGGGCAAAGATTTACTGCCACAACAATGGAAACATGTGCAGAAAGAGGGATAAAAATTAATGTAGGAGTGATGCTGCCCCTTCATTTGTAGGAAAAGCTATATGATTAATTTTTTTAAAGTGATAGGTTAGGATATATCTTGCTGCATGGCAATTTGTTTTGCTTGAGAGTGAATTTTTTTTTTCTCCTGCTGTTTTTAAGACAGTAAGGTATGAAAAACGGAAGTTATGTCAGGAGAACATCTTATCATGTCTCCTACAGCACTTCTGACAAGGGGATTTAAAGCCTAAAACAGTTCTGCAAATCTAGAAGGGATGATCTTCATTAATACAGAACAACTGCATAGTTCTTGTTAAAACCCTTACAAATTCTACATGATCTGTAACAGAAGGGTTTAGGACAAAAAATCCTAGCTGACCCTAACTAAAAAAACCACCATTTGGCCATACCTGCATAAAAGGATATAAAAAGATTATTGTGTTCTCATATTATCTTGTCATTCTGTATTTCTTTTCATCAAGCCTATGCAAAAAAATCTCCTTACAGACAACTGTTTTGTAGCTTATGTGAATGATACAAGCTGAAAAAAAAGGAAAAAAAAATAAAACGAGGAATAGCTGTAGTCAAGTGGAAACCACTGTATTTTAACAGTGAGCAATGCAATATGTTATGTATACCTGGTGACCCACTCATCCACTTCTTTTTCTTTTATATGGCTTCCAAAACTGACACCTCTTTATGTAAAAAGACAAGAATTCCTGAGAAGAATTAGCCTCTTCATAAAACCAAAGCAAAATCATGGCTCTCACATATTTTTTGTTAATTTTTGCAAGTGGTTTTGTTACATCAGAGAGTGATTTTCATCACAAAATATATGAATTAATTAAATTTAATGTTATTACTTTTTGTTAATACAATTTTAATTTGTTTATGTTTTCTTTATTTGGAAAGATTTTATTGCTAAAAGCAATTATTTGAACTCCTTACTTATTTCATCTGTTCACTTTAGTATCAATAAGTTATATTAGTAACAAACTCATTTGCAAAAGAATTAATCCCCTAAGAAGAAAATTGTTCTGAACTAGTAGTTTAATAGCTAAAGGGTCTGTAAATTACAACACATGGGTCTTGTCAACAAAATTTATGTGACCCACTACTGCTTTAAGTACTTCTGGAATACCTAGAACCCAACACGTCTAGGGTTTTTCTTTTCTCCATAATCACCAAGAAGCAAGTGAAATAAGAATTTAATTCCATCATAGCCAAGGGATGGCAAGTTCCTCCTGCAATTAAATTAGTATTGTCATTATTAATTGAATTTTTTAAAAAACTGTTTCCATAACGAATACAGACTCTTCAGTCTACTAAAAATAATTTCTTTTTAATTTCTGAAAACTCTAGCCCTTTCAACCCATTAACAAATTAGCATTGATTCTTAGACACCACTAAACATAAGCAAAATTTACTATATTTTGAAAATAATATATTAATCATTATATAATAATATATAATACATTAATATATAATATATTTAATATTATATCTTTTAAAATCAGCAAGCTATTACTATTATTGTGATGTTCAAATTTTTAGAAGTAGCAGAATCTATTTAAACCCCCTCCCTGTTCCCTCATCATGGTTCTGTCTTCACAATGCATGAGGCCTGAAGTATGTCTGATGCTCACAAACTGCAATAAAGATGACATCATGAGATATATTCCCTGGGAGTAGGTACTTGTGTCACTCACACAAATTCCAGTAAATCTATTTTTATACTTTCCAAGATGGACCACTGAGCTGGAAATGTCCTTGACAGAAATACGGTTTCTATCTGTACGATTAACTAAATAAACGTATTGAAATTCAGTAAAATCTCTCCACATGTTTTGCAGGAAAAAAACAGAATCAATAAATTCTGAGCCCTCCTTTTAGGACTTCTTTAGTACAAAAATAGCAGTCAAAGTCTATCAAGGCACAGAAAAGGAATTCTGCTTACTCAGTGCAATTGTTCTGGTTTGTCTAGGGGTACTAAAAAGAGGCAAGACACCACAGAAATATTTGAGTCAGGGGCAAGCCAAGGTTTTTATCAGAGCAGTTGGTATCTCTATTAATATAACCTCTCAGCATGCTCCCTCTGCTTATCCATGGACTTCAGGACTGCTGCACAGCTTCAACTCACCCCACAAAGGCTCCTGTGAGGCAGCAATTAAATGACTCATGGAAAGGATCAGCACAAGATACAGAAGATGCAGGTTTAAAAACAATACTCGATCACTGAGAGAACACTTTCTTTATTTTTTTAATGTCACCTAGAAGGTCAAAATGCCATTAGCTAATTGCTTTTTGAAATTTTTGAGAAGATTTAAATTAAGCACTTATCTTAATCCTCACATTGTACTTTGAAATGTAGGTGTGTTTGTGACTGTGGTTAAGAGACTACACCTGAACAAGCATAGCACTGACAACCAGCCAACATGAGCAGCCAGGTGTGACACATCTGCAGAACAAAAAATTACCTCTGCCTAATTGGGGCTTGTGTTTGATGGAGTTACCAAAATTCACCTTGAGAAAAGGCTAGGACCATTCAAGCACCGCGTTACTCTGAATAACCATGGTCTGCTCTGTGAAGGGACTTAGATCAGAACCAAGTAGTACTAGGAGACCAAGGGCCAGGACTTGTGTGTGATCCCAGCAGCTCTGAGCCTTGCCACTGAGATCAGCACAGCCAGCTCCCAGCTCTGCACTCAGACAACAGTGTGCCTCCCCCTCACCAGCATTGACAAGAAACAGTCCTTCCCACCCCAGATGAGCACCTCAGGATGGCTAAGTTCTGATAAACACCCCACTGGTCAGAAGGAAGCTGAGCCATGTGTCTCCACCACTTGGAAGAGCCTCCTCCGTGGCTGTGTTTGATGAAGCACGTTTGCTCTGCTTATCTGTTTCCAAAGGGCTCATCTGCATGTCCTTTAGATATTTCTCCAAGCTAAGCATTGTACTGGAGCTCCTACGGTCTTAAAGCTTTTCCACATATATCTTACAAATTCAGTATTTACATACTAAAAAAGAACATTTTCTTTTATGAATGGAAAAGCATCTCAACAGGAGCACACATTGCTTCCTGCTGCTGTATGAAATATATCCTTAAGCACTTTAATAATACATTTGGTCTAGCCATTAAATGGCTTTATGAAATCATCATAAAGGACTAATTTTCACAGGAGTGATTTGAAAGTAAACTAGCTCCAGATTTTACATCTTTCATGAATAATATGTGTACTTTTAAAACCAAGTACGGCTAATAATGTTAGATAAATTTAATAAACCTTGATGGCCCTCTGCTTGGTATTACACTGATCTCAGTCCTAAATGAAGCGAGTTCATAACCTGCTTTGTCATTAGATTGGCATAAATTCCTGGCTACACCTTTGTATCTGCTATTAGAAAATCTCTTCATCATACACAAAGAGACGAAGTTTGACACCAAAATACACCTAAGCCTTTCACTCAAGAGATATTATCTAAAGCTATTAGATGCTTTTTGTACATAATTTTTTTATTTCATATCCAGCTTAGCCTTTTCCATTTACAAACCAAACACCAAACCAAATCAAAAGAACAAACCTAAAAATCTGAACTTCTTAATGTCTTATTATGAAGAAGCTCCAGTTTTTGTGCTATTTACAGTGGTAGCTCTAGTTGTGACTTTGCAATGTAGCCTGTAACTCTTGCAAATTTCCATGTTATTTATGCTAATTATCTGTTAAAAACACAATAGCCCTTAAGTACCTTCCCTGAATAGATATAGAAATGCTAAATCTTTCCCTTTTCGACCCTAAAGTAATTTATTCAAATTTTAAAAGCACTTTATAATTCAAAAATATTTAACCCTACTACCATACAATATCCTCTCTATAGTTTATGACAAAAACCTTTTACTTGAAACACAGTAAATGCCAGTTAAGGTGGTACAAAGCCTAAACATACAAATTTTTCCTATCATAAAAAGGCATTTTTGTTGAAAAACTCAGTCTCTATTTCACACATGGAATCCACAGATTTTCTAACTATGCTCCCCCTGTATCTGTGATGCAGGCAGGGGTGGCATTACCTATTGTGCAGAGCAAAGTTGGTTTCACAGAGAATGAAATGCAAGAACCAAAGTTTTAACAGGGACAAATTTACTTTCCTTTCTAGTATGGAATCTGCTGAAAAGATGGCTGGGAGCACCTAGCTCCTCCATTCCCCAGAGCAAATTGGCCACTGATCTTGAACACACACAGAGCTCTTGAGTAGCACTTGAAAATGCCAGATGATGTCTTTAAATAATAAAGTAATTTGTATTTGCTAGTATAAAGGTTGGCATGCCTAAAAAGGACAAACTAATAAATTGGCTTTTAAAACCACTGCAAAAGTAGCTATTTAGTGCAGTTCTGCAGAGCACTGTCTTTGCAGGCACTTTAGAAAAGTCTTCTTCCCATGCTATCCATACATAACCAATTATCCACAGTGGGAGTGATGTGCATGCCTGAAAGGAAAAAAGCCCCTGAACATGGATTTCACAGTAATGACAGCACTGCATCAAAGTGGGCAGAAAAGTGCTGAATGGATTGTGGTAAATTTCTCACACCAGATGAATCCAAAGGTTGCTTTGCAGAACCAGGAACAGGATGAAAATTACAGGGGTTTTTTTTTTTTTTTTTTCCCCAGTTTTCATGCTCAATTGAGAAGCTCTTTCAATTGCTTGACTTCTAAATGAGGTCCTATCTACATGTTTCTTTAAATATCCTACCTAAAAGACATGACAAAAGGCAAGGAAATTTGTCTCTCAAAAAAAAAACCAAAAAAAAAAAAAAACCACCATAAAAAACCCAAACCAAACCAGATTACTATAATGCAATAGTTTTATAATAGACTGTTAAGTAGGCAGTGGTAGCAAATACTATTCCAAGATACTACTTCTGTGAATTCCCACAAGAACAGTAACTTCTTTGGCACTAAATGATACCTTAGACACTCAAACACCAGACTGTATTGCAGAACCCTCCATGTACAAACACAAGAAGTATCTCTCACAGCAATTAGTTAATAGCCAACAGCAGAACTGAGCTGCTTCTTTCAAGACATGCCAGTTAGCACTTGTCACAGCATACCAGATTTTATGGAAAAAGGAAGTCAGAGAAACAAAAGCTCTATTAAATCTCTTATACAGTCCTCAGAAAGGGTTAATAGGAAAATCTTCCCTTACAAGACAGTTTTGATCCTGAAAGAGATTTGGTGTAGCACATGTGGGGGAAAAAAAAAAAATAATAAAAAAAGAGCAAGGCTTCTACTTTTCAGAGCCATGTGGCACAAGTGGTACCACTGCAGCTGGACAGCAGGTACAGCAGGGTGCTGAAACCACTTGCACATTCAATCCCTTGCAATGCAGAGTGCAAAGCAAACGAGCTGTAGCACAGCTATTGGCAATTACTGGTGCTTCTGCATCTCAAGAGATACCAGCTGAAGTGTGATACAGAACAGAGTCCTTCTCAGGCCCCCTGAGAACTGAATGGATGACAGCAATTTCCAAGGATTTTATACTCTGGCTTTGCTCCAAATTACATCAAAACTGCAACACTTAAAATAATCTTGGAAGGAAAATTCCATGTTTCCTTTGATTATTTATTATTCACACTTATTTCTATATAAGTCAAAATACATAAAAAAATTGACCCAAAGGATCATTTCAAAACTAAGAATACAAAAATATTTATAAAAAAATATTAAAATGTGTTCTGTCTGACAGTCTATTTTTATTTTTTGAAGCAAAAGTCTCCTGCAGTTGACCTGCTTTGTAAAGTATTTTGATTTCAACAGAGCTACATTTTCCAGGAGAGCTTTCACACCCCCAAAATTTGTAGATTTCCTCCATCTGTCTCTCACTTAGCCAAGATACACATTTAAATTTTATTCACTTTTTATCTTCAGCTCATTACACAACTTCTGCCATTCCTCAACTGATTCTTACTTTTTCATTCCTCACCAACAATCTATTTATTTCTTGCTGTGTGAAAGTGCATGGGTACAGGGTCTGCTGGAGTTATCACTGAGCTACCACACCTTGGCCCAATAAATACAGCAATACATGTAGCACATTTACAGTTCTGCACATCTCTTCAAGCAAATATCAAGGGTCTAGGTCAAATAACTACACAGCTTTGTCAACACTGCAGCTGGCATAGTACAGCAGAAACTCCAGTGAATTAAGTTCCATGTGTGCTGTCTACTGCTATATCCCACTCTCCAGCCAGGTAATTTCTTTCCTACTTATTTGTTATTTATCCATCTGATCAAACTCCATCCTCACAGATCTGGGCATGTGAAGCTTTTCAGACAGCCACTGAAATAAATCTGAACACTCAGTTTCTGAGGTCTCCCAACACTGCAAGTGTGCAATGATTCTTCCACGACAGAAAGATCAGAGCACCAGCTAGAGAAGAACTGAGATTTATACTAACAGCACATGCCATCTGAATGTGGCACTGCCTGCCACTCACAGGAGTTTGTGACTCTCTTGAGATCTCAATCTGCTGTGGAACTGCAGGAAATGACTTCCCGCTCCATCTCAAACTCGTTAAGAAGCCACAGGAAGAACATAAAGTTAAGGACACCTGTGATACACAGTAAAAAATGACTAATCCATGATGAATCACAGAAATAATGGTTGGAAAAAAACCCTGGAGGTCATCCAGTTTAACCTCCCACTCATAACTAGGACTATCACTAACACAAGATAATGTCACTGACTGTGCTTAGCTAGCTCCAGAAAAAACCTCCAGGGACTGGCTGAAAACAAATTTTAAAAAAAGTAATTTCCAGATTACAAAACCATGAAACAATTCAAAGTTCAAAAAAGGACAAAATATAGAGCCTAATAAGATACATTCATGACAAATATACAATCACATTTGAAAGAACACTACCAACATTTAAAATTATGCCACTCGATCATCAGCACACCTGAAACCCAGCTGGCAAAAACCAACATGCTTCTAAAATGTCTAAATCCAGAAAATGTCATGGAGGAAGGTGGAACGTGTCCAAGAAAATAACAAAAGCTATGAGAAGGAGACTGGGTGGCTGAGGTATGGTAAGATGACACGTACCTCTTTATCTGGGTCACAGATTAAAGCTATATGAGTATAAACACATTCCTCACTGTGGAATAAAGATGTGCTAAAACAATCCTGAAATAGGGTGAGTAGACCTTCCTTTCTCTTTGTATATCTTGAGAAATAATCCATCTCAGGGAATTCACTCCAATATAGATACACCAGTGCTTTGTGCATGCAGCCAAGATACCAAAAAGTTCAGTCTGAAACTACATTTTCCTTAAATGTGCCTGGAAAATACTTCTCCTGGAAATAAAAGGAATTCTCTACCTCTGCTTCTCAATCCACAGAGAGAAAGCCAGATGGGAGAAGGAAAGACACCAAGAGTAGGATTTATAGCTTGTCATGTGTCTTCTCTTTCCTGTGAGATCCTGAATATGCAATTGTTCTTATGCACAATTCTGCCTTCTGATGCTCATTGCATTTCAAGCATGTTCTATTTGTCCACAGGTTTATCTGTAGGAGGGCAGTAAGTGAACAAAATGTGGTGCATATCTGTCCAGTGACTAACTCTTAGAAATTTTCTATAGGTTATTGTTGTATGTACATTTGACAGAGAACTGTAGATCCAGTGTAGCAAAATCTTTCCTGAAAAACTCCAGATATGCTTAGAATTTGCACAGACTAAAAAAAAAGATCTTATTAAAAAATATAAAACATACTGATTGAGATATGGATCTAAGTACAGCATCTTGCAAAATATGTGAACTAGAGGTCTATGCTGTAGACTGAAGGCTCTTCAATGAACATTGCAATAGGCACTCCAGGTTGCAGGATCTGCTCCATTCCACAGCCTTCAAAATTCCTTTTATTTACTTTGGTTCCTCCAGTTTGGTTCATGCTCCTGATGAGAAATACTCAAACCTTCACATCAGCCTTTGTCCAAGAGTTCCAGCTCTTCAGCCATATTAAAAAGAACTGGTGGCCACCCCATTTCTTAGCAGGCAGAAGCATCTTGGCCTGGCATTTGGTTTGGCATTGCATGGACTTCAGGCTAATGGCTTATTTAAAGCACCAGCCTTGTGAGCACATGGTGACACATGGCCATGGGGCTGCAAGGACAATTTCTTTCTCTTGTGGCCACGAGGCACCAGCTAGACATGCCTGCATGAAAGCTTGTAAGGCAGCCAGTGATCCTACCCTACCAATATAGCAAAGATCATTGCTTTCATGGCAAAAAAAATCCCTAACAAACCCAGCATGTTTTTTAATAAAAATCAAGTTTTTTCAAGGGAGTAAATGGAACTAACTTTCAAATAACAAAAACAGAATCTAATAATATCATGAGCAATTGTCTTGGATGTGTTAGGACATAAGGTGTTTTGTTATTTTTCACAGCATTTTTAAATGTATTCCATTTTCTCCTGGTTAGAATAGAAATGTAAATCACAGGACTGGGAAGTGTGGATTGTATTACATGTGCAAGAATGAAGCTACATACTTCTGAATCATCTCCCAGTCAAAAAAAAAAAAAAAAAAGCTTTCGAATATATTTATTAAATCATCCTTAAGAAACACTAACAATAACCAATGTATATGAAGAACTCTCCTGAAGACACTGAATTGTAATGATATTTCATTTACATCTACAAATGAAATGCTTTTCTCCTCTCTAAACTTAAGTGTTATTATGTCTGATTACATTTTCAGATTCATCCCTCTTTTGTTCCCCGGTTGGACTGTCTGTTTTACAAACAGGTTTAAGTAAAATCAGTTAACATTTCCATCACATGGACACACATCTCATTTAATTGTGTTGGGGTCAGACATTTCTGGGATGACTAAAATGTATATGGCTTTGCTTAGCAATGCAAACTTACTTGCCCTGCTAGAGCACAGCACAAGACACAATAGTGTTTTTGTTCTGCACTTTTAACAAAGACAAAAAATTAGACGGATTTAGGTCAAAGAAAAAAGAGCATGCTAAAATGCTGTAGAGTTAAAATTCAGCTGCAAGAGTAACAACACATTCTAATTAATTATAAACTTCATGTATACTGATTCAAAGATAATGCCAGTTGCAAAAGCACTTGCAATGTTTTTCTTCAAAATAGTACCTCACTATTCTTGGTGCCTAATGCTGCAGTGAAATTTCCTGTTTATCTTACCTCCCTACATTTTTTCATTTTCTTTGTCACAGTGAGAAGGGAAATTTTCATAGCAGTGCTGTGAATATGACCCATTTTCTGCTAGTTGAATGAAGTTGAATTCAAACATCGGGCTATAAATTGAAAATATTTATCCACTTCCTGCTCTATTACTACTACTAAATTCCAAACTATTTTAACAACAGTCACCACACATGCCAACTTTTATATCCATGCTCCCACAGAACATTCTCCTGTTCAAAATTAGTTAGCCAATGACAAGTCTCCATATTCCATAGTATAAACTTCTGTTACACATAACCATGCAAATTATGGTGACAAAAGTAAACTGAAAATATTTGCCTGACTTTTGGCTCTGGCATTTATGAGAGAAGGGAGTTTTACCACATATATAAGAAAAACAGGTGGAAAACTAACAAGAGCAAAAGAACTTCAAATTGAGGAAAAGTGTTTATTTAGAAGTTTTTCATGGAAAGTACCAGCAGCATTTTTTCCAAAAAGAAAAGCAAAAGGGTATTAGGGAAATGGAAAAGATCTTGCTTTGTGTGATATATGTGAACCATCCATCCTCCAGACATGTCTCTGGGCAGCTACATTACCAGCAAGTGGCACATGAAATAGAACAGGAGGTCATAAACTGCATGGCTTATCTTAAATGCTGGTATGGAGTTAGTGCTCTGCTGTGCCCACAGGAAGCAGCAGAACAGGAGAGGGAAAGCACACCAAAACAAGAGGAGCCAAGGGCAAGGCTTCAGCTCCAGGGAAAACCATGGAAGAAAGGAGCAATTGGTGAAATGCGCTGGGATGTGCTGCCTTCACCAAGGCAGGGATGACTGTGCTATAGAGGAGGAACTTTCTCTCCTCTTGGGAAATGGTGAGTGGGGCAAAATCAAAACTCACTCCTTGCCCCTCATTACCCAAATGCACTGATTGATGGGCCACACTTAGTCCAACCAGCCAAAGAAAACATGTCTCCTGCAATGTTCCAGCCACGGCATAGATTGTACCCAACCCATGATTCCATGTTCTACAAATAGGAAATACATAAAAAATTGAAACATACTTTAGAAAAATACACTGAATAATTAGATTTAGAGGTGTGGGGGGCAGGCTGAAGAAAATTGTTGTTTTCCTCGCTCTCCCAAGGTACTCTTCAGCTCTCTAAAGACACACTCCTATGTGTGAGATCTAGGACTACAACATGCTCCTAATCAATCCAGCTGAGAACATTAATTTCTGGACAAACCAAAAGAGATTTTATGTTATGCTGTACATCTAGCAAATAAAGTTGCTAGTGGTTACAGTAAAAGTACTAAATCCATGAGATGGAAAGGTGTTGTTATTCACTACACTGAACTGTGGTGCTCCCAAGTTTCAAAAGTGTCACTGATGGTTAAGAGTTTCTCACACTGGCAGAAGAGGTGCTCCAAATTAGTGTAAAAAAACATAAGCAAGCAAAGAGATAGGAGATGAAGGATAAAAGGGGTCTATGGTTACTCAGTCATTCATTCCAGCAGAACATTAAGGTATCAGTAAAAGGTATTGAAACTCCTAAATCAACAACTTTATCCAATAATAAATCTCACAGAGGTTTCCTTCAAGAAAATACCATGCTTTCTATATCATTTAAAGCAGAGGACATCTGTAATAACTTCAGCATAGCAGGCAGGAAAAATGAATTTGATAAAGCTCATGTCAGAACTTGAAACACCTGTTTAATACCTAACTTCTGTACTCTTCACATACAGGACACCAACTTCCTCACACAAGTCTTAGCTCCAGTATAAAATCTCCAGTATTTCTCACAAGAAGGTGAAAAAAAGAAAAAAGAAAATCAAAGAAAAACCACATTAAAAAAAGTAATGCTATCTGGCTGCATTTGTTAAGGGAGCCAATGCAGACCAACACAGAGATATCATTAGCTGGCCACATGAAAAAGCCTAGTGCATCACCTCATTTATTATCACTGTTCCATCCTCTGGTTCATCAAAAATACTGTTTCTAGGATGAATCATTCAACCTAAAACATTGCTTCATAGTACTTGGATCATAAATAGCAAAAGCTTATTCTTAACCTACAAACCCACCTTAGGTAACTGATACTGTCACTCTATCCAATAAAAAATAAAAGCATCATTACATATAAAAATAATTAATAAA
This sequence comes from Erithacus rubecula, assembly GCF_903797595.1. Classification (NCBI taxonomy): domain Eukaryota; kingdom Metazoa; phylum Chordata; class Aves; order Passeriformes; family Muscicapidae; genus Erithacus; species Erithacus rubecula. The sequence continues at coordinate 85,080,089 of NC_136689.1, read as the reverse complement.
ATCTTTTAAGTTGAAGACACTCTAGGTCTCTACACTTCTCAAATATCATACTTAGTTTGACCTGATGTCCTAGCATATTAACCTGCTGTATGGTGCAGAAATTCTTTGCAGTAATTGAATGGTATTTGATAGCACAAGACTAATGCAGTAGGGAGACAGGCTGTGAAAACTCAGGTGTGGTACCTGACCAGAAGCTAAATAAAACTAATGTTCTAAGTACTCTAAATTACACATCCAATAGCTCTTCTTGAACTGTCAGTAAAGTCTAGTCTTAGCATCTCTATTTCTGAATTGTTCTACTAAGTCAAATGAGAACTGAAAGAAAGCATGCTGGCGTGAATTATTCATGGTCAAAGTGATGTCCCAGAGAAACATGGAAGAGAAAGCCCTTGATGCAGAATTGTGGAAGGGTTAGTTTGGGAAGAGAAAACCCAACTTGTATTTGCATTCAGTCAAACTAGATTCTTCTTGGATCCTAAAGTTTATGAGCAGGAAAAATGTTATTCAAGCCAATGAAATATTTTTTATGTTACTTAATGAAAAAAGTGTCATGATTTCCACCATCACCTTTCTTTTGACAGAAGCAGTCAACAGGACACATACTTATCAACTTGACTGACAGTTCAGGACTAGATATGCAGCTTTGGCACCCCACAAATCTGAGCTATCTCAATTATACAGGATTTAATATGTGGAAGTTTAATGTTCTGATGCAAAGCAAAAAACCAAACAAAAAAACCCCAACAACAATAACAAAACAAAAAACAAAAACAAACAAACAAAAAAAAAAAAAACACAAACCAGAAAAAAAAAAACAAAAACCCTACCCAAACTAACAAAGCATCAAAACCCATGTATTTCTTCTATAGGTCACTTCAAAACACATTTAACCTGATGTCTGTTCAGCTGTGTTCTCTTTTATGATACATATTATCCTTCAAAGAATTCAGGACAAAATATTTAACACTTCTCTTGTAAAAACTTCTAACTTTATGTATGTACTCTATCTCAGGTTGCAAAAGTATTCATCAGCCTTGAATTTAATAAATTTTCTTTTTACAAAATAGTGTGAAAGAACAAACAGAAGCCTTTCTAGGTAATGTTAAGTATGTGATGTAGGTGTTATATTTTTTTACATGTTTGTTTTACCAAGTAGAATAAGTTCATGGTTTCTGTGACCTAAAATAAAGTGTGAAAGTATCAAATGAGGACCAACATGAATTTATTTGAATAATGCTGAATTATAATAACTGAGCAATGGTTTTCTGAATACAATTCACTATTTTAAAAGATTGTGCTGAATGTGTTGGAAGATAAACTCTACAATGTTAATGTAGAACTAAGGACTGAAATACTGCCTTTCTTCTTTAATTTTCCCAATCAGTTTCTTACATTTACTATAAACACTTAGATTTTGATAACTGCTTTAGATCACATAATTTAAGCCACTCCCTCTAAAAATACATCACAGATCATAGAAATATTTAGGTTGGAAAAGTACCTTAAGGTTATAGAATCCAACCATTAACCTAATACTGCCAAGTCCATCCCTATGCAAAGTCCCTCAGTGTCACAATAACATGACTTTTAAATACCTCCAGGGATGGTGACTCAAGACCAAGTGCTTGATAACCCTTTCAATCAAGAAAATACCAATGACTGTTTTATTGCTAGAAAACTAAGATATGGTGCTCATACAAAAAACAGCCTGTGACAGGGGTAGAGCTCAAACCAGTAATCACATCTGCCAAATTTCAGGGTCTGAACCATGAAACCATCTCTGGTTATTTATGGTATATCCCTGATGCACCTTCCCTCCCTTAAAGAAGCAGAAGCCCTGCCACTATCATAATTCACTTCCAAAGATTTCTAATGTTAAAACAAATTCATTAAGAACTTCTCTACAGATGGAAAGATTTAATGCTCTAATGGTTAATATGTTAATTAGCATTGTAAATGACCTTAATTCAGTGAATCTTGGAACTGCTGACTTGATTGAAATACTCGTGTTAGTTTTTTGGTCTATAGTGAACCTTCCCTTTGGTTGAAAACCAATTGCAAAAAGGAAAGAAAAATCCTCAGCCCTTAAAATGTTCATTGACTTTGTTCATACTTATATTCAAAGCACATATAAGTTTCAGAGGAGACTCTAGATCCCAAACCAGAGTGGGATTTGCTCAAGAACAGGGAGTTTTGAATGATGGATGAACAGGTGTGTTAATTATTCAAAATGTTAGCATACTCCTGAAAGCTTACAATTGCTGCCATCAATGCTGAAGACCAGCAGCCCAATTTCAGTCTTGAACCTGAATGTGGAACTCCTTGCCTATGTATGGATCAACATGTGGCAGAGATCACTACATTTTTTTACTTAGCAACACTTCAGGACAGCAGCACAGCCATCCACACATTTCTGTAGGATAGAGATTTAGAGAATCATCTCAACAATACAGAGATTTCAGAAAATTTCAGGGTAAATAAATTCTTCAAAGAGACCCCATTTTATAAACTGTAAACATAGGCACAGAGAAGAAGTGAGCCACATGAACTCTGATTTTACTGTTCCCTTTTTATTCTAGCATTATATATTGATGGTCCAGAGAGGCTTCTGAGAATTGAGAAGGGATATTGGCCAAGAAGAGTTCACTTATTTAATAGCTAACAGAAATCACTGTCATGAAAATCTAATGGGTTTTTAAAGAGCTACCCTAGAGGGAAGTATCCGCCTCCTGAAAGTTTTCCTGGGTCTGGTTCTGCAGAATCACTCTATGGAACATGATTTCATACCATGTGAGACCTGAGTTTGACTCCTTACTTTTATGTCCAGCTTTTTATGAAAGCTCACCAGAGTGAGCCCTGATCTTAGCCTGTAACACATGAAGGGTTTTAGGTCTTAAGCTCCTTTGAAAAACTGACCACATGCTCTTAAAATCTGACAAACACACACCCCTCGACTGATTAGCAACTTGCTCAAAATTCAAGACTACTTGAATGGCAAAATTTGCATGGCAAAAGAAAAGGTTAAAAAAGTCACCACCAAAATGACAAATCTCTGTCACTCTCTATGTTAAGAAAGTTTGAATATTTGCATCATCCTCCTTACCTCCATCAAGTCATACTGTTCACAGATAATGCAGGTTTACTCCCAGAAGTGATTTCACTGAGGAACACAGAGAAGCTGATCAACATTTAAGGGAAGAGATTAACAACCTGAAGAGAAACTGTTCCAAATGAGCAATCCCATCTTTCATCTTTTTCCACATACTTTTAATCACATAACTAATAAGATTTTATTAAAAAAATAAGACTACTCCATGGTGTTTGGTTATTATCAGATTACCATGCCCTAAGAGCATTTTATGGATAAGGCAGTATGGTCTTTTTGCATAATTTGAATGGAATTTTCATGTGCTAATAAGATATTAATTTGAAATCTATATTTCTGTTCAACTAAACAGCCATTCACAAAGACTGACTCCAATTACTATACCAAAATTTCCCTTTTTCTAGTTACTAGACATTTGACCTCTTAAGATAATGACAGTCAGATCAGAAATGTTTTCATGCTCCTGGGGGAAAAAAAAAATAAAAAAAGGAAAAGAAAAATCACAAGCCTTTTCCAAATTAGCAGTTGCCATACTCAAACACTGCAGCTTTTAGGTCTGGACATGCCACCCTCCAGGGCACCAACAAAAAGAGCCTGTTGGCCTGCCCTGGCAAAACTCACAATCAAGGAATAAATTCAGTAAAAAGGCTTGGGGCTTTTTGGTCCGTGTTTGGAGAGAGAAAAAAAAAATTTAGGCAGCTGTAAATTGAGCATTAGAATGTTTGCATCTGAGTAAAACTAGCAATGTTTCTAATAAAATGTTTAAACACCCAAATGTTGCACAGTCACAATTTTCACTTCAGGCTAAATTACCTATTTGGTTGGTGATTTATTTTCCTTTGTACATTTTCATTTTCTGAACAAAATCCCTTTGTGTGATTTTTTTATTCAACTGCCTGCATCACTCTATCACACAGCTCTCCATAAAGCTGATAATGTAAATTGTCCCTCTTGGTTAGTCATGAGAGCCTCAGGCGGGGTAATTTGCACAGATCTGAATGAATGCAGGTAGGAGAAAGGGAAATATCCTCCAAATGCTGCTGGGCAGTAATAAAGGCAAGTCAGTGATCCCCTCTCCAACAGTATGCCTTCAACACAAAACCTCCTCCAACATCTGTGTAAGTGCTCCTGTTGCTTTCACTGGCTGTGATCTTTGGAGGTGAATTGCCTCTGCCTCTTTACATGGCTTTCCACTTGTGTTCTTTGCCATCAGCGTAATCAGAAAGAGCTCAAAGAATTGGACTCGCTCATCATCTACTGGGCAAGCAGTCATTACAGACAAGCACATGGACAGCAGCAGAACTGCATTTCAAACATCCCCCTTCTCACTCATGAATATAAGACTGGAAGAACTGACTCAGACCTATTTCAGGATTGTTTTACAAGAAAATGTGCCTTTTGAAAATACAGCAACATGGAAAACTGAGCTCCCAGGAGGAAGTGGTGCAAGATAACTATTGTCTCTAGATGTATCAACAAAACCCCATATGATTTTGGCATATTTAAGGAGTATCTTTGACTGTATCGTAATCTGACATGCTAAAATAATTTGGCTGTGACAAAGCAGCCCTCTGTGTTTTGCAGGTTTTTTTATCTTCCCCAGTAATTTTATGATGAATACATAGATGCTTAGATAAAATAAAATTTTTTTAACAGTGAGTTATTGTTAATTGCCTTTCACTGATCCCCAAGGAGGGATGCCTGGGGGTCTATAAGACTATAGGCAAAAAACCATTATGATCCTTGCAACAATTATTATTTATGTTCCTACAGAAATATTTCCTTAGTCTTTTCAGGACAAATTAAAACACTTCATTTACCAGGGGGCTACCATCCTCTTAAAACTGAGGGTCCCTTGATCCATCTAGTAACTGAATGGCCCTCTGGAAATTCCCAGCTGTCTACATTGACTGCCAGGTGTGCTTAAGGGAGCTGCTCAAGAGCATAAAGGGAAATGCATGGTATTTATAGACAATGGTTCTCAGAAGAGGCTTCTCATCCTAATATGCATATCTGATTGAGACTGAAAAAAAACCTTATTGTGATAGAAGTTGATTCACAAAATAGTATTTCAGTGCAGTAGTTGCTTCAAGGCTTAGGTACATCCTTTCAGGTTGGGTTATCAAAAGGGCAAGACTGAGATCCTCAAAGGTACTCATGTGAAGATTCAGAGAAAACACTGTGGAAGTTTGGTGCTTTTAAGAGACTAGGTCCTCTATGCATCTTTTTAGGTCACTCTAAAAGGGCAAATACAAGAATTTCTCACATGGGTTATGATGCCTGTAGACATTAGGTTAATAAAAGCAAGCAGTTTATTTTGTGTCAGAAAATCCAAAACTAGTCAAGAATATTGCTGCTTGGACAGCAGTTTAAGAATAGCAGCTTGACTGTTCGTGGCACGTCCTTTGTGAAAACACTGCTAGGAACCTGGGAAGAGCACATGGCAAGAGCAAGGGTATGGAAGGCCATAGCATTTGTCAGTGCCCCATGTTCCAAAATACTAATTTTTAAGCCTTAAGTTCGGGTTGAGTTTAAAATTTAATTATTTTGTTATATAAAGAGACTCTCAAAATCTCCCTCCTCTAATTCACTGAGATGCTGAGTACTAATACAGAGCAGGAAATGGATGCTGAGCAGTAGGAAACAAAGACTTTGGAAAGAAGGAGACTGGTGTGCACTCATGCTTAAACACCAATTTACCAATAAATCTGCTTTATGTATATATTTATTGATTAGACATTTAATTGCAAATATTGTTTCAAAATAGGAATGAGAAGCTGCTTTCTATCTACAGCAACTAAAACCATTCCCAGTGTTTCTCAGCTCAGTAGGTATTTTCTTGTGGAACTAACAGTATATACTTTGGACTGCTAATGTGCTCACCATTGTTTTTCTTCCTAGTTCTATTGACAAGATTTGTGTGGTGCTGCTGTAGACCAACAGTCATTATGCAAATAAATTTTTTGCAGCCCCTACTTTAAAAATAGAAAGTTATCTCAAATAATATGTGCAGATGCAACTTCTTTGCAATCCATTGTGCCACCAAAAATTTTTAAAAATTAGTGTATAGTGAACAAAATTTTAGCTGCAATATTTTTTCTACCTACATCTAGGCAAGGATTCACAATGAAAACAAGCATCAAAACAAGGTTATGTAAGCCATCAGCAGTTCTCACTTATGAACCCCCTGGCTTCTTGAAGGATTAGTTGTCAGAAATAATGCAAACAGAAATGTAGAGTCCTAACTTCAATATTTATACAACTATTGCATTATTCAAACAGAGACTGATCTTGGTAATTGTTTTAAGTTGTTGTCCTAGATTTCTTGCATTCCTACAAATTTGACAGGAATTTGGGCTGGGAAAGGCTTAAAGGATTAGGAAGACAGTCATGGAGAGGCAATCTCTTCATTGAGACAGCTTGCAAGGTGTTTTTTTCTTAGTATAGTAATACTTATATTTTGTTCTATAGTAAAGTTGACACTTTCAGTGAGCAAAGAAACTGCAGTACATTGAACTGTAAAAGAGCTGTGAAAAGTTGAGCCTTCTTTATGTCCAGGTACAATTCAAAGAGAAAGATGTAATACTCAGATTCTAACCAAATAAATAGCATAGCAAGAACATTTGCTCCTACCTATGCACTAAGAGGCAGATAAAATTGCCATCTCTGCATTGTCAAGGCTGGCTTGCACAACTAGAGTCAGATTGCTGCCCCCAACAAAATTTGCAGTTGTGGCACTCAGGCACTGCAGGTAAATGTGAAATACCACCTTCATGCTGATGATGGAAGAGGGAGGAAAGAAAGCCTGGCAGAGAAATGAGAGAGCTAGGAGTGGCTACTCTGCTGAATAGCTTCAAAATTAAATATGAAAGGAACAACATTTCAGTAGTGATTCTGAGCAGGAAATGCCTTCTTGCAAAACTGAAATTCTGATTCATTAATGCACAAAAAAACTTGTGATAAAAAGCCTTGAGCTGTCATTCTCCATGTAGGCAAGACTGGGAATTTCTGGAGAACTCTAAGGGTGAGCAGCCAGGGCTCAGAGCGTGAAAAACCTCACTGTGTGGAGCACTTTGTGAGGCTGTCTGGAAGACTGTAGGATGAGGATAAGTGCAAACACAAGAGTACTTGTTACTTTTCCATGTCCCATTCCCTTCTTGCTCTCGTTTGTGTTTTTCAAATTTGTGGAATTTTTGACAAAATAGGTGTTAATGAGTTATGTGTATTGCTATATTCACTCTCCCTCAATTTTTTCCACAATCAATGAAACGAAGATGTTTCTTGTATTTGCCAGGGAACACCACCAAGTCTTCAATTCATCAAGTCTGAGGCAGAGATTACCTGCACAGAGTAGCTGAATTATTGTCACCTGTTTATATTGCACAACTGGTGCTACTCATCAAAATGTCATCTGAAGGTACTTGAAAGAAGAATTGCTGGTAAGTCATAGGTGGTTTTTCACATCTTACTAATTAGTGGAGGAAGAATGAGACAATGCTTTTGGGGGAAAAAAATTACTCTGAAAAGAAAAAAAAATACAGGAATTTCCTAATCTATGCATCAAAACCCCAAATAAATCTATTTGACCAGAAAGTTTTCCTAATACCAAAAAAGCACTGGGTAGAACTGAAGACTTAAAATATACAGACCTGAAAATTTAGACCTATCTTCAGGCTTGATGTGACTTTGTGTAGTAATCAAGCATATCTTTGAGACAGCAGCAGTTTCCCTGATCTATGAAGCTGAGGGTTTGGTCCACTGGTTTCAGAAGGAATTGATGGTGGCTGAACAATGCACAACAACCTGCAAAACTGAGCTTTCTGAGAAGCGTTGAAATGTACACCAGTGAGGATGATTTTTCACTATTTCAAATATCTCCATCTGTAATCTTTGCAAGCCTGAGGCTGTGCTCATTCTAGTTACAGAAGTGCTTTCCAACTGGCTGGAGTTCTGAAGTCAGGTTCACAGGAGGGGGAGCAAAGGTTGGTCACTGAGCCACAAATATGACTTCTAGGAATCAAATCCCACAGCATGAGCCTGAGGTTCAAAGTGCAGTTTTTCCATGGATAACTAGCTATAAAGACTTTTTTGAAGAGCACTTTAACTGGATCAAAGCATGGGACCATTCCCAGTTCTAAGCTCTTGAAAACAGAACTGTGAAATCAATACAGTCCTGCAAAATTGAGTGCTTTCTAATGAGGAGTAATACTTACGTTTTAATCTAAAGATATGTTGAAATAATTAAGCAAACTGCTACAGGAAACACATCAAGAATAGCTATACACATCAAACAAGAATCAAGAGCTTTGATGACATTAACTTGAATCTGTGTGTAAATTTTGCATAGCTTCCACATAAACAGGATCTGTGGCCATTTTTTACAAAGGCTTTCTTAAGCAACAAAATTCATCAGAATACCCCAAACAGACCATAGTCAGCTGCTGGGATTAAATGGTCACTTTCCGAAACAAGCACTTGGTCTGCAGGAAGGTGCCATATTTTATTTTCTTAAAGATATTTAGTCAACAAAAAATGCTATAACCTCTGAGTTAACTAAAAAAAACCAGTGAGGTACCAAAATCAATATTTATACACTGAAACTGAAAACTCAAGGGTTTCTACTGTGCTGAACAGCAGAATATAGGTCCTTCTTATAAACAATCCCTACTGAAAAAATGACAGCTCTGGCACAACTCACAGTAGGAAAGGGGAGAGGTAAGACACATTTATTTTGTTGCAGAGAAATGTAGTCTTGCTTTGAAGAATGAATGTCAGAGAAATCATCCTTTGAACTTGCTCTAACAGAGCTATTTAAAATATTTCTGTGTAGCGCGAGACCTTGTGGTGGAATACGTTAAAGTGTTCAAAATGGTGAAATAAATAAGAGATTTCAACACTGAGCTTACCCACAGAGTCAGAAACCTCAGTGCTTCTGAATGTTGGCTCTTGGGGTGGATTTCGAAGGAAATATAACTGCTAGACTGAATCATGTTGAATGGCAATATCTTAGTGATGTTTTATATTTTATCCTGCAGGTTAAACCTTCAGTAAAAAGGAAGCTCAATATTACTTTAAAATCTTCTGAAGAGATAAGGCAGAAACAGATGAAACTAGCAGACTACTACAACTCATAATAAAACACCAGTAAAGCTGTCTGTGAAAAGTTCTACAGTGAAAATTAAAACCACAGAAGACTGTAACTACACAGGACCTTGAAAAAGGAAATCCAAACCTGACTCTTTACACAGAATAGACAAGTGCATTCCATGCAATGTCATTGCAGAGAAATAAAGCACACAGTAACTACACACATATATGCATTTCTCAAAGTTGAGTTCTGTGAAAACTTAATATCTAGGCATATAGCAGATGGAAAAAAAATGTCAGTTGTAACTAAGCACTTAGCAAATACTGGCTGGAATTGTCTTTAGCCTTCTCACAATAAACCTCACAAGAGCAAGCTCAAAGGAAAAAATTCTTTAAGCATCTATATGAGGCACTCTTATTCATTAAGTCACCAATTCATGTGAATGTGGCTACTCTCCATCCAGCAGAAAATATGCTTCAAGTACTGGGTGGATTCTGTAGGAGCCCAGGAAGGAAAGCAGCTCTCCTTGAAAGAAATAATGAAAATATATCAATGAAAATATATGCATTTTCCATATGCAACAGTATTCTTATACCAAAGAAAAGGAGGTGCATTCCAGATAATGATGTTTATTACACAATAAATAGTTGAGACCAGGGCACGTCTCAAATTATACTGACTCAGTCTAAGCATAATTTGCAGTAGCATGTGTAAATAATAATAATGAACTAGAATAGGGCAACTAGGTTTTCTGAGTGATCCCTCTGCAACTCCTTCTACCATTTCTGTTTGAGAGGTACTTAGCCTTTTTCTTAGAGATTAGAATAATCTGTAGTCTAGCTCTGTAGCCTGCAATAAATTGCACTGCAAAAAAGTGACAGAGCCTTAACAGAGGACTGTTCACTTGGCACTTACAAAGGACTACCAAAAATCATTAAGTTCAAAATTGGTACTAGTTAAGACAGTGTGCCTAAAAATAAGTATTATAGGATCCCTTCAGAATCATCTGAGCACTTTTTAGTTTTCTTCATCCAATCTTTAGGTCATCTGACATAAAACATAATTAACTTGTTTTTTTTTAACAGGCACTGTTCTCTGCTTAGAACATCACAAAATCTAAGTTGTTGCATTTTTTCCATATATTTCTCTGTATGAATACATATATAACAACTTAATGAGACTCTCAGTCTGTGAATCCCCACTGCCTGCTAGCATATAGTTCTATCACACTCAAAATATTTAGTGCCTTTTTTTTCCCCCTTATTGTTTTCAAGTCTTGTTTTTCCTGTTACAGCTACAGATAAGATCCAAGGAACTTTTGGTGTCTACTAACAGGTGCCCAAAAATATGTTTAGCTGGGGTTTTGGCTGCTCATCCTTCTTCTACTGATCATGCGGTGCTATGACAACATTCTGCCACATCCTGCTCATGCGGTGCTGTGGCACAAGATTGAATACTTTGTTTCAGAAACTCATTTCAACAGGAAAAATATCTCGGAGATCAACACTCCATGCCCATCTCCACCTGCTCTTTTTTTAACCCCATGCTGGCAGAAAAACTTGTTTCTCATGAAAAAAAATCTGACCACACTTTTCCAGTGCGAGTCAAAACTCGCAAACCTACACTTGGAAGTAGCAGTTTTTCCCACATGTGATTTGAAAAGTATGTACTCTCATCCATTTCTCTGGCTTGACTAGATCTTCCATGATGCTGTTTGTCCTCAGATTCCCATGGCCCCCTAAATAAGAGAAAAGGCCTCTCTATATACCAGGTTGGTCAGGAAGCCAAATTCATAGGAAACACCATGAACTTCTGGCCATGGAAATGAGATACCCTGGAAATGTCTCTAAGTTGTCACATTTTAGGTTTAGCCACCTTTGCACTTTTTGACCATCAGCTTCTGATTTTTCTTTTGATTTTTTTTTTAAGCGATTGTTTCTGAAACAAGGAAGTGATTTGAGTATTAAAAGTGCCTCTTGTTATGCTTTTGGTCTCATACCATCACCTGGGGTCTTGAGAAGGGCAGAAAATAAATTGCCTGCATATATGGTCTTTTGTGCTGATGAGGCAAGCGGGACAAATGAGCATGGAATGCATCTCTGCTGCTGAAATACCATTCTGTGCTTAATTCAATTTTGCTTGCATATCAGGGGTGATTTGGAAAGGATATGCAAAAGTCTTGGTGTATACCCAACATGAAGAAGTCTGTAGAGTATCAATGCATTTAAAATGTTCCTCATTCTTTCTAATATTCTTTTGCACACTGAAATCACTGATAAAACTTGCACCAGTCCGAACATGAATAATACATATGTCAAAATTTCGTCCACAAATGAACACGGCACACTGCATAAAAGCCAACAACCCACTGAAAAAGCAAAATCACCTAGAAGGATAAGAAAGGAATTTTATATAGTTCTCCCTTATGAGATCCTCCCTAGGACCATATATTTCAGTTCAGTGGAAATTAAAGTTTAAAAACCCCTCAAAAACCCATAAATGGAACACTATAAGCATATGTGACAGGGAAAATAAACTCAACTTCAGCTCCAGGTGATCTAAAGTCTCTCATCATTCCAATCAAATTTCTTTGATTTTTAGGGGTTTGCTGCTGGGGGAACAAATAAATTACAACTTGTAGCTTCCTCTTTCTTTCCTTTCTAATTCCTCCCTACATCCTGGAACAAAACCACTATCTTTTTATTATTTAGAAAACTTCTTATATTTCTTGGAAATAATATAAAGGCTTTATGCTCTTTATCCACAAATTTGTGGATATGTATAAATATTCTATATACCATGCTACCATCATAATTTGCAGTTTTGAAAACAAGAGAAATACTTTTGTAGTTATGCTGACCTTTGAGTTAACTTACTTAAATGCTTGGATTAGGTAGAGCATAAAACTGTAAAATAAATAAATTCAAATTCAGCTGTATGTCAGACATATGTATGTATGTGTGTTTATAAATGTATGTCAGCATCATACTGCTACATCATTTCTCTAAAAATTTGGATAAGGAAAACTTGAAATAGCAACAGATATTCTGAAGTACACCTTTATCTCAGGTTGCTACATTTCCCCAATTTCTGATGTTGCATTTTGCTTTCATAAACGTTTTATTAGCATATCTAAAGAGCTGCTCTGCCTCTTTGCTGTTCAATAGCACAGTATGAACAGGTCATTTGACATGTAAAATAGAGTTTCATCTCCCACAACACTTTTACCTGCCTTTAAGGCATTTATCTAGTCTCTGAAACATTTGGATTGGTTGATAACAGGGAATTTCATGTGCCTGACCACACTTCACTTCCTCCAAAGCATAAACATTTTTGGCACATTTTTTTCATTTTCTCTAAATTAAATTCCACTTTGCTTTATTATCAGCACACTTAAATTTCTTGTACTGGAATTGCTTATTAATTCACATGAGGTCTAAGGAGAACAAGATCTAGCTCGCTACACTCTCCAACTTTCTTCAGAAAGCTGCAATAAATTATAGTTCCGTGATACCAAACTCCTGCTATGTGTTGTCATGGAACACACAACATTATATTTGTTGAAACTAATAATTTTCCAGGAAATATTCAGTGAATAGATAAATTAAGTCAGCAACGAGAATGGCCAATCTTACTTGTACACTTCAAATTAATTCTTCCCATAACAACAGCTATTTCTTTTGAGCAGAATGCTGTTTAACTGGATGAATTCCAACCACTCTAGTATGAAGGGACTTGATTTTCAGTGCTGTATGTTCCCCAGTTAAACAAGATGCAATTGATCATTGATCATTGTCTCACAGCAACTGCTTTTACTCCCAGCTTAAAAAGTTTCCCCCCCAAAATATACTTCTGTCACTGGGCTACCAAAACTCATTTTAAGCTGTTAGTCCTGATTTTCACTATCTGTATTAAAAACTCAAATCAAAAGCCTGCCTGGAATAAAGGAACTTAGCACTAGGGTTGCTGCCTATTCTCTGTGGTTGGAGCAACTCAAGACCTCTTAGACTTCTGCAGGACAGACCAGCAATGGTCTCAGTTCTATAGAAGATAACAAAATTATCTTTTCCACCATGGAACAATGTACTTGCAGGCCCTAAATCTGGCCCACAAAAGTGCCTGCCAAGCAGGCAGCCCATTCAGGTATGAATGCCAGTACTGTCCTGCCTGAATAAAATTGGCAAAAATGGTATCAGAGCATTCCAGCAGAAGGGAAAGAGTTAAACAGAAATCTTGTATAAATCACATTTTGCAGGAATCACTCTGTTACAACAGATTGTGAAGCACTATTTTTTCCCACTCTTTCTGATACAAGCACCCCAGGCAAACTTTCTAATTAGAGCAGCAGATGTATGCAGTGCCATGTCTCTGTGAAGTTATTATGCCCAAACCAAATTTTGTCACCAGCAGCCAATAATTCGTTTGTCTAGTAAGGGCCTGAAGTGGCCGTATCAATTATTTAAAAACATACTAAGAAGAGGAATCCATTTAAAATCTTCTGGGAAGCACAGTTATAAAACAGTGCATGTTCAGGTTTCATTCACAATATTGTCTTTTTAAAAATACAATATTGCTAATTAAGGCTTAGTGCATTAGGCCATTAGTACTTGAGTGATTCATGACAGCATAACGATCTTGCTTATAATTTGTCCCTTAATTTATGGGATACTAAGAAAAAAAAAAAAAAGAGAAAAAACCTAGGCAATTTGCAAAACTGAAACTCATCCAAAAACTGCTTGCAGTAATTTCTCCTGAAAAGTGATTTCACTGTAAGTGCTATGCTGGTAAGAAAATGCTTCCTATCAATAATTAAAGGATAATGAAAGTTTCATGTGTCAGAAGACATCCTCAAAACAGGACTAGAAAGAACATTCCTTTTCATTCAGACTGTCCACATTTTAAACCTCAAAATAACAACCTTCTCAAAAAAGCACTTTAAATAAACTATTTAGTGAAATAGATGACTACTCAGAACTCACCAGAAGCTGTAATAATAAGGCAAATTAGCACAATTCTAACAAAAGTTGCAGCAGAAAACAAAGGTCTGCACAGTGCCAAGCATCCCTGAATGCCATGGTTAGCCATGAAAGATGTGGGTGGTTATCATGTCAGGTTTATGAACAACAGCATTACAGAGAGAGTCTACAACCTTTTGTTGATTGCAAGTCTATCATCTGTCTAAGAAGGTCCAGCCATTGTCTGACTCCAAGTTGAAGTCTGCCAAGGGTCTGGAGCTGTCAAAGCTCGGAGCCCACCACAGTCTGCAGTTCTCATTGTGTAGGCACACATCTGAAATAATTTCTAGGGACTGGACTGTATTTTGAGTTTCACATTCTCCTGGCAGATGTGGCTGGTATCAGCAAATGAACACAAGAGTTATAGGAGATGAGAGGAAGAAGGCAAGAGGTACATTACCAACAGAGTTTCAGAAAGACTCTCTAAAAATAATAGTAATTCTTCTCTCTGATTTGAAATATCCACATCTAGGACTGACAAAGACAGAAGCTTAGCAGGATTTTCAGAGAGGTTTTTGGTGTAAAATCCTCTTTAATATTCATGGAAGTTAGTGAGTGATGCTAGAGTGAGATTTGCTAAGAAGTCTAAGTTTTTGAACAGCTTATCCTCCTGCTTCCTCAACGCCAGTTGTTACTGAACTCCACTGTCATCACACTACATGAGAGAACTTATAGGTGGGAGGACCAAACAAGCATCAGCATTCCTCAGGAGAAAAAACACTTCTTCTGCTGCCAAGGAGGCACCTTCACCACAACGTTGCTGCTTTGCAAGTTTGCAAACCATCCTGCAAGTGAGATCTGTCACAGCTAAGGCAAAAACAACAGGGCTGGCAGCACCATCAGCCCTTTCACTTGAATTTCTTACCAGTCTTAATTCTACACATTTTCATCTTCAGTCCTTATTCTCATACAATTCTGAACTCAACTCATTCTCTTCTAGAGACCTTTCTCTTACAGACCACTGTCTCTTTTACTCATAAGCCTCTACTAGTTCTGCACAATGCTGCCTCCTTATCTTATAGACCTCTCTGTTAATTCTGGCTCCATTCTCTTATTAGCAGCTTGTACTGATTCCTTTACCTATGAGCAGTTTCACACATCTTTAGTTCCTTCTTTCAATCTGCATAGCTGGCTGACCCCAAGCCATCCCTTTCCCAGCTGCTTGACCCTGGACTGTCCCTCATACAACACATCCTTACCTTATCTGGCCCTTACACAGCTGTATATCCCTTGGCTCCTCACAGCACAGCCAGCAGCCTTCTAACCTCACTGCATCTCCAAGTGCCTCTAATCAATGGAAAGCTGGTCTACTCCTTTATATCCTGTAAACTGATTGGCTGGGCACGGATGGTTCTTCCTTGGTAATCAGTACAGCTGCAAGTTCTCAGGGAAGATTCCCTCCTGCACTACCCCATCTCTCCACAGAGATCTGATGTGTAGGGTCAAAACACCAGCTAACCAGCAGAAAGGTAACCATTGAAACACATGGCTGGGTCTGGGTGAGGTTACTGTAAGCAAATTGCAGCCAGGACATTTGAAGGCAAACCTGTCACATTGCTAAAGCACCACTGAAGTGCAAACTCTGCATGATTCTGAATGGATGCTGGGCTTGGCATGAGGCCACTGACTGCAATTGAGGAAGTGTCTGCTTAAAAAATAACTGAAGTCATTGTAGTCTGAAGAAGTAACTAAACCTCTAACTGAACATATTTTTATACTTGCCATTTCAAATAGTTTAATATTAGAGCTACCCTTCTATGTAGCATTTAGGTGGCAGTTTAAAGCAACATCTGCATTGACTGAACCATTTATATAAAAAAATCCCTCCAGTTTTGTGGTGACAAGTATTAAATATGAATTAAACTCTGTTGGTAAGTCTCCCTGTTTCTGGCTATCAAATGGGCAGGTTAGGTTGGAGTCTCCTATATCCAAAAGCCATAATTTTGGAGGGAACCAGAAGCCCGTTCATAGATTTTTCTCCAGTGTCTTGTTGCAGGAATTGGAGTTAGACTTGTTTTGTGGCAAACTCACTCTTCTAACACTGAATATAAGGACTCCCTTTGATCTTCTGATCTTTCAATAGAGCCACTGCCTGTCACCCTATGTCTTTGGCTGCTCAGAGAACTTGAGTGCCTAACCCCCTCTCTACCTTTTCTTATGCATATAACTAATCTATTACTACAGTTGCTATTTCAAAACTACAGCCTCATCTCATGATAAACCTTATTTTATCACATTTTGAAAAATAGGTAACTTCTATTCAGTAAATTCAAACCTCTCTTCAACAGGCTCTCTGTTTAGCAGGCTGTGGTACACAAATACTCTTGGTAATGGAGTTGCAGCAATTAGGTCTGGAATCATCTGAAGATGCCACCTGTTTTTCAATACTCAACTACTTTGATCAACCTTTACCATGTAGGAGCCTGGCATGCCATTAAAGGCATTTAATGGTATAATAATATAATATAATATAATAGCTGGTATTTCCAAGTTCTTGTACTCATCCAAGTTTATCATGACTTGATTATTAAAAGTCAAGTTGAGAAAACCTTGGTTTACATCATCTCTCTTTGCTCCTCCTCCCCCCTGTACTCCCCACAAAAGCTGAAAATCTCTGATTTTGCTTTTCTTAGTTTCATCTCTACTGTCCTATCATACTGCCTTTTCAATTTTTGCCTTTTTTATTTTTCTCTCTTGATTTATGGAAGACCTAATATTTTCTAAAGGAGGTAAGAATTAATTTGTAGTTATAATCTTATTGTTAAAAAGGTTGAGTTTCTTGATTTGCTTTGTAAAAACAATCCCTGAATAATGAGGTGCCACCCACTGTTTGAAAAATCTTTTGACAGGGCTTCAGTAATATCTCCAAACTATGGGCCCTATACTGCCCTATGAAATACAAAGCTCTTATAGGTTATTTTTTATCACGTTATTTGCTATGATACCTCTCCCTGATGTACTGATTCTTACCATAGCAACAGCATGTGAAAAAAGAAATTCGAAATCAAAAAGCATCCAAAGCATCCCAGGAAAAAACAGATCAGACACTGCCATGGCATATAATTATTATAATTTTTCCAGATCTATAATTCATTTTTTAATAAAAAAAAATCTGGTGGTTTTTTTCCTGGTTTTTTTTTTTTTTTTTTTTTTTAATAACAGCAACATAAACATCACTTCTGTGTGTATTGCTGCATTCTTTTAAGCCAGCATAAACATTCTGGATTGATGAACAGAGTTAGTACTAAGGACTCTATGCTCCTTCCCAGCCCCAACATTTGTGCACGTACACACTGGCAAATCTATTCCCCTACATGGATTTTTGAATCCCTTCCATGTCCAGGTCTGCAGGACAAATATGACTCAGAGCTGACTCCTACAAACACTCAAATGCGAAACTGCAGTCCTGCTAGGTTAAATGGGACAAATCCAACCAGGGAAGTGATTTGCCCACACAGGTATACAGAAATCTTAATGCTGTGACACACACCCTTTTTCAGGATGAGGACATCTACACCAGGATTAAAGGTGGTTCATTACTAATGGATTCATGCCTTGCAGATAGCATGCATAGTCATTCTGCAGGCAAGGCAAATGTCAACGGCCCCAGGAGGAAGCTGAAAGGAGTGTTTGCTGTTGGGCAGCTGATATGAGCTACAGCTGCTTCATTCACTGTGGAATTTCACTGTTTCAGATATTGCTTCTTGTAGTAGCATTACAGTAGGAGTAGAAGAATTTACAGGCAACCTCACCCCTGGTAAGTCACAGTTATACTCATTACCAAAGAAGAAGTATAGCCTTGCCCTTAATGGGTCACAGCTGTGAGTAACAGGGATAAGTGTGTTCACAACGGTGGCTGGCTGGTTAGGGAGGATCGTGGGGGCAGAGGATCCTGAGAAAGAGGGCCTTGAGGAGGTAGAGGAGCCCTGAGGAAGATGGAAGGATTCAGAGAGACATGAGGAAGAATGAAACAGGGAAGAGAAAGATCTGTAAAAGATCTGCTGTGAGGTTGGTTCTGATGGAGTTAGAGCCTGCTTTTGGAGCCTGCAGTCAGAGTCAGCAGACAGAGAATGCAGTGGGACCCTACAGCAGGAGCTTGCTGTAGTTAGAGTCAGGATGGCAGAGCTGAAGAAGAATAAACCAGGACCCCTTTGATGTTGTTGAATGAGAGTCTGTGTCTTGGCTCATTGCTACCCCTAACAGGAGCTCTGCTGCAACATCATAGCGTTGTCATAGTAGATAGTGCTTATTGTGGTATTTTAAAAATATTTGATAAATAGAACTGTATCTTACCCATCCATTTTACCATATATTATCATTTAAGTAAACACCAATTACCTGTAGAGCATAGTAATGTATAAAATTGCTTAAAATATTTCACACATGGCTATGTGAGAAATAGGCTATGACTAAAGTTGTAAATGATGTAAAGCTTCAATATCATGACTTTATTTCTTTGTTTTTGAAAAAGAACAGAAATAGAAAACTGAAAATATTTTGAATGGATAGAATATTTCACTTGGAAGGAGTCTAAAGCGATCATCTAGTCCAACTGCCTGACCTATTCAGGGCTGACCAAAAGTTCAAGCACATTATTGTCAAATAATACCTCTTAAACACTGACAGGCTTGGGACATCCATCACCTCTACAAGGAGCCTCTTTCAATGTTTGACCATCCTCTCATTAAAAAAAAAAAAAAAAAAAGTTTCTTCATATCTAGTCTGGTCCAGTTTTAAACCATAAACCATTCAATGTGTTCTGCCACTGGGTACCCAGGAGAAGAGCTGAGCTCTCACTCCTCCTTAGGAAGTTGTAAAAAGGTCACCCTTCAACCTCCTCTTCTCCAAACTAGACAAGTCCAAAGTCCTCAGCTGCTCCTCATATATATTCACGCTTTGTTGCCCTCCTCTGGACACGTTCAAGAACCTTCACATTTTTCTTAAATTGCAGGGCCCAGAACTGCACATGGTACTCAGAGTGAGGGTATGCCAACATTGGTGCCTGTAGCTTTTCAAAAGCTATTTGAAATAAATTCTTGAAAAATAAAGATGCCAGCCACTTGAATTGTCTATCCTCTATTTACATAATACTTCAAGGATCACAAATAACAAAAAAATATATCTTCCTTTATCAGTAATTTCAAAACCAGAAAATGTGCTCAGAATCAAAAGTTAGTAATTTGTGGAGTCCCAAATGAAGTATTTATCGTTAACAGAGTGCCAAAGCTACATGAAATCCAATGCATTCTTGATCAAGAGTATTAGATAGTCAGATATGAAAATAACTTTGCTTAGAGCATAATGACTACTCATATTTGAAAGACTAATGCTTGGAATGTTGCATCTGAGTAAATGTTAAGAACTCAGCTCTCACCAATTGAAATGTAATTCAAAGGGGAAAGAGGACTTTCAGCCGAACAATAAACAAAGATTCTTTCTGTCTTACTTGAACTATTTATAGTGAGAAATCAGAACTAAGCCAAATGAAAATGAGTCTGCAAAAATGCTGTGGAGCACTGCGCACTGGAAGATCAAACATCCCAGAAGAGAAATGTGGGTAAGGCTCTTGACATATCATTTACACTCTGAAGGTCAATAGTGAAGTCTGGTTTAAGGTTAGTCATCCATAAATGGGGAGCATCACCAGAAACCTATTGTGCCTAACTCTACACCATCATCTATCCTCCACAAGAACTTAGGAGTCATCACTAGAGCTGGCCTCTGTCCAGCAAGAACTTTGCTTTTTAAGTCTAGCAGTGAGCAGGACTGTTCCACACTTTGAGTCAGTAAACATCTTACATGGAAGCTCAAGTAGTCCAAAAACAAAGTAATAAAAGCAGGCCATGAATATATTTAAGGGAAAAAGAAACCAGAAAACTGGAACAGCCTCCAAATGGAGTATGAGAAGTAAAGAAATCCCTAAATAGTTGTAAGAAGGAGTTTGATCAGTACATGAAAGGAATTGTATGACATCTTGGCTGCAAAAGCAAAGGACTGAACTGGATAACCCAGAAGAATCAGTCATATCTTCTTATGAGCGGGCAATTCTCTATAGGTATGTTTAAAAGGAGAAAATAAAGTTTTTAAAAAATGTTATGAAAAGACACCAGAACCCATAGAACATGATCAAAGCAAAATCTAAGATCATCAGCTAGCACTTATGATTTCTTAGACTTTCAAAATACATTATTTAAATAAGTTAGCTAAGAATTTTTAAAATACATCTTTTATTCCAGTCTAGACAGCATGACATCAACTGCCTGAATCTTATTTCTCACAGGGCTGGGCAAGCTGCTTTATTTCAACCCTCCCTTTTAAAGAATGGAATTCATAATGTGGTTCAGCATGTGTCTGTGTATTTCTGCATAATCTAATTTCCCCATTCAATATTTTAAAACAAATCATTAAAAAGATAAACAATGAGATCTGGGAGGTTTTTTTTTTTTCCATTCATTACAAAAAATATATTCTTTGCCCCCTTTTCTCTGAAGGCATTTTATTCTGAATTTACTTTTATCCTTCTATATAGTTTCTCATTATTCCAAGAGCAACTTGAATCATGTGTTCCCATTTAAAAGCTTAACATATTCTGCACATGTATGGCACACTGCAGGTGAAGCTCTGAGATTAAAGGGACAGAAGAATGTTCTGTTTGGAAGCCATAAACACTGGGTTAATAAAACAGTGGGTGTAACACTGGGTTAATAAAAAGTCAGTATGGAATATGCTAGGGGCCCATTACAGAGATGCACATGCAGGATGTGAGATGGAAGCCTGAAGCTTCCAGCAGGACTGCTGAGCACTGGACTATGTCACTCATGACACAAGGAGGTGAAGTAAGCCCCAGGTCACAGGCACTGCTCTGCTCAGCTGGGGTCATGAGGGGCAGGGCAGCCACTTGTGAGCAGTACAAAAAATGCCCTACTTGATCATGTAATTAAAGATTGCATCAGCAGGTGTGTCCATGGATACTGAATTGAATACAAAGACAACATAAATACATTGTTTTTGTGACTTTTAAATGCTTGATTTTGCCTCTTAGATGTTTTTACTGTCTTTTTTCCTTCGCATGCAGCCATTTTAACTGCTCACTCTAAGTACTGTCCCAGGTGGCCTCTTCCTTCCATTGTGTTACCACTCCATGTCTTCCTAGCCCAGTCTCTCTTCTAAATAATTTATAACTCAGAATCTCACCAGGACTTTCAGACCAAGAGCACAGATCCATCGTCAGCCTAAGTCAATTTTATTCTGCCTTTTCCTACACCCTCCCTCCGCTTCGCCTTGAGGCAGCTGTAGTGTTAGTATGAGCAGTTAGATGGATCAACGATCTGATTGGAATAAATTTTTATTTTTTTATATGACCAGTTGCAACACACTATTCAGAGGAAAGAAGGAGGATTGTGCAGGACTCCCTCTGCAGAAGAATCAGGAATTTAGACCATCTTAGGCTGATCTTGAAACTGTACTTTAAACTGACAGTGTGCAGCTCCTTGCAGCCTGCCATTTTCCCTTCTAAAATTAGTTGTGCTTTCTTCCAATCCAGCCTCCAATCTCTGATATTTGTTACGTGTCTTTTATCTCACATTCTGTTAAATCTTATTAATCCCATCCCAGGGCAATGCTTTTCCCTCTTCCATCCTCTTAAGGATTTAAGGACTCCTTCACACTTACTTTAAAAAAAGCAAGTACTTTGTTACCCTTTTGTTTGTTTCTTTGATTCCATATATTCTACTATTCACATTGCTTACACCTCAGGCTGCACTTGTAGGTGTCACACACAAGCAAAATCTGCATTAGAGTGCAAATTTAGAATTTGCTTTTAGGATTTCAGACTTGAAGATCAAGCACGAGTTTGCCTCTGCAACACATACTGGAAAGATCTCACAGGAGTGAGGAATCTGATATTATCCATATGGCACTGCAGATTTCACCTTCAGACTTGAAAGAATCAAAATCCTACTCTTCCCAGATTCTTCTGTATTGCCAGGCAGGAGAATTCTGCCAATCCCAAAAGGTAACACAGGCACTTATCCCCACTCAAAATGCAGTTTTAAAACTAAGCTGGTGACAGCCTCATTTACAATTCTTTTCTAGTCTGTACCCCACATTACCACTGAAAGCCAACCATAAAAACAGACCATCTCCATGTCTTTTACTTTACTATTACTGCTGCTTAAAATTTTATCTCTGCTGAGATAACTAATTAGTTGATGTCTGTAACACAGAAACATAGAATGGTTTGGTTTAGAAGGGATCTTTAAGATCATCTAGATCTAATCCCCCTGTGATGGGCAGGGATGCCTTTTAGTAGATCAGGTTGCTCAAAGCCCCACCCAACCTGGCTTCAAACACTTCCAAGGATGGGGCACCTACAACTTCTATGCATAACCTGTTCCAGTGCCTCACCAGTGTCTCATCTCTGACATGTAACCAACGAAGTATCCACCTGCTTCTAGAATTCATAAAGTATTTTTATATTAGGTGAAAATCCAAATACAGACAAAATCATTTCTTGCACGTAGATGGACAACCAGAAACATACAGCTAAAAGATTGTATTTTTGTATCATACAGAATGAATTTAAAATATTCCTGTAGTTAACATAAGCTTTATTTAGACCTCAAATTTTAGAAAGATCTCTCAATTTATTTCATCCTGTGATGGAATCAAGCAGTGTCGTGTTGCAGAAATCAAATGAAAGTGCCAAGGAATTTTGGTTTAGTTATGCAGACTGCCTGAAACATACAAGATAAGATTCTCTGAAGTAATAATAATAGATACTTCACACCTTCCCTGTTGTCAGTGTTCTATGAGCCTGTTTGGAGTCTCTCACTTAGGCAAGAAATCCTACTAAAGTCAAGAAATTGTTTAACACGAATAGGAATTGCTGAATTTAGCCATAGCTCTGCTATCCCATTTTATAGGTGGGAACAGCATCACACAAACCCCACATTCCTGCCACTTTAGGAGATGTTTCTAAGACCTGCAATGAGAACTCCTGAGACACAGACTACACTTTGTAATGGTTAAATGAAAGCTAAGACTTAACTTGGAATTTCCATACTTTTATAGCCTAAGTTGTTCCCCATTCAATACTATAAGACAAAATGTATGAAGCTTTTCAAAAGCCACACGAATGAAACAGAACACCCTTCTCCATTGATATCACAACAGCAGAAGAAACCATTCATATTCTTATTTAAATAGAAGTATTTACGTTTGCTAAGTTCTACCTTTCTGCTCCTGTTACAGCCTCAGCTGGGTTAGACAAATCTGAAAACTGATCTACTCTGAGGTGTCCCTGGAAGGTGGCCATCACAGGGTTTGGAACCAGATCTTTAACAGTCTTTCAAATCCCAAGTCATTCTATGGTTCCATGATTCCACGAAATTTCATTAAGTTTCTGCACTGCTGATAAACACTCGGATTTTGTCTGGCAAGGAAGTCCAAAGAAGCTTGGAAGTACATCAAGTACATCATGGCCAGGTACATGTCTTCTCTTTCAGAAAGACAGGCTTTTTTGTTTATCCTGAGAGGTTTTCTAAGCCCACATCAGGACCCTATTTCCTTCCCAATTCACATTCCCTGCCTTCCACCATGTTGTCTTTGAATACTGGTGTACTCAAGGTTTCTGAGGCAGCCATCATGATCTAAAGATATTGCCTGAAACTGCTAAGGTTGCCTTGTAGATGTTTTGAATTCACCAGGTGGAAGAATGACAATGGTATGACTGGTAAGAGAATCATACAGCCATGGTGCTTTAGTCTACTGGAGCTCAATGAACTCTACCACTTTGATTTATATAAAATTTCCAAATTTTGATTGCAGATTAAAAAATCTTTATGGGAGCTCCAGATGCCTCATTATAAAAGATACTGTTGTAGGCAAAGTGCCAATATGTTTGAAACAGACCGTGCCACTATATACGTAAGCTGGTTTTAACTGGGACAGAACTTTCTTCACAAGAGCCAGTATGGGGCTGGGGTTTGGATTTTTCCTGGAAACAGTGTTGAGAACACAGGGATATTTTTGTTACTGCTGACCAGTGCTTGCACAGTGTCCAGGCCTTTCCTGCATTTCACCCCACCAGTGGGAGGGGACAGCTTCTTGACCCCAGCTGATTCAAGAGATATTCCTTAGCATATGGCATTGTGTGCAGCACACAGAGCTGGGGGAAGAAGGATATTCAGAATGATGGTGTTTGTCTTCCCAAATTACTGTTGGGAGGAGACAGGGACAGGCTTTCCCGGGGATGACTGAACACCTGCCTGCCCACAGGAAGTGATGAAAGAATTCTTCATTTTCTTGTGCTTTTCTTGTGCATGTGGCTTTTGCTTTACCTCTTCAACTGTATTTGTCTCAACCCATGAGTTCTTTCTTTTACTCTTTGGATTCTCTGCCCCATTCTGTTGCTGGGGCAGTGAGCAAGTCACTGTGTGGGGCTTAGTTGGCAGCTGGGGTTAAACTGCAACAACATGTCACTTATATTAATGAACTATCATGTTAACTACCAGTTGTAAAGAGGACTAAGTTCTCATCAGACTTCTTAAAACTTGCTACAAAATTAACTATTTTTAAAAATGCATACAAAAGAGCCTGTCAAAAATTGTTAATAACAAATCCTTTTGCAACTATTTTTTAAGTAAACCAAGAGCCAAATTGTAATCAATAAAGGTATAGTTCTGAGCCATCCACACCCCAAAAGGCCAAATGAATGAACAAAGTATTTTATCTGTCATTTACAGAAGAAAAGCATTTTACTTCCTTGGATTAAGTGTCCACAGCATCTAAATATATCTATGACAAAGTCAGATGTTGCAAGATCCATAATCAAAACTATCTGGTTCATACTTCTTGTTAAAAGCCTTGCCCACTAGCAGAAATCAATAGTGCGTTATGTATATCACCCTATAAAGAAAATTTAAGTTTTGTTACTGATACAATGGCAGTGCTGGAACAGGTACCCATCTGCCAGCATGGAGTTGCTGCAGTCAACTGAGTAGGAGAAACTGCCTCACCCCACTTTAACCTGGAATTACTTGGGCTGCTCCTAGCAGATTCTTTGGGATATGAGTGATCACTGGGACCTAAACTCACTCCGAAAAACACATTCCCTTTGAATTGTTTAAAAATTAGTCTCTTCTCACAGGACATGAAATCTCATATCCATATCAAGCAAATTCTGAACATTTTAGCTCCAATGCCACAGCTCTTCTTGCATTTGGTTGGAATTGGTGGAGCAGTTACACTGTGTTGTCCAAAGTTAACAATAATATTCTTTTCCCTTTCCTACAAACACTTTCTGCACAAAAAACAAAATCTAGCCTTCACTGGCATGTAGGGTGTAATAGCTGGATGCAAACCCAGGGAAAACTAGAGTAAATAAAGACATACCACAAAGAAGAAATGCTGTAGCTGGAGACCCCTCTCCAGAATTACTTTCCACTTGACCTCTTACAAACAGTTGTCATCAGAGAGCTGTGCTAGCACTACCAGGTTGTAATTAAGCCTTCCCTATCTAATAAAGGGAAAACCAAGCAGACTGATGAATGCAAGCCACAAGACAGAGGAGTTTAATACTGTTAAGGGTGAGGGAGCACTTTGCTCTCTTAGCCCTGAGAATCAGCCACTGCAGCACCAGATCCTTAGACCCCCAGCTTTCCACAGAGCCACCCTCTTCCTTTCCCTGCCATGCCTGAGCACTTGTTACCTCTGGCACTCATCCACACGCACCAAGACTGGGAAGGGAACTGCTTGTAGATCTGTTCAGCATCTGGCTCTTCAGAGTAACATGCTTCCCAGGAGGAAAATACTAATTTTCTTCTATGCGTAAGAAAGTGCAGCAGAAGAAAAATACCTATTTTATTATAAAAACAGTATTTCCAGCCGACAAAATGCAAATAAATAGTCATTTTTGCGTAAGGTAACCCCATTCATCTGAACATCTTAAAATTACAAATACACACTCGGATGGAAACACATACACATATAGTACCATTTTAAACTAGTAAAGAAAGAGGCATCTAAAGGGAAAAATGGATTAATATTTTCAGATGCTACTGATTTTGAATGTATATTGTGATTGCATTCTGCATAGATACAGATAAAACCACTGCATCCCATCCCAAAACTACCTGGCAGCCCTGTGATAGTTTTCATTTACTTTGTTAAAAATCTAAGAAAACCCATCGTCAATACAGTTTCCTCGATAAGTATATCCAAATGAACAGCAACTTTGCCCTGCAACAAAATGTCACTGGACCTGATGGGTAGTTGTCATTTAGGACAAGACAAAATATACATGTTCTTCTTTTGTGGAACCACCGCATCCACAGAATAAAACCTCCTTTGACTATGCATTTTAGACTGACATTGCAGAATAACAATGTGCAATAACACAAGAAAATAATTTCACTTGGTTAGCAGTAGAGTGAAATCCCACCTTACTTTCATAGCAATAAGGCCCACAAAGTCAGAGTGACTTCTGAACACTCCATTACTTTGTTTATAGCAGTTCACAGCTTTAAAAGGGCTTGTTTCAAAAACAAAACAAACAAACTAAAAAGGCTTTAGAAATTAATAAATCCAAGGTTTGATGTGACATCCAAGTCTCAAAATATAAATTAAAGAGATGTTTAATCTAGGTTAGCACATTACAGAATAAGCTAAGTGTTGGTGTGCTTGTCACTCATGGCAATGGGAACAACCCCCAGATTAAGCTCAATATTAACCTCACTTCAACACTCCAGCTGAAAGCACTCCTGTCTTTCAGTTGTCATAAAAAAAACCCCAAACACATGACTTGCTCTTTTTGTGTACAAACATTCCATCTTTTTTTTTCACCAGCAGCTAAGCAACCAACTTAAGGTTCTTAGTGTGTAGATTTGTGAAGTACTGCTTTTCCAGAAACAGTTAAAGGACACTGAGAAAATTCTCTTTAAAAGCTCATGAGAAAAACAATGTTAAGAGTTTTCCGTTTCCTGATATATTTTAGTGTTGCTGTGGTAAAAGACAATATCTACCTGAAAACATACAATATGCACCCGAAGTAAAATCTAAACAAAATGAGATCTGCTGTCAATAGCATCCTTTGGAAATATCCTCAATCCTGACATGTTGAGATAAAAAATCATGAAGAGTGATGATCACAAGTAACTCCTGGTGACTTCAGTAGGAGTGGTGGATATTTCAGCCTTCTGTGGATTAAAACGAGGCGGCATGATTTTTATCTACAGAACAAGAGCTGTTCTGTGCTACATGTGATTTTAACAGCAAACTCTATCAAATCAGAAAAACTGTATCACATCGCAGTGCTTACCAAGAAAATATGTTTAGCCAGCAGTCAGGGTTCAGCAGAACAGCAGCTGACAAGCTAACATGCATCACCCATATTTATTTATCTAAACTGCCAGTGCACTGTGCTCGTTTTCCATCCCTTTTTCTTACCCTGCATCCCTTCAAGGATGATGTACACAGCACATCAGGTGTCTCTCCCCTCACAGCTATCAAGCATTAGGATTGTCACATCTCACTCAAAGCATGCTTCCCACTTGCACAATCAGCCAGCCACAGCAGGAAAAAAAAATTCCAAGGCAAACTTGTGTAAAATATTTTAATTTAGGCTAACAAGAAATGATGAAATGACCCTTGATAGCACAGGACTACTTCCAGGATTGCTCATTTCTGCTGAGTGTTATCTATGCAGCATATGGAAAGACAGGATATTTTGGAATTGCATTAACTAGACAGGAAACATTAATGTTCCTGTATCCATGAAGGCCTCCAAACACAGATTACAACAACCATTTTAGCTCATTTGTAAACTTTTAGATACAAAAATGACTCAACCTGTTAGAAAACCATGGATACAAAGTGCTCTTTCATGTGCTTTGTATTAACTAAATTTTATAAGTAAATTCAAGTCTCACAGGCAGGCAAGTGTAATACTTTTGAGCCAATATCTGAAACTGTGTACCATTGTGAACCCAGTTTTCCTACAAGTTCTTAAGCGAAACCACCACTTGTTTTGAAACAAACAAGGGAGATGTGAAAAAATCCATGAAAAAAAAGAGCTAGAGGCTGTTATTTTGCTTCATATTAAGTGACACTTTGCAAATGGCACCCTGCAAGTTATGCCTTAACACCTTGTTAAAATGCAACTAAAATCTATATTACCCCGCTTCACACACATAGGTAAAATACATAATTGAAGGCACACTAAAGCACTTGGGGGAAATCCATGAAACATATAAATTACTTGATTGCCTCTGAATAATAAATCCTGCCCCAGCAGATTTATAATAGACCCTTTTACCGTAAAAACACATTTCTGCCATCAATAGGCAGAGTTTTCTGAAGAATGAAAACCATCTAAAACAACTTTGGAATTGGGAAGTAAGCCGGACTCCAATGCTTCTGCTGGCTGGCCAAACTGAGAATGTCTCATGTCTCTTTTTCTCACTGGACACTAATATGTAACAAATGATCCATTTGCTCTGGATCACAGCTCTATTTTCCCCACTCATCCCTGGAATAGCACTATCTCGGGCTGCTGGAGGAACAGAAATGCTATCCCTTCACATCAGCTGTAAAGTTTTGCTTTTGTGCACTTCTCTACTTAGAGGCCAGGAGAGGAATGGGAGCCATCACCTTGAAGGTGCCAGTAATGATCTATGGAAAGATGCTCTGGAGCACAAGGGACTGAACTCTGGGGAGAGCTCTGTAGCTTTCCTGCATCCCTCGCCAGTTTCTCCCTGAGCAGCCTCTGCTGTGCTCCTTGCTCTATGCACAGGGACTGTTTGGAAGCTTTAACACTCATCTTCCCAGGAACACGAAATACAAATGCACTTTGCACATGCACATACACACACACACTCACTCACTCACTCTCAAGACACACGTGCACACAGACAGAGCTCCCCTGGCACCACATGCAATTCATTCCAAGTCCCCTGAGTATTGCTTAAAAACAGAAACCAAGCATACACACAGGAAAAAAAAACCCAACAAAAAACCAACAAAAACCCAAACCAAAACAACAAACCAAAAAAAAAAAAAAAAAAAAAAAAAAAAAAAAACAACAAACCAACAAAACCCACCCACCACCAAATCCCAACCAAACATCCCACCAAAATATTAAAAAAAGAAAAAAAAAATCCAAGAAACGAAACCAACACAGAAAGGAGGAGGTAATGAGGAAGGGAGTGGGGGGTAGGACGAAGGAAAAAAGAGAAGCTTGTTTTTTTTCTTGCTGTTGCTGTGGCTCCCAAGCATGCAGTGCTAAAGAAGAGTAGTTCCCCACTTTCATCAGCTAGCTACATCCTTGGGATAAAAGGAGCAGTCCGGAATGATGCTGAGGCTGCAGAAGGCAAAATAAAGCTTTGCCTGACTCCCCATGAAATTCTCTCCTCCACATCCCCTCCTCCCTAAAACCTGCCCTAAATCGGGAGGGAAAAAAATCCAAAATAACAAAACCAAAATGCCAAAAACCAACAAAAACAAAACAAACAAAAATAAACAACACACAAGGAAAAAAGTGATGAAAAGACACAACTCACCTTAACAAGGGGTGTTGGATGGGGTCAGAGAGGAGGAAGGGTATAAAAAGATCTATTTTTAGCGAGGTTGTGATAGTACTGAAACACACAGACACAGGGTTTGGAAGCAGGGAGAAGAGTATAAAAAATGAGGGGAAGAGAAATTATCAAGAACGTGTAAGTCAGTCTGGCAGGAGAGAGGAGAATCCCCAAGAAAGAAAAAAAATTAAAAGAAAAAATAAATTAAAAAAAAAAACCAAAACCACGGAACGCCGAGAGGAGAAGGAGGGAGAGCGTGGCGGTGCCGGGGTGGTGTTTTGTTTCTCTTCGCTGGGGGCGGGCGGAGGCGGCGGGGCGGGGGTGTGGGGGGTGTTCGCGCTTTCGGCGAGCGGCCCCTCGCTCGCTGCCTCCCCGCGGGGCGCCGCGGCCCGAGCCTGCTCCGGGCGGCTCCGGGCGGCTCGGCCGGCCGCGCTCGCTCCTCGCCCGGCTCCGGCGGCTGCGGCGGGCGCGGCGCTCCCGCTCCCGCGGCTCGCTGGGCTCTGCAGCCGCGTTCACGCCGCCGCTGCTGCTCGGCCACCCCCGCGCCCGCGCTCCCGCCGCCCGCGGGCGCCCCCCCGCCGCCAGCGCTGCGGGTCGGGCCGCTCCGGGCTGCGGGCTACGGGCTGGGCTGCGGGCTACGGGCTCCGCGCTCCGCGCTCCTCGGTGCGGGCTCCGCGCTCAGGGCTCCGCTCTCTGCGCCCCGGGCTCCGCGCTCCAGGCTGCGCGCTCGGCTCTCCGCGCTTCGCTCTCCGCGATCCGGGCTGCGGGCTCCGCGCTCGGCTCTCCGCGCCCAGGGCTGCGGAAGCGCGGTTCCTGCCCGCCGTGTCCGTGCGGGACCCGGGCTCGCCCTCCGGGCTGCGTCCACTGCTGGGGCC
This sequence comes from Erithacus rubecula, assembly GCF_903797595.1. Classification (NCBI taxonomy): domain Eukaryota; kingdom Metazoa; phylum Chordata; class Aves; order Passeriformes; family Muscicapidae; genus Erithacus; species Erithacus rubecula. The sequence continues at coordinate 85,049,430 of NC_136689.1, read as the reverse complement.
GCACGACGCACGGGGAAAAGGGAGCTCGGGGCTGGGAAGCGAAAGTTGGGCATGCTGAAAGGCGTTTTGACAGCTGGGCGCTGCTTATCAGCGCACATCAGCGTCGCTCGGTGTCGTTGGGGAAAGCATCAGTGACAAGGATGAGAACTCCACTTATTCCTATCAAAAGTAGTAAAACCTCGTTCAGCTTTAACACAGAAGCGTGGCTCACAGAGAGCAGCGCCAGCAGATGATGTTCCTTCCTGGTCCAAATAGAAGCCACTGGCAGCATTTTGCTGATGAGCTGGGTCACATCTCAAACAGCTGACAAAATCCAGCAAACATTTACATGTTACTGAAGGAAGCTTTTGACACCCTCAGGAATATTTTGCAACTAAAAATAAATCCTCTTAAAGTTGTTTTTAAGCAGATAAATGCAAAAAACTTTGGACACCTTTTTATGTTTCCGTTGCTTAGAATGAAAGAAGTAAAAAAAAAACAAAAAAGAAAAGATGGAGAATTTAAGTGCACAGAAATGAATGAGCTTTAAAAAGTACTTTATTTCAATCTACAACGCTATTTGCAACTGCAAGTAAATATGTCTGTTTATGACTTGTGATTTTGAATTGGCATTGTCCCATAAATGATGAGAGCAAATGCAGACCAAGCTGTTGGATCCACAACCTGCAACTGATATGCAAGCTGTGCTTCAGCACCACTGTTACACTGAGATAAGCATATATAGTAAATAGTGGAAGGATACGCTCCAGTATGCAAACTCTGCAACTGTACATACTTACTCCATAAGTACATACAGTAAATAGATGTAGTAAATAGTAAAAGGGAATGTTCTAGGGTTGTAAACCGATGCTAAGACAGACACTTACACTAGTGTTGGCTGTTGATAGCTGGCAGTAGATAAAGGTGTCTGGAATGAGTGTTTGGAGGTATCAGGGTGATGAAATGGTTGCTCCTGAACACTTTCCCTGGTACCCACAGACAGGATGTTATGTGAACCAGCTGCCAGTGAGGGTTGCAGGCAGCCTTGATGAGCAGGTCATGGTGGCCAAATGATCAGGTACCAAACCATCAGTGTAGCAGGGCAAGGGATGTGGAGTGCCTGATTTTATTTGTCATTCAGTGTGGCTCTGGAGCACTCCCACAGAGGCTCTCAGGGATACACTAGTTACATCTGTGCTCTGGCTCACCATTCACTATCAGCTGAAGTAGAGGAGGAGATAAAATATTTTGAACCCAAGTCTTGGCTAGAACCAGAACATCCTTGCTAAATTAAATAAAAAAAAAATACATCCTCAGAATGAAACAAAAATTTCATTATTCTCTATTTTATGTCTTTCCCCCCCCCCCCCCTTCCCTGCCTCCAGATAAAAGGTGCTTGCTCTGGGTTTACAGGAAGGAAGAACTGGAAGAATAATGACCCTTCCAAATCTCTTATATAAAGTAGAAATAAAATAGGAGCTTGTCATTCCTTAAGTGAGCTTCTTGCAGGAATCAGAGGAAGAAGATTCTCTTCTGTCTTGTTGCAGGCTCAATTTCTTCCCATTTTTTCTCCAGTTTCTTCTTGAACCAAATCATTCAGTGTTACAAAGGATGAACCCAAGAGTTTTCAGGGTTTGAATCATGTCTCCCTTTTTTAAAATAACAAAAATATACAAAATTATTCACAGCCACACTAAGGGGAGTAAAGACACAATAAACTAATAATAAACTTTGTGTTACTTTGGACCTTGATTTTTGCAATAACTAAGTTGGGGAAGCATTTTATACATTAAAGTGAGGGTAATGTTTTATACATTATGCTAGCAAATATTTTCTTTCATTTCAGTTCATTTTCAAGAAACTGCATCTCAGCCTGTATTTGCATGAACTCTCATTGGTTTTTAATATTTATGAATTATCTTGCACTGTTACAAAAGCATCAGTTTACTGTAAACCACAGGTCCATTCAGTATGCTGTGCAAGGCTCTGACCATTACCAGTTCCCTTAGCTGCTCTGTGCCCAGCAATATCAGGGCAGTACTTACTGTCAATTATAGCTCTGTGTCCCTATTGACTTTCCCAAATTTGCACAGAGCTATTATTTTTTTTTCCAATTAAAAACAAAACCAAAAACATAACAGAACCAAAAACCCCTTTTGATGAATGGCTTTATAGTTGAATGATGAAAAGCACATACACTGGTGGTGTTCAGGAACATCCAAATACAAAATGTTCAAATGCCAGCATATCTTTGTGAAATGTACGTTTCAGTTTCCATGTCACAGGATCTGCATATTTAATGTCTGATTTGCAAGCATAACTTGGCACTCCAGTCTTTTGCATGCTGGGAAACAATTTTACAGCTTAAACATACATTTAAGTGGATGGAAATGATTACAAGGGTTAAAATTGGGGATTTTAAAATTATCTATAGAGCTCCTGTAGAAGTTTTATTTTCCAGAAAAGAATATATTTGTATTAGAGATAATTGTCTAAATTGCTCAAATAACCCAAAGATAGTCAGAAAGGTTATTGAGAGAATGAGAGAGAACATCTAAACTGACACAAACAAAATCCTCATAAGTCATTATATTGCTCCAGGGTTTCACTGTTGCTGCAAACAGTTAATGCCAGGGAGCTTTTCTCTGGTTTTCATTCATGCTGTCCAGAGGAAGACAGACTTTCTGTTTTGTTCATTATGAAACACACAAATCTTGTATGCTGACAGAGCAGCAAAGTGGAGAGAGAAAAACTTCAGTTTGGGTACTGTATTTGACATTTTTATACTGCTGAGAGGTATGAACTAGGCTAGCACGACCCCTTGTCAGTCAGTAGTACCCATCAGCCAAAATTTTCTCTTCTGCAGGGTAGACCCAGCCCCAAAGATCTTGGTTCCATTAAACCTGTTGTAGATGTCTGCAGATCTCCTCTGCTGTTAGTACTGTTCCCTCACAGCCCTGATGCAGCCAACATGAGGTGCAGTCTCACCTTGACTACTGTGTGTGATTCTGGGCTCCACCTTTTAGGAAGGATGCAAAGGTCCTGAAATGCATCCAGAGAAGGGCAACAAAGCTGGTGAAGGACCTGGAACATGTCCTGTGAGGAGCAGCTGAGGATTTAATGTTTAGTTTGGAGAAAAGAAGTCTGAAGGGAAACCTCATTGGTCTCTACAGCTCCCTCAGGAAGGGACATAGGGAGGGAGGTGCTCAGCTCTTCTCCTGGGTACCCAGTGACAGGACAGATGGGAATGGTTCAAAACTGTGTCAAGGGAGACAGTTTAGACTGGAAAATAGGAATGATTTCTTTACTAAGAGGGTGGTCAAACACTGGAACAGGCTTCGAGTAGGGGTGGACAATGCTCCAGGTGTGTCAGTGTTAAGAGGTATATTGACAATACCCTTAATAATGTGCTTTAACTTTTGGTCATCCCTCAACTGGTCACGCAGTAGTCGGACTACATGATCATTGTAGGTCCCTTCCAAATTAAATCTCTCCTCTCCTCTCCTCTCCTCTCCTCTCCTCTCCTCTCCTCTCCTCTCCTCTCCTCTCCTCTCCTCTCCTCTCCTCTCCTCTCCTCTCCTCTCCTCTCCTCTCCTCTCCTCTCCTCTCCTCTCCTCTCCTCTCCTCTCCTCTCCTCTCCTCTCCTCTCCTCTCCTCTCCTCTCCTCTCCTCTCCTCTCCTCTCCTCTCCTCTCCTCTCCTCTCCTCTCCTCTCCTCTCCTCTCCTCTCCTCTCCTCTCATAAAAAAATTCTTTCTAAATCACCAAGCATCAATTGAATGGTGCATGTTAGCGGTATGGCTGAAAGAGGCATGATGCCAATCTTTCTCCTTGCTATTGGTATGTGCAGATGCTTGCCTTATCATTTGTCTGCTTCACCTGAGTGTAAAGATTGTCAATCATGCCCAGGTGTGATAACCCACAGATTATATGAATAGCCATTCTTGGAAACTTTTCACAGAGCATTTAAAAACCTTCATTTAATGTACACTCTCAAATTTAGTGTTGTGGATGTGCAAGCAGTAGCACTTGAAATGATTGGGAAGCCCCCAGAGATCACAGAGATGCCAATTACTTTAGACTATGCCCTTTCAGAAATCACCTTCCTGTTGCCTATTATTGTGTAAGGGGTATAGCCTTGCAACTTTATTTTCTCTTGTACAACATGATAGAAACATGGACTCCTTGGGTTTTAATAATAAGATTTACTGCATTTGTGAAAGAAGGTATTTCACAAGCAAGCAATGTTAGAATTCTAAAAATAGGACCAGGAAATAAAACACAAAACAGGTTTTTGAAGTGAAAAAAATAAAATAAATTAGGGAACAACATTGAAATAAAACTAATATAGTCTAGTCTAGTCTGAAATGAAACTAGTCGAGTCTAGTCTTCAGACTAGATTATCAACCTGAATAGTCTTACAATTTTACAGCTTAGTTTTGTTAAAATTTTCATGCACTTTGCTAATTATCGTCAAAGGCTTCTTTAAAAATCCTATTATTCTAGCCTACATGTCTTTAAAATGGTAAACATTCCTAATACTGTGTAGTGTTGAGTGAGTTGTTTGCTATTTGATTGCAGTTTGATTGAAGTGACAGCAATTTTAAATATCTAACTACATATTAATAGAAATATGACATGCATTGTCATATTTTTGCTCTGAAATTATTAGCATTGTGCTAGATCTGGATACAAATTTACATAATTTGAATTAACATAAACCAGGCTAATAATGTGCACTTGTGAGCAAGTTTTTGTTCCAGTCTGAGGCAGAGCAGTTGAGCTGGAACTCGAGCAGACAAATGATGGGGTTATGGAGAAAAATCCCTTCTCCTTCAGCAGAGAAGGAGCTGTTATCTTAAGTTCCCTATTAATATGAAAGCTTCTACCCCCATCAGAGAAAATGCCTATTGCAATCACTAGTCCAGAGTCACAGCTGTATTTGTCTGCTTCCTGTCAAAACTGCTTAAACTGTTAAGGATTACTTGTGGTACTTTGGCTTGCACAAGGTTTTGTCATACCTAAACTTTCAATATTCATTTATACTGCTATCCTGCCAGTCCTTTCTAGGACAAATTGATAAATTTATCTCTAGATTATGGTGATGAGCACCTCCAGCCCCTATACTCCCCCAAATTAATTGCTTTTTGTTATTGAGTAGCAGTCTATTTCCTGTATCCTTCCAAGGATGTCACACAGACCAGTGCTACTGGACTTTTGTGAAAGTTGTATTATTCCCATTCACTTTTTATGTTTCCACAGGCATGTTACAAACTCACCAGAAGCAATGCAAAGGGATTTGTCTCCCACCACCAAACATACAACTTCCAGAAAACAACCAACAAGTTCTCAAAATTGCATTCCCTCACCAGAAGCGATGCAAAGGGATTTGTCTCCCACCACCAAACATACATCTTCCAGAAAACAACCAACAAGTTCTCAAAATTGCATTCCATTTCAATGATTTCTGAAATTACAATTGCATTTTAGAAAGTGAGTAATATAATCAAGAATGCCTTGGTTTAGGAGGGACCTTAAAGGTCATCCGGTTCCAACTCTCCTGCCATGGGCAGAGACAACTTTCACTCGACCAGGTAGCTCAGAGCCCCATCCAACCTGGCCTTGCTAGCACCCTTCTAACATTTGTGTGCCATCCCAGAGCTTGCCAGGGACAAGCCTGGTACAGTTCCCCTCTCCCATCACATCTAATTTAAAGCTCTGCCAAGCAGCCCTACTAGTTGTGGAGCAACTCTGCTCCCTCACTGAGAAAGGTGATGCCAGCATACCCAGTGCTGAGTGGGCCATTCCATTGTCAAAACCCACAAATATTATTTTGGTGGTGGCAACAGCTGTGGAGCCACATTGTGTTAATACTCAGTCCATCTTCCATCTTCCATCTTCCAAGTCCATTGCTTCCAATGTCACTGCCTTCAACTGGAAGTATAGAGGAGAAAATGTGTCCCAGATTCCCTTAGCAACAGTCCCAAGATCCTCAAGTCCTTTTTGATCATCTTGAGCTATGTGTTGTCACTTCATCATCCTCTGCGTGGCAGAGCAGTAACAGGTTGTAGTCTGAGGGTTGCACCAGGTTAGGAACCTTCCTGGTGATGTCCTTAACCCCAGTCCCAGGGAGCAGCAGACCTCCCTGTGGGTTTGGCCTGCTCAGCATATTCCCTCCATTCCCCTTAGGACAGAATTGCCTACAGCTACTACCCACCTTTTCTTACTCTTGGAAGTGGTTGTGATGAGATGGGTTAACCTTTCTGATTGTGGTGACCCCTCTGGTGTAACTGGCCCTTCATCCTCTTTATCCTTTGCTGGCCTCCCATGCACAAAGCCTCATGCATTGTGTGCTGAGGCACCTGGGGGAGTGATGTGGGTGAAGGAGGATTTCACTTGCCACACAGAGTAGACATGGACTACCCTCCATGCACTTCTTTCTTTACAACTTCTACTTTCTCCTTGCTGGGAGATGGATAAAGGATCCCCTTGATCTTGAATTATTTCTGATGTCTGCTTCTGTCTCAGTGAGGCCAGAGCTTACACCCGTTCATCTCCCTTTTTGATTCTCTAATTTTAACCTTCCTACCTCATACTGTAACTGATACCAGGCTGAGCAAGTTGTCCACCTGGTCACATTTGACACAACAGCTACCTCTGCTACAGTCCAGTGAAAGGCTCACATGCTCCTTGAAACCTGAACAGCTCATGGTTTTTTGGGAGCTGTGCTTGGGTCGCCACATCCTTTTTGCCAAACTTGTCTCCCTTTCAAGTGGACACCATACCTGAGCTCTTGGTGAGGGCAATGGCCACCACCTGAACTGGCAGCTCGAGCTGCATTGCCCCAGTGCCCCTCCTGCTTGCCCTGCCTGTGAAGTGCTGTGCCATGCCCTGGAAAATGCAACACACCCCGTTTGCCCATGAGCATGGGACCATGCTGCTGATTTTGGCACCTGGCACCATAGGCTGACCTCTACAAGCTCCTTCCAATGGATCAGAATGGCACTAGCTCTTCCCCCATACTATTAGCTTATTTATTAAACTTTGGTAGACTATCTGTTCAGACTTATTGGTATTTCTTATCTGACCAAGAAGATTACTGACAGGTTGATTCATTTTAAAAGAAGACTAGAATGGATTTCTCATTTGGTTGTCAGTCCATGTTCTTCATTTGTCAGGAAAAAGTCAAAGCTTTCTCTTCATTTGTCAAATCTGTCTTTCCATCATATATAGTGAGTCAGAGATTACAACTCATCTCAAGTACTTATAGCAAATATGTTGTGAACAATAAGAATGAGATTGCTTGACTTCACAGTGAATGTACATAGCTCACAGCATGTGCTACAGGACACCATTGGGAAGATCAAGCCAATAAAACAGCAACATGCATAAAAGTGCTGCTCTGCTCACAGCTACACAAGCTTCGTCTGTTTGGTCTTGTTTTCTTTGACTCTGACACTTGTGACAGAAAGACACAAAGTTTCCTTCTTCTGTCATTGTGCATGTAAAAAGGTGTTGGCAGGATTCTCATAAAGAAGTGGCTGAATTCTTTTAAATTCCAGTAAACTTTTTAAATTATTGCATCCCAAGGTTGATAATCACTCAGAATCACAGAACCAATCATAACATGGTTGGTCTTTGAAGAGGCCTCTAGAGATCACCTTGTCCAGCCCCTGCAGCTTCACCTAGAACTGGTTACACAGGATTCCATCCCAGTTTTGAGTATGTCCAGAAAATGAGACTTCACAACTTCTCTGGGCAGCCTGTTCCAGTGCTCTGTCACCATCAGAGTAGTTTTACTTCATACACAGATAGAACTTCCTGTATTTAAGTTTGTGGCCATTGCCCCTTTGTCCTGCCATTGGACATCAATGAAAGAAAGTCTGGCCCCATCCTCTTGACGCCTGTCCTTAAAATATTTGTGTGTATTGACAAGATCACTTTTCAGTCATCACCAGATTAAACAGGCCCAGCTCCTCAGCCTTTCATCCTCATCAAAGAGATTCTCCAGTCCTGTAATCTTCTCCATAGCTCTACTCCAGATCTCATCTCACAACAGCCAAGTAAGTTGAACAGGGCAAGACTAGAATTCATTGTCAGGTACAAGTGGAAATCCAGATCATCAGACAAGTTTGTGTGAAATCTATCCACATGTCAGGGACAAGATCAAGTCCAGTGATTTCTCGGTAGGTCCATCATGACAGAGGAGATCTGAGATTAAGCAGGAAATTCAGATTGCAAATCAGAAATCAGAAACATACCTGGCCAGGAATAAATGTGTCTGAGTCCAAGACAAGCACTCCCGAAGCAGAGCCAAAAAAGAGATTAAGAGCTTTAAAAAGCCTATGTGTCCATGGGCAGTGGTATGAGTCAAGGCCCCTGGTAAGGCTGCTTAGTGCCAATAAGGCTCATTAATGCATTCAGAGCCAAGAGCTGCTGGTGCAGTGATGGTGAAAGGAACAAAGGAATTATCTCTGCCCAATTCTTTGTGTGTTTTTTGCTGACAGGAGGGGCCACAGAAAAAGAGAGGAGACGTTAACTAGGTGTGCAGCAATAAGCCAGTTTAGAAATAAGAATAAGAGGAGGATGGAGGGGATGTGTGATTACAAACTAGAGAAAAAGGAAACAAAACCAACCTCTGAGAGAACTGGAAAGACAAAAGAAAGGATGGAGTAAGGAGGAAAATTGTGGTTGCCATAAGCATAATGCCATCAGAGTAATAACACTTCTATGGTAGTAAGGAAAAAAGCTTGAGTGTGTGTGTTTACTCTACCCATTTTAGTGGCAGCTAAAGCCAAAAAGGGAAAACATCTTACTAAGCCATTATATTTCATCTCTTTGTTACCGCCTTCAAGTTGCCTTTGTTTTTACTGTTACATCTTACTCTGCTCTGATGAAAGTATCTCTACTTGACATGAGTGTCTGTAGGATTTCATATGAAGATGTCTATTTTTCCTCTTGTTTCTGCTTTCTGCTTTCTGTTTCCCAGCTTCTGTCTGTGCCCTGACCCATGCCATGAATTTCCTATCACCAAAATAGCATCAGGTCCATAGCTGACCACATTTGTCTCTCTTTCCTTGGGTATGCATTTGGTTCACTCTTTACTTTATTAGGAAGGGACTACAGAATTTGAATTTGCAGCAATGTGAGTGTAGTTTTACACCAGGAGAGCTTAAATCAGATCATCATTAGTTTTGTCTACATTTTTTCAACCTATGTCAAAAATGCCTCTTTCACCTTAATGATACCACTTCCAGTTTCATGCATCTTCAGCCCTTCCATTATCAGTTCTTTTGATATTTCTCTGTCAACTCAGATTTTCTTGCTGTCATTTTCCTCTTATTTCCTAATCACAGATTTAGGCACAGTTCTCATTGTCCTTGTCAGCCTTGGACTGATGAGCAATTTCACATAATGAGAATCAAATGCAATATCATTTTATACTTTTACATTCAAAAGTATATTTTAAGATAAATGTGAATTCCTTTTACTTTGTTGCATTAAAATATCCAAATTCTTTAATGTTTCACATTTTTACCTTTTTCGTGGTCTAAATTCAATTAATAAATACAGTATAGGGAAAAAATAGAAAACTTATCAAGTCTTTTACAACAGTCCTAGTTCTGATTTTGCACTGGATTTCACATCCTGCTTTCAAAATAACTGAGTCACAGCATGAATGAAAATGTTACTTATCAGGACAAGTGAGGTGAAAAGACAAAAGAGAATAAAAAATATTTCAATGGAACATGCATATTATTTAATGGTTGTATCGTGGACAGTAACTTCTGACTGTATTTGGAAAGAGATAGTTATCTGTAAAGTAATCAGAGTCAAGTCAACTGTATTAAGTGTAGTTTACCCTTATGCTTATAAATCTGACCCATAATCCAATTTGCTCTCACTTTTATATTTAAATTCATGCATGATCTGACAGATTTGATAATCTCAGTTACCACAATTAATTTCTCCTTTCAGAAAATAGCATGAAGCATCAGACTTATGAAACTGACCTAAATAGTTTAAATCAAGTCTAATGTAAAGATTGTCAGGAAAAAACATGCCTTTTTATTTTTAAACTGGCATGTAGAAGGTGTGTTACTATTTCTGGTATTTCATAACAAGATCAGACATGATGAAATCCTTTAGTATGGAAACAGGAGGTCCATACTCAAGTTACTTTAATTTTAATAAGAGGAAATTATATTTATTATTCGAAATTGTTAAATATTGAGTGTTGAACAGGGAATTTGCCAAATTAATTGAATTAGTGCATGTATTCATTTGTATTATTTGATTATGTCAGCTAGGAAGAAGCAGACTCCTGTGAATAATTTGATTCTTCTGTATTTTTTGCTTCAACTAACAAAGGAAATAGTTTATGTTTCCCATTTTACATATCAAATTCCATCAATATTTCAGGAATCTTTTCATCCTGAGCCCCATTTTACAAGAATCTTTATTTATCAATCTGACCTTCTTCAGAAGGTTTTTAATTGGCACTCAATACCAACTGTTTGGTGACTCCTGAGCACAAACATGCCTCAAGCAGATAAATCAAAAGTCCAGTGTCCCTTGAGACAGGGATTGTCCTGGATCTTTTAAGAGTGCTTTCAAGAGTCTCCTTTGCACTAATAGTCTTGCAAACATGTCCCCTGGCCCTGTGCCTGGGGCATCTCAAGTTCAGGGTGCCAGAGGATGGGGTAGGAGCCACCAGCAGCCAGTGGTGAATGCTCCCAGTCTGCTTCAGGCTAGATCAGCTGGGGTTGTGTAAACAATTTAAATACATTTTCTCTTTGGTGAGGTAGAGCCTGTGAACTTTTCCACCTTCAGATTAGTGGCTGTAGCAACCTCTGACAGGGAGGCATTGCCTCACAGTGAGGGTTAGTGAGAGGCAGATCCCTCCTTTTCTGCCAAAAACTGTCTAAAGTTTAAGTTTGGTAGTGAGAAATGAATTCACGTTGGTGCAGTGCAGTTGTGCCAACTTCTGGATAGCATGGAATGGCTCTTACTCACCTTAAATTGCACTAGGGTTACTGAATCTGCCCTGTGGGATTTTGACATCCAGATTCAAAGGTGATAAGCAGGAAGCTTAACAAAGTCTCAAAATTACAGTGGATAAAGATAAACCATAATGAGCATTTAATCTACCAAATTTCATAAAACTTTGAAAATGGACTCGCCATTCTAGCTTGCCTTTAGTCCTTTCTCAACAAGTAAAGGGGTATTCTTTTCCTGTGCTCTGTGTGGGGTAATAAAAAAGAGATGCTAGCTATCTCCTTTCTTTGGGAAAATCAATGGTGGCAAAACATCAAAAGCTTCTGAGAACTTGCAACACCTCAGACTTGAATTGCAGTGTGACAATTTCTTATGTGGAAAATCCCATTTTGCATTTTCTGAATATATACATGAAAGCTATTACAGGAAGTGAGGGAGCAGGGGGGAAGCAATGAGGAAGCAATAGAGACATGGATTTGAAGGTTTTCTTAAGACACATTTTTCTGTGAAGTTTCCATTCCTTTCCCATAGGAAATGTATTAGTGGTATTAATGGAGAGAGTAGTACTTGAGGTGAAGCTGTTTAACTACTTTAAAAAACACTACCAAACAACTTAGAGATAAATTCAGAATAGTTTCAGGGGAAAAAAAGTGAGTAAAAATGCAGGAGCTCTACTACTAAAGAGCTTGTAGAGACCCTTAGAAGTTTCTGGTGGTCAAAGTGTTGTTGTTTATGCCAACACTCATAAAAACATGTGCTGATTTGTTGGTGTTTGGATGTGGTAGGAAACACATCTTTGTAAAATCCTTGCCTCAAGATAGACAGCACATGGTGTCAGAGATAAAAAGAGGATTTTAAAAAGTGCTCACCAGCAGTAGAAGGCAGGTAGACAGGTGGAGGTGCTCTATTTCTTGTAACACAGATTCTGAAGCAGCATTTTTTTTCCCATTTATAGCTATCCTAGAAAGAGGAGACTGCTATGAAACTATATTGCAGAAATCTGAGGAATATTGTGTTCCATTTGAAAATATATGAATACACACAGAGAAAGATGCATTTTGGCAGAGATTGTGTGAACGGGAGAAAAACATAGAAGAGTTTCTGACTGATATAAGATTGGAGAGCTGGCTTGCAATTTTCAGTACCTGTATCTTGAATAAGAGAACAGATCTTGAAAGGAAGAGACACAGAATTAAGCTATGATTAAAGCAAATAGAATTTACCAATCAAAACAAGCAATGTAATACAAGCCTTTAATTTGTGGATGGTTTGCAATCTGGACATGACAGAAAATCCAAAACATTAAAGGAAAAGAGGGTTTAGCTGGAAAGGCATGAAAACCTCAAAGAGAGACTTCACAAATAAATACCACAGGAGCAGCACAAGCTGAAAGCAAATGGGACATTTCTTATTCCTAACTGCAATACAGGAGACCAATTAATGAGCTGTCAGAAACAGTTACTTCCCAACTGAAGGAAAAGCCACAGGTAGCAGAAGCTAAGGAAGTGAAATTAAAGACTGAGGGAAGGAGGATTACCCCACTAAGTGATTTTATTTTTTTTTTTCTGGGTGTATGGGTAAAGGAATTCTCAAAGATACAGATTTTAATTGTATAAGGGAGACTTAATAAGCCTTTCTATAATAAAAAGGGATGATCCCATAGCCTGAGTTTGTAATGAGCAAGATATCACACAAGACCTCTAATGGTTTTGTGCAGCAGTATTTTTTCTTCTTTTGTTTATTTTTGTGGGGGTTTTTGTTTTTGTTTTGGTTTTGGGTTGGGCTGTTTCTGTTTTGTTTTTCTGGGGTTTTTTTTGGCAATAATGCAGCTCAAGGCCTTTGACCCTAAGGTGGTTTGATACAGACTGGTTTTGTTTGCCATAAGCTTGGGAGGCACTGTGTAATTGCTGAAGTCGGGATAGGAGTGTTCCTGATTTGCCAAGTACAAAGCCCAAGGAGGTGGCATGGGGCTGGCCACTAGGAAATAAAAATCAAGGCCAGTAGATGAGCGAGGCCATTGCAGGGGAAGCTCTCACAGCTTCTGTCACCTTTAATCAGTACCTTTACCTGGATGCCTTTTTGGGTCCATGGACACAACCAGGGTTCCTTCTCTCCTCCTGCACATCATGGCATGTTTCTTTCTAAGGATGGGGCCTCTAGAAAAAGAGAATATTCATAGCTACTTCAGTGTGTAGGAAATGGCATAAGGTCTTTGTCAAGACACACCTTTTTGGTCAGAGTAATTTTCTTTTGCAAGATTAGTGGTATATGCCTTTAATGCTGCTTTCCAGATGTTTTGCAAACAAATGTTTTAATCAAGAATAGGGTTTTATAAATAGTGGGACAGCAAAATCTATGAATAAATTCAAAACAGGACAAAATATTTCTTCATGTAATCTGAAATCAAGCTTCAAACCTATGGCCACCACAGAAGGAGTCAATATCAGGACAACACCAAGATGGGAGTGAAGGTGCATATGGATATCAGATACCTGGTGCTGATCTAAATTTTCTATCCTGTATTGCTGCTACAGGATGGGGTTTATACCTTAGCAAACATGGGAGTTACAAACTGGTGGAGTTACAAACTGCTTACAAACATGGGAGTTACAAATGGCCTGGTGGAAACTCAGCAGGCTTCTACTGCAATCTATCTGTGCCCAGATGTGAGCCAGTCCTGTGGTCAATCTTTTGACAAGTCAGTGGAAGACACGGTCATGGAGTTGAGGAGCTCAGAGGTGGCACATCTGGGACAGGTCACTTCTGAGCAGTTATTGGTAGCAAACAAAAGTGATCCGACACAATGTTGTGGGGAGCACAGCTTGCAATACTAGGGCCATATATCAGGTTATTAACATGAAGAATGGCTTCAGTTAACAATTCAGTGCTGATTTAATTTAGAAAGTACCAGAAGTGCTCAGAAAACTTGAAAAAAAAAGCATGAAATCTTGTTAGGTTGCTGGAGGAGGATGGACAGATCTGGACAGAAAGCAGGTCTGCCATTGCACAGAGCAGTACATAAACTATGGTTTGGACTAAAATAAACTGACTACCTGTGTCATAAAGACAATCCAAACTCCAGTTCTGACTCATTGATCTTACTTCATATTTATCATAATTGCTAAATATGCATAATGTGAGGCATTTTCAAGAGCTTTTTTTCTCATTTGGTTTTTCACTTTTGATGGAAGGTGAGGTCCCACTATTCTCAAAGGAGAACTGAGGATGTGAAGCAACGGGCACAAACTGAAACATATGAAAATACTCCTGGACTTCAGAATTTTTTTTTTTTTTTTTTTTTTTTTTTTTGGTGAAGGTGATTGTACACTGGAACAGTGTTCAACAGAAAAGCTGTGGAGTCTCCATCCTTTGAGATGCTGCAAAGCCATCTGGCACAGTTCTGGACAACCAGCTCTAGATGGCCTTGCTTCAGTCATGACATGAATCAGAAAACTCGAGGTCAAGTCAGAAATTAAGCACCTATGTCCAGTCCATCACTTGATCTAATCTGGGAGTAGTATTTCTTACACCACTGCTGTGCTTCTGCTATGGATCATGGGTTTCCTTAAGCAAATTCTGTTCAGACTCCAGATAAATATGTTATTGCTGCAATTAGATTTAGACTTTTTTTCAAAATGATGATTCAAACATTTTTTATCCCACATATGTATTTTCCTGAAATTACTTCAGCTCCTTCAGTTTATGCACCTCAGTCAAGTGTAAAATTAAACAAAACCAGGGAGAAAATTATGCTCAAAAAAAGAAAAACACATCTGGAAAAATAAGTCACTGTATTTTCTTAATAGCATTGTAGTCAAAGGCTGAGAAGTGGAAAGTAGAAATCCCATTCCATTTTGTGAAAGCTCTTCTGCTGGCAGAGGTGAACCTAATAAGGCTGGTAAATCTTTATGATAAATATTTAATAAAGCTTCATAGGTGTATGATTTACTGCATTATCATTGCCTCAAAGAAAGGAAATAAGACCATATACTTGCAAAGACTATGCATTTCCTTTAATCACTTCAAACCACAAACCTCCCCACTGGTCACAACTGTGTGGGTGTGAAATGGAATTTTCCTCTATTTTTCAGTTGTCTGTAACCCATACTTGGCCAGTGCTCCCTAACCCAAAGTGCTGAAAAATGATGAAAATTTCCCCAAATTGGAAGGGAATGAGAGGCAGTTTCTTGGTGGAGAGGACAGCTCACTTGTAAGTCATAAATCATACTGTTCCTTTCAAAGCAGAGTTCATGGACTCAGCAAGAGTCCTCACTCCCATTTTAATAGATACTCTGCATGCATGAGAACATCATTTGTCTAGATAACATCATCTTATTAATTTGAGGTGTCTGTAAACCTGTACACTTTATTGCATGTAATTAAAGAAATCAGTGAGCATATTTATTAAAAAAACCTACAAGGTTCTGTATCTCTAAGTAAAGATGTTAGAAGTTGCTGTCTTAAGCTTCATTAAGATTTTTATGAGACAGAAAAGTGCTTCTGGCATTGTATGGTTCTGTAGAACATCTTTGATATGCATATTAGCATCAATATATGGTTAGGTTTAGGTGCCTGTTTAATTAAAGGGATATTTCATATGCTCTTTTGGAGGGGAGAGTCTATTTAAAAGACTAACAGGGAATCTTGAATGGAGTGAAAGATCATTTGGTACCTTTGCAAGACAAGGTACCTTTTTATACCTAAAAGAGACAGCTCTCCATAGTGATTAAAAACATGGAATTGCCAAAAAAATGCAGTGATTCATGGAAATAGATTCTATTACCTTTTTACCCTACCATTAATTTCCATGGATTGATTTATTGATGGTTTTAAACCTTTTAAATAAGATATTTGAAAACTGATGCCTTCTGTGTGTTTACATAGTATGTCTTAAGTAGGACTGAAGTCCTACAAAAAATCTTCTAGTTACTTCCCAATAAGATAAGGTTTATCACATTCCTAAACAGGATGCTGTGGGGAAAGCAAAAAATACTATAGGAAAAATAAAAAAAACCTTCCCCAAAATCAAAACAAAACCAAAGAAACCAAAACAAAAACAACAAAACAAACAAGAACAAACAAAACCAACCAAACAAAAACACAAAACAAACCCCCACTAAAACCAACAGCTGTGTATTGCTTTTTGTGTATCATAATATTGGTGAGGAGCAAGATTCAATTCTGCTACAACCTCAACAGTGAGAGAAAAACATGGGAACTATAAAAATAAGGTCAAGTTACATTTTCTTCCAAATTTCACAATAAATATACTGCTTGTGCAGTAAATACACTGGTTTTGGAATAGCTGGGTGGGACAAGGATATGTAAGGTTGTCATCTGCTGTTAAAGAGAAGTCTGTTTTTGTCCTATAGAATGGAGAAGCTCTTCCAGAATTGTTCATCTATGTGAAAATATGGCACAGGAAGGCCTGAAAAGCAAGGTCTGTACATGCTAAAATGATTCCTTAAGGAAATTCAGCCCTGGGGAGAGTACAGCACAGAATGGCACAGGGCATGAGTAAGCAGTGTCATTTCCCTGTGTTAACTGGCAGTGACACCACCCCTATCTTGTTCCAGGCAGTTTTGCACATCATACTGGCACAAAGAAGGAAACAGAAAAGATGTAAAAGAAATCTTCCAAAAACTTTTCCTGGTTTAAGATGTTGAAGGCCCAGGTCTAGGTTTTTGTGAGAATACCAGATTAATTGGGCTCATGACTGCTCTTTTCCCCTTTTACTGAAGTTTGTTAGAAAATGTGTTCCCTTTGCTAATGCATAGATTTTGTTTCAGCTGTTAAAACTCACCTTCTAATCTTTAAATATCATTCTATGCTGGTGCTTGCTACAAGGCAGCAGTTTTGGAACAGTGATGCACAGAGTTTCTTTTAGCATTGAAGCAAACCTTCCCCAAGAATTATGATGAAGTGAAGGGCTGCACTCAACAGCAGAGTCACTAATGACCATTTCTGTCCTCACCAGTAAATAGCACAGCAGTTAATGGAAATTACTTTTGAGTATTTCTCAGGGCAGTTGAATGAAGAAACCAGCCAAAGACACATTTAAATCTCCTCTTGCTTAATTAACATGCAGCTGGCAAACACATAACACTGTAAATTCCATATTATCTTGGATACTGTAAAAGAAGAACTGTGAATGGATTGATACTGATACAGATAGGAAGATAAATCAGCTTGATAGATGCTCTCCTGGTGTTTATCACTCCCAAGCACTGTAATTGCAACTACATTTAAATACTTGGCAATATGCAAATCAAAATTTAAAGCAAATGGTTTAAAATACATGTGTCTGAAGAATTGGTTCGAGACATATTTCAAGAGAGAGATAGGAAAGAAAAGGGAGATTTGATGCATTCTCTAAAAATCAATTTGTTTTAGAAAAGGGGGGAAATGTTATTGTAGGAAAAGCAATACGATAATGACTCTTTTTTCTTTTTTATTAATAGTTTCTTCTTTTTGTAAGAGTTGATTTCTAAGACAAATCCTCAGTAGTTTCAGAGAAAACTAATACTTTACTTTGATTAAGTACATGTAAAACTGAAATTTCCAAAGTAACATTGCTTTTGGAAACACAGGTCTATGATTGCTTAACATAAAAAATCTTCAGATGTGACCTTCAATGCAATGTAGAGCTGCACTGATTTTCCAGTCCAGCATTGCTGAAATGCCCTGGGCTTTAAGAGAATTAAGTATGCCACAGCAAAGCTGGGATGGTGCCTTTTTTGGAAGACTGTACTGTGAGTTTTAGTCCAGGCATAGTGTGAGGAACTGAGCTGAAAACTTTCCTCCGGCATGAGGCTCACAGTGGTGTGACAATTAACTTTGTGTGGTTGGAAGAAGTCCTCAGAAAAGGAAGGACTTGACTTTAAAAAGTGCTGGGCATTTCCAAATCACATGAAGCATTGCCTACAGATGGGTGTAGGTGCACTGACTGAGGCACTAAAACTTAGAGATGGGAATAAGCAAAACCACAGGAACAATATCTTTCAGGAGAAAAACAGACAGTGTCCATAAAAGTCATTTTAGAAAGCTGTGGACCAGAAAGAACATAAAAAATAGCTGGCTTCTGTTTGGTGATTTTCTTTGTGTCTACCAAACTCCTTTTGATGGAGAAGTCCTTCTATCATTTATTTATGTGTGATATCCCTCAAAATGGAAAGATCTTAAGGCCTTCTTATTGTGGGACAGAGAATTTGTCTGAAGAGCATGTTGGTAGGTGCAGTGTGATGACTGTGATGGCTTTTGAGACTTGCTCCCAAGTCCCTATCCAGAAATTCCAGATAGTGCCTTCCTCTGTCTAGAGATCTTGCAGAAGCCTCTCTGACCTCCCCTTTCTCCTATTATTCTGTAAACCTTGCTATTCCCACACAAACAATGCTGCCATTCTGACTGATGGTCCAACAGGTGACCCCCGAGCTCCAGCCTGACTGAATTGTCTGGGACATGGTGACATTAGATGAAGACCACTCCCACTGCATTCTCTCATCTGCAATAACACACTTCTGATATGTTGTTTTCTTCCACCTCACACAAGATAAAACTCCTTTGTGTCCCGTGCTGGGATGTTTTTTACCCTCCTCTTCCCCAATAGAGAAGCTAGAGCTTAAGTTGTCTCCGTTAATATAAAAGTCTCCAAAGCTTCTTCTTCCTGTAGGTGATATCAGGAAGTGTGTAGATAGGTTTTTTTGCACAGAATTTGCAATACATTCACTTTGACAGTAGGCAGTCAAAGCCCTAAGAGATGGAGAAGTTCTTTTGGAAAAAGAAAGGCCAAGAATCATGACTCTGGGGTAGTTCATGTAAGTCTCTCACCCATAATTGAAGACCCTTGCCTCTCCTAGCTCATTAGTAGACTTCCAGATTCCCATGAGAGTTTGCATTGCAAAAGAGCCAGGTGCTGAGAGCTTTGCATGTCAGTAATCTTTGAGCTGCCAGGATTCTGGCCCTCCATCATTTTGTTGGAAGGTGATGAAGGCTTTTTGACAGCTGCCTCACCAGCATGCTATAGGCGAGGTGGGAATGCAAGATCTTACAGAGGTCCTCCACACACAGCCTTCCAGGGAGTCTTCAGAGCTAACAAATAAATTAACAAAAGATAAACACTTAGCTCCCAGTAGGAAGATCATGAAAATTGTACAGGGCTGACCCTGGCTGGATTCCAGGCACCAAAGACTCTCTGTCACTCCCCTCCACGGCTGAACAGGGAAGAGAAACTGTAACAAAGGTTTCATGAGTTGAGGAGTCTGAAAAATCACTCACCAAATATGATCATCACAGGCAAAACAGGCTTAAATTAGATATTAATTGAATTTATTGCTAACAAAATCAGAGTAGGATAATGAGAAGTAAAATAATATCTTAAAAATACCTTCTTCCACCCCTGTCTCTCTCCTTCCCAGCTATAACTCCTCCCCCAGGGATGCAGGGGAACAGGGAGTGGGGATTATGGTCAGCTCATTGCACAGTTTCTCCCTCTGCTCAGGTAGAGTCCTTCTCCTGCTCCAGTGGGAGACAGTTCTCCATGAACTTCTCCAACATGAGTCTATCCCACAGGCAACAGCTCTCTGCCAGCTGCTGCAACCCCTATGGATCTCCACGGGCTGCAGGGGCACAGCTTCACCTTGGTCTTCACCATGGGACACAGAGGAATCCCAGCTTGTGTGCCTGGAATACCTCCCCTTCCTCCTTCTCCACTGACCTTGGTGTCTGCAGGGTTGTTCTCATATGTTCTCACCCCGCTGTTTTCTTGCCAAAATTACAATTGTGCAATATCTTTCTGATTCTTCTTCAATATGCTGTCATAGAGGAGTTACCACCAGTTCTGATTGTCCCAACCTTGACAGCAGCATATCCAGCTTTGGCACTGCCAGGGATTTTTTCTATTGGACGTGGAGGAAGCTTCTGGCAGCTTCTCACAGAAGCCACCCCTCTAAGTGCCCCCCTACCAAAGCTTGGCTATGCAAACCCAATGCAACAACAAAAATCAGCTCCTGTCTAAAATACAGTTCCATGGATGTGCTTCTTTAGAGCACCTCACTTAAGGAAGTAGGGAAGCAGAAGTGACCAGTGCTGGTAGCATGGGAACTATCCCAGTGCCCTCATCAGCACTGGGCTTAGCTGCATCATCCCACTGCTGGAAAAGCACATTTCTGACACAGCACTTTGCCTTTCCTCAGTGAAGTGGAATAAGTCTACCACCTCCTCCTGCACTGAGACTGCATCATTGCTGAAGAGGAATTCTGAGTTGAGCCAAGACAGAGACCAGAATTTCTATCTCTAAACAATGGACTGACACCATTTTCAGGGTTTCTTTTGTTCCTAGTTTACTTAAAAGTCTAATTTGCATTGTTTTTAACTCTGCTGACTCGAGGTTTTCATCATGTTTCTGTTTCTTCATTTTATATATTTCCTATAACTCCTAGTTTCTTATTATAAAACTTATTTATATTCATTTCATTCTGGTCACAGAGAAATGTGCTTCACTTAAAGGCTTACTTTCACTAAGTAAATGCTTATTTCATAAATATTAAACAAGGAATGAAGAGTATTCTCATCAAAAGCTTATTATGAGCGCTATGTTGAGAGTTTACCCCATGTTTATACACATTTTAAAATAATGAACCACAGTCAGAACACTTTGAACATTTATGGATAAACTCCCCATTTCATTTTAAAAATACATATACATACATATATAAATTAAATATAATTTTGCTCCTGCTTTTTTCTCTTATTATTTTTCAAGCAGTGTGAATATTTTCCCACTTTTTTAGACTATGGGTTTTGAATATAATGTGAAATAGTTCCAGTCATCTCTCAGATGCTTCCATTTATATTTTTTTCTTGACTGATTTGACTCATAGTTATTTTTCAGCATTTCTAAGTTGGCCCCATTAAAGCACCAAGTCTATAACACAGTGGTTACACAGTTATATATTCTGTTTCCACACAAGAAATTTAAATCAGACTTCATCACTCCCACTGAATTAGGCATCACTAGCCTGATAATCAAGGAATTTCTGTAGTATACAATGTCCCCAGGGTCAAACACAGTTACAGATCAGGAAATATTCACCTATAGTTTCACAAGTTCCAGGGGCAGAAGTGTAGTTTTTGCTGAAATATCTGTTAGATGGAGAGAAAGAACACACAGCAATTAACTTTCCTCCCTGCATGTTATTAAAGAATACTTTTGGAGGTCACTCTACACTGAGATTTGATGGAAGGATGAACCCATATTGTGATTTTTCCATTGGAATGGTGGTACATAATGATTGAAAATCTTTTGGTTTCAGGCTTTCAATGACTCAGGAGTGCTGGATGAACAAGAACACGCTTCCTCTGTTGCTTTTGTGGTTTCATTCATTAGAAGGAATGTATTAGAACATATCAAGTTTTAAAAATTTGATTAATTTCTGCTTCAGTAAATAAATGAAATATGTGCTCATATGGACGCTATCTGAATATCTCTCATCTGTTGCCCATACATCAGCCTATAAAGAGTCTTCATGCGTTCTGGTCTTTTTATTTATTTTTTCCTCAGCATTTAGATTTTGAACTAAATAGGAGCTGATTTTATTTCTGTCTCCTTTTACTGTCCCCGTACCACCAGTGGCTGTAGCTAGACTATTCTTCTGAAGATAGTTTCCTGTGTCAGGTAGACCATCCAGACTGCTTGGCTGCACGTGCACACAGAATGGAAAACAATGTTCCACAAACCCCAAACCTTCTCCTTTCTCATACACTAAAATATGATAAGTATAAGACAGTGCAGGTTTGCCCAAAAGCCATAAATATAAAGAATGTTGTCAATATGTATGTTATTTCTACTATATAACATATAGTTATGTATATAACTATATAGTTATATATATGTATATAACTAACATGAATATTATTTCTAGTAATCTGCATAAATGTGGGACTTTAGAGCTCTACTTCTTGTGCTTCCTAAATAAGTATTATAGAATCACAGAATTATAGAATGGCCTGGGTTGAAAAGAACCTTGAAGGTCACCCAGTTCCAACACCCTGCTAAGGGCAGGGACACTTTTCACTAGACCAGGTTGCTCCAAGCCCCATCCAACCTGCCCTTGAGCACTTCCAGGGAGGAAGCATCCACAGCTTCTCTGGGAAACTTGGTCCAGTGTCTCAGCATCTTCACAGTAAAGAATTTTTTCCTAATATCTAATCCAAAGCAGTAGCTTTCAGTTTGAAGCCATTCCCCCATGTCCTGTTACTACATGCCCTTGTGAAAAATTACTTTTCATTGTTCTTGTAGGCTCCCTGCAGGAACTGGAGTCTCTCCTTACAATTTATGTATCCAAGAAACAGGGAGAAACTTGTATGCAAGAAGTGCAAACTGAGTTTCTGGAACTCAGTGAACTGAACAAAGGGGTGCACATTTGAGACACTAAACACTACATAGAGAATGCATTTAAGATACTAAGCTCGTGTATTTCTTGGAAACCAGAATGTTTTACAGTTAGGATTTTCTAATTAGAATATCCTTCAAATGGTATACAAGGTGTCTTCCTAGAAGCAGCACTGACAATGGATAATGAAGATCAGAGGCACATATAACGTTCCTCTATGTTGATAAAATGTTCAGCTAAAACTAATTTAATTCCCAATAGCATACTGTCTCTGTTCATGAAAACACCTTAATCATTTGGCATTTTCGTATTTCTTCATAAAATAAAGATCCTTACAAAATTCCAATTACTTACACTAGAAAGATTTTCACAGCTCAGCTCAGATAGATTAACATTGTTAATTTATAAAATATTAAGCATTTGTAGTGAAATTATGTAACATCTCGCAGTTTGGGGGCTTTCTTGTGGGGTATTATTGTAAAATAATAACTGTGTATATGCACAGTAAACTCTTATCAGTACTTAAAATGAGGGTTTGGTGACATATTATATCAGTCTTAATATTTATGAAATATGCATTTACTCCATAAAAATAAGTCTCTAGGAAAAGCAGTGTGGTGCAGTGGCCAGGATGCAGACCTATGAGTCAGAAGTTTGCATTCTATTTCTGGATGTGCCAGAAGGCTTTTCCTATAATTATCAGCATCTATATTTGTCTCTTTTTTTCTCCGTCTCTTTTGTCATATATTTGGAAACTCACAAGAAAGACAAGAAATTATTTTAGAGAGAGGGTGTCACCATGCATTTTGGGTTGTATGCTGATACTTGGAGAAAGTAGCACAAGCTGCCTCAGTGCTTTCAAATCTTGAAATATTATTAATATTTGAATCCTGCTCATCCAACTATATCCACACAGAATAATAGTATCAGTGAAGATACACAACACTCTGGCTAGAGATAAATATTTATGAAGATATTTAGCCAAAATATAGAGAATTCCTAATTTTACTCAAGTAGTTCTTCTACTGCATCACCATTTTAGACAAAATCAATCAATTGACAAAGCAATCTGATTTCAGATGACATTTTTCTTAAACCTGAGAGGAAAATACTGGGATTTGGCGTTTTTTGCAGGCACCTTTACCTTTAGCAACTACTTCATTCCTTCAATTTTTTTATGCCAGGAAGATTCCAGGAAATGATGGTGCAGTATTTCAAGTGGGAATCTAAGAAAATATTTTATTCCTAAGTCTCATATTATAAAAGAATGTTTTCACCACTAGTTTAGAGAGGGGAAGTTTGTGTCTATTCTTATTCAGGATGGAATGGACTGCTGAAAACTCCAATGAATTCAATTAAATTCTATTAGGGATTTTTACAGGTAGAATTCATTCACCATAAAGGAAGTCATAGGATTATGATTTTTTAATGGAATATCTGGTGCACAGGAATAAAGATCAAAACATCAGCTAAAAGCAATAAACTGCATGGTGCTAAACTGAATAAAATATAAAAATCTCTATGACATTGCAACAATGAAATATCTTTCCAATGATGCCAACACAACAAGAACAGCATTGTAACCGCTGTTGCATCAAATAGTACAATTTATTGAGGCAATTTGTCTTCAATCTGTGTTGTATGAATAATATATCCATAAAAAATGGGTATAGCCAGCATAGCTTTAGCTATATTTTGGAAATTTGTTACATCTATATTAGGACAGAAGAACCAGAAAAGAATAATTTACAGTGAAGCACTTGAATAGCTTGGCTTACCTTTGGTACCCTAACCATCATAAGCAGCAAAATTTTCAAGATATTAATACTAAAATCAAATTAAGTTACATAGATTAAAGTGTGGAAAGGAAGACCAGAGCCAATTTACATAGTCTGTCAGGATTTTATTTCACTTAATTACCAGTTCTCAAGTATTCACACAAGAATTAAGCTTTCCAATGTAAAATGTTAGATTTACCACCTGTGTTCCACATGACTAGGTTTTCTTTTCAGTTTTTAATTGTAATTTTGAAGTGCAGCTGGACTTGATGTCTGCCATCCAATTTGAAATTAACCCATGCTCCATTAATATTCAAGGTACTATTCAAGTTGTTGGACCTAATTCTTCCACTGGAAATCCTTACAATGTTATTATATAGATCCTGATTGCTCCTGAATACTTTTCTTTCTTGAAAATCCATACACAGCTGTTCTTATCAGCCCATTTTATTCTTGTTTAGTCTCTTTTGGAAAATTATTTTGTTTCTCACTAATGCGGCAACTCTGTTTGAAAGCAGATTCCTGTTTTGGTCTGTGCTTTCTTCCACACTCTGAGTCCACTCTATTTTCATTTTGCATAATAAAACAAGTTTTTTGGTCTGGCTCTACCCATCTCCACAAATATCCCGAATTCTTGTTTGGACCTTTCCCTTTTTACTCCTGCACTTGTAATTGCTCTAAACACACTGTATTCTTTAGTTGCTCCACTGTTTTACTGTCCTTGCTTCTGTTTTCCTGTTTCCAGATGGTAGAGACTGAACATTTCTTTG
The DNA here is from genome assembly GCF_903797595.1 of Erithacus rubecula. Classification (NCBI taxonomy): domain Eukaryota; kingdom Metazoa; phylum Chordata; class Aves; order Passeriformes; family Muscicapidae; genus Erithacus; species Erithacus rubecula. Next base: position 85,024,517 of record NC_136689.1, on the reverse strand, counting down.
GAAGCACATGAAAAGAGCAAGAGTCAGATTTCTAGTAGGATTCTCCACAGATGCCAAGCCCCATCTCTAAATGGGGCTTTGTCAAGTATGTCCATCCTCCTGGTTGATGATACATAGTACTTACAACACAAGGCTCAGACTCAGTTTCTTCAGTCATGTATTCCTTCACAGTAGGTCCCAGGTTTTAATTTCTGGACATATTTACACAGTTCACTCCATTATGGCATTGGATCCACTGTGTCCTTTTTGGCCCATTTTGACTTACTATTTGTAGGCTTGGAGTGCAACTTCTTTTCTCCCATCCTTTGGAGATGTCTGAGAAGATCTCCTGTTTCTTCTGCTGATCTACCTCTACTTAGCAATTTCTGCAGTGAACAGGTAACATCTTCCAGAGAGACACTTGCCTTCTGCACCCATGTTTTGCTGTTCTTTTTATATTTAGTATTTTATGGATGAAAGAGTTTTAACTTCCTTTCTTTACCTTTCATAGCATAATCTGCTTCATTTTCTCATAGCTAATAAGAAATATCTGTACTCTCATTAGCAGTACTGACAACCTAAGAGATTGTCAACTTTCTACAGAACTGTATGAAAACATTTCTATGCAATTATTACAACTGCTTCCTGAAACTCTATGTTGTCAAGCAGGGATCTGAATTTCTTTCTAAGGCTTTTGAAATTCTGCTTTTAAAAATGTTCCACAGAGCTTTTATAAGGGCAATTCACTGTGGGTACACCAGACACTGGAGTGTTTAAAACCATATTCGTTAGCAGAACATCAGAAGAACTCTTAACAAATCATATTGTGGTCCATTATTTGTCACTACCTCACTTGGTATGCCACATTTAGCAGATATTGATTAGTGAGAAGCTGTTGCAACAGCACAGCAGTAGCACTCAGAGTGCTATTTCTGGATTTAAAAAAAAAAAAAAAATTCCAAACCAGTGTGTAATATTTTCAGTGTAAGCAAATAAATTAATGCCAGCCCTTTACACAAATCTAGTTTCTTTTAATATGCTTGAATTACAGGCATTATTTCCATCTTCAGTATCCTTTTCTTGAGTCATTTATTGCTACATGCTGTCAAGTTTTTTAACTGTTCTACAGGACTTCAACTTGTTTATGGCACTTTTGTTGTTTTCTGGGGAATTTAGTTTCTTCTGTGAATGTCTCATATTTCTTCCCTTCTCTTAGTTTTTCCATTTCAACTTTTGGATACCACCTTTCTTAGCCTTTTACAGTGTAAATTCTTTCAGGAACACATATTATACATGAATGCAAATTGTTATCATATGATGACTTTAGGTATAGACATGTTCATTCTCTGAAAATAACCCATGATTGGCAGTGCAAGAGTAAAGTCCATTTCTCTATTTACAGCAGCATTTAAAATTTGTATTTAAAAGAAAAATATTTGCAGCAAGGGATGAATTAACATTTAAAGGTAATTACTTAGTTGTATTTTAGAGTAACCTTGATAATGAATAGATGCCACAATAAATTACATTTATTTTTAAGAAGAGTCAAACTGCTCTTCATAGGGCAATAATGGATGCCTTTAATGACAAGTCATATAACATGTGCATTCACAAATGAATATTCATGCTGCAAGTGTTCATAGATAGTGCTAATATTTCACTTATTCTATGAGGGAGCAAAGTAATAATGTACCACAGCTAGTGAAAAATCAAAAAGCAAGTAGATCAGAGACAACTCAGGGGAGGAAACTTTTTCAGATAAATCATTGGTTAAACAATTACAGCTAATGAGCATATTCATAAAAATCAGTCTATTCATTGATAATACATCAAGTGACTAAAAGTCTCTGTTTGATGGCTACATTATTTGCTATGAATAGTTCATCCATCTTCAACTGTAAAGCTTTAATTTTTCTTTTAAAGTGTGAACAAATATGGCTGAAATTATCTCTGAAATTTGGAAAAACTAAGCTTTTTTTTCCTTTTTTGTACCAACAGGTTTCCTATTTGACTTTGAACAAATTGTTTATAGTCAGAGCCTGCTGTACTGCTTCACAATGACCAAGATATCAACACTATTTTGACACTATTTTTGGTTTTAAAGGAGTCCAGAGGTTTGTGCAGGAAGGTGGACTTGAGCTTCTCTCAGAAGAAACCACTTTTTGAGCACAGGCAGTGCCAACTGCTTGTCAGCTCACTGTCAGACTTTCAGCATATCCCAGCCCTGCACCCTTCTTGGAGAGCCAGCTGACATGGGCTAGATTACAAATCAGTTAGTGTGGGTGCTCAGCAGTTGCTGGCTCCAGTGTGTGTCCTGGCCCAAACTAAGATGGTAGCATTGATGTATCCTTAAATCCCAGCATTAGCTGGAAGATGCATCCTGCTGCCTGGAACTCACTTTTCAAAATCATGTTCTTGTCCCCAGTTTCATCTGGTTTCTCTTAAGCGCCAGATGGAGAGCCATCCTGAGAGCCAGAGCTGACAGCCACATCCTTCCCAGCTGCAGTGCTGCTAGCCTGTCTGCCACTTGCATTGAAACATCCCTGCAAGCCATTCCTTTGCACACTGAATTAGTGGTGGACTGGGTGTACCTAACTTGTTTGGAGCCCTGGAGCCAGTGTGCACGAGGGATTAAAAACAGGCAAGACTATCAGGGCTATTTGGGGACACCCAGAACCTTGGACTGAGACTCTGGGGTCGAGGAGAAAAAAAATAATTAAATTATCTGCCCTTGGGAGTGGGATTCTCCCAGCTGGGGGCTCACTCTCTTTCTCAGATCCTATTGTAACCTTGCTTGCAAATTTGCCAAATATTTGGTACAGCAGGTGAATTGGTGGTAGCTGGTTTTGAATATCTGCAGAGCTCTGTGAGAAGGATGGGATGTTTAGTACAGGGTTGATGTCAGGAAGTACAAAAGAGAGAGTTTAGAACATCTGACTTGGAAACAGCATATAAGAAACATGGGGCACTTGAGTTATTATGGTTGGATACACCTGGGGTTGCAGAATACAAAAAGACCTGACACATGTGTTTGAATGGTTCATAACAAGGAGTTTGAACAGAATTATTGTGGCTTTGGACCATATGACAAAATGCAAAGCACAAAAAAATAATATTTCAGAGGTGTGTGATGTGGGAATGGGCATTATAATGGGGTCCATATATTTGGATTCCTGGGCATGATAAGTCTTTGCAGAGATGTTTGTGGGGAAAATAACTAAAAACATAAAATAAGTGAAAATGTGATAAAATATGACTTGATTCTGCTGCGAATGTCTCACACTATACTGGCTTCACACCCTTCTTTGTTAGGGAATTGATTTTACAGATAAGAGATACTGCATTTTCTTTGTCTTTTCTTCAGTCTGATGTCATGTAGAAAGCTTTAGTTCAAGTGCAGAAGATGCAATTTTTATAGAAGAATTATAAGATTAGTAAGGAAAAAAATAGAGAGGGAGCTCTAGAATGTGCTGAAAGAGCATCTATCTGGCTTTAGAGTGATTACTCCTCAAAGATCAGTCTTGAGACTGAAGTCATTAAATATTTTTATTAATGACCTTGACACCAAAAATGGCACTGTGCTAAATGTGATAACAAGCAGTTGTAAGGCACTGACAGTATTCAAGAAGAGTTAGAATATAATTCAGGGTTCACTTCAGAATAACGCTGACAACTGGAGCGGCACAAGTAGAGTTCAGTACTGTAGCTGGAAGTGGGTTTAGCAATGAATAACACAAATTTAATTGATGAATTTGGACCTTGTCAACTCTTAAAAATTGATGAGGCTAAAGCAACAGGAAGTCTAAGTCTATAATTGGAATATATGAGACATCAGTCTGACATGCATAGCCTTAAAAATGTATGTGAAATCCTAAGATGTAGTAGCATCTCTAGTACAGAAAGGAAAGTACTAGTGCTAATGTCTAAGGCCAAGTCTGCAATATTTTGCTCTATTTCAGGTGATTCTATTTAATGACGATGAATCCAGACTCAAATAGGTGCAGAGCAGGAAAATTAAAATGAGTGGGTAATGGAAAACTTTACCTAGAGGAAGGGGATTACAAGAACAAAATTTATTTCGTTTAGAGCATAACTTACTTACTTAGTAAAAATATAAAAGAGGACATGCTTACAATTTGTAAGTAAATCAGCTAACATGGTATGTGGAATACTGGAACAGAGGAAAAGGGTATAAACTTACAAATTCTATCTGCTTAAATTTGGTCAGAAAGTTAAAGGAGATCTAGAGAAGACAATATTGGATTTTATTTGTCTGATGTTTCTTCTGGTTTAGGAAGCAGTTTCCTGCCCTGAAAAAATAATATCTTCTGGACTGAAACATCCCATTCCTTTGTTCCTGTGGAAACAAAGCAGATACAAAATCCTGCAGGACACTTAGTTTGGAAATGCAAAACATAAAGAAGGCAAGGACTTCTCACAAGGGTTTAGGAGGTATATTTCTGTGAGGTGCTGGTAAAGCTAAATAATGAAATACTGTATAGGTGTAAGAATACATGGAAGGTCAGATCCTGGAAGTATGGAGAAAAACTGAGAACATGGTTGAGGAACATGGTTGTATGGAATGAGGATGACAATGAGCAACCTGAAGAAAGAAAAGAGACAAGAACAAGAGGGGGTAAAGAAAGGGACCAAGAGAGAATAGATTGTAGCCAATGTAGATCAGTTCTCTTCAGAGCCCAGAAAAAACCCAGTGATTCCTGAATCCCACCATTCTTCTGTTGACTCAAAATATCCATGAAATCTTGTGTTGCTCTATGCTGGACTGCAGGTCTATATCTAATACTCCCTTAAACCCAGAGATCTGGGCAGCAGTCCTCATTATCCTGTCCCAAGTGGTGACTACAGCTATCCCTGCAATGCTTATGATTAAAAAGATTTATCTGGGTGATACAAAATCCCAACAAAAGCTAACAGGAGACTCACATCAGAAATTGACACTAGAAAACCTCTAGTGACATGGTGAATAGTTATTTCGGTTGCTCTGAATTCAGGAACCTCTGAAAAAAATCCTAGAGGTTGGGGAAAATCAGATATAGGAAAAATAACTCTCAGTTAATTTTGGTTTAAATAATGAACTGTGGAAAATATCAGATCATTCTTAACTTGCTTGTAGTTACATTAGCTTAGCATATTTCCTACAAGACTGAGAGAGCTGGACATTCTGTTCTTATTTTGTTTTCAAAGTAAAAACTCCACTAAAATCATCTAGGTTTTATTTGCACAATTTAATGTTTCAATTAACAGTTTTCATGGGACAGTTAAGTTCTATAGGTGACCCAAAATGATTGAAGTCCGGCAAAGAATAAGGTCACCTGCAACTTAGGTCAGGATTGTGTACAAACCTTCTGAAACACAAAATGTCCAAGATTAAATATAAAAACCAAATAATTGGAGAGACAAAAATGCTGTAAAAAATATGAACATTCAGTTGTTACTGCATTTTTTATCCACTGCCTTAGAAAAAAATTGAGATGTGTAAGGAAGTTGGGTTTTTCCCCCACAGGGAAGGCAATAGCAGCAGGTTGGTAAATCTTCCTAAATTTCAGCATGACTATAAATAGCCACAGGAGAATTACTGAATATCTCCAGTAAAATGATGACAGTTTATCATATGTCATCATCTACCTTTCTTGTATATTCTGTTTTGTAAAGAAACACAGAGGTTTTAGCTAGATAAAACTGACAAATTACTTGATAGCCCTTTGTCCATGGGCACTTCACCCAGCAAGGCAATTTTGCTGTTAGAGGACAGAAAGAAATTAACATTTTTGAGATCTAAAGGAATTCTAACATTTGTGCTCAGGCAGACCAGGTTCTGATATTAAGAATCAACTTTATGTATTAATTTTCCTTTGAAGTTTTTTAATCCCTTTTATAATCTGACTAGAACTTGACATCTTGCATAGAGGGTATATTTTAAAATAATTTTATTTTACTTTTATTTCTATCTTTGCACTGTTTCCTTCCATTTTAGTAATCTTCACATACTTATGTGAGACAGACTTAATTTTTCTAAGCGATTACCTGGAGCAGAATAAGAATATCTAGTTGCCTTAGGTATGCACATTACTTTCTGTGATTAGAGAAACATTATGGATGGCCCCATTTTACATAAAAAGGGCCTATCTGTTATCCTTTTCTTCTTCAAACTTATCTTTATGGAGAGAGGCACTATTTTGATACTGCTGAACACAGAGACCACACCCTACACTTGTGTTTCTCTTGCACACATACTCTTGTGCAGTCTTGCTAGATCAGAATTTTTCAGCCTTTGATTAAAGCAAAGTAAAACTCAAAGGATCGAAGAATCAAAACTGCTGATGCTTTTGTGCACACTAAATGGAGAGACAGCAGACACTTGCCACTGGGGTTAGCCCAGAAAGGAATAAAGTGTGCTGGTAAGTGTGGTACTAAAGGGGGAGAGAACCCCCATAGGATGCCCAGGGTAGTGTTATTCCTGAAGATTGTTACCAAAAGTGGGATCACAGTGATATTCTGTGAGTGACACAAACATAACTTGAGGCAAAATCCTGCAGAAATATCAATGAACTTATTAAATAAGGTCTTAAATATAGAGAGAGAGGAGGGAAGAGATAGGGTTAGGAAACCAAATAGCCATCTGATCTGTTTTCCTTTTTGAAGTGCATTTTCATGCTTCATGTTGAAAATAAGTGTAGGAAATAGAGGTGCTATGGCACAGCAAGTAAACATGCACAGGTCAGCTCTGGTTCAGGGCATGCAGGTAATAGTAACAATATACTATAAGGGGTTGCTCTGTGGCTCTGCAAGCTAAATATAAACTTCTCTCAAAACTTAGACTTGCACTTTGCTTGTTAGCCTGTATCTTCTTTAGTGTAGCCTGTGCCAAACAGATAGGATCTGTTTAGCTGCCTTCAGCCTGAAAGCCGAATGAGAAATTGAAGAAGCTTTTTTTGAAGTAGCTTTCCCTTCTCTGCCCTGTCTTGCTCTGAGTATTTATGTCTGTATATTAAATCCATATAGCTTGGAAACACTGTATAATACAGAATTACTTGGGTTCCTCTCTCTCCTTATTTTGTTTCCTTATGGCTAGAATATTCAGTGGTTTAATATCAGGACATTAATTGTGTCATTGACATGACCAAGAGGCAAGATTAAATCCTAAAATTTCTTATTCCTGGCACTGGATTATGCTGTTTTAAACCCCATCTTCCTTCTACAGTCAGATGATTAAAAAGAAAAGACACCCTTTCTGCATTTAGGTTATGATATTCAGCATAAGTACTTACACACAGTGCCAAAGACACAGAAAATTGTATGGGAAGGGCATCTGGGGAATTGTCTTCTGCTCATTGTGCTTAGTGATTTGCTACAGCCACGATTCCTATTTTCCTTGTTTCTTACTGTGCATTATAAGTCAGGGCAAAAAACTGCATACCACTACTGTTCCCAGGGAAGGCCTAGGACTCTGATCACCTCTGAAAGAGATGCTGTGCCCTCTTCCCTGGTACATTCCATTGCTTGTTGCATAAAATTCTAGTTATGCAATGTTACAAAAACAATAGTAGAAAAAGCATTTAAAAATTGCTGTGTATATGATGACTGATTAGTATAAAAATGTGTATCTTAACAAGGTCATTATTGGCAAAAAAATCATTTCTGGAAATACTTATTCCTCAGTTAAAATAAATTCTGATGTTCAGCACAACAGGTGCCAATTTCTATGTAGAATTTAGACACATCAATTGGTGAAATCCAGTACTTCAGAAGAGAAAGCATTATAGAGACAACAGCAACAATCATGTTTTGTGTTATCATTCCTGCTGCCTAATTTTTCAATAGTGAAGGCTTTAACAAAGCCTTTTTAAAAATTAATCACTACTTCTATTCTGCACATAGATAGAATGAGTTTGGGAAAATTAAACCCTGTGAATGTCCAACTGTTTAAAGAATGATTATTGAAAAGAATGGGATAGAATAGGTAATTGTGTCAAGGGAATACCCTTATCACTACTACTCTCTTTGTAATCACATGTGGTATGGAAATGCAATTAACCATTGGGAAGTTTTGGGGTTTTTTGGTCAAAATTATTCTTGTTTTCCAAGAAAATATTACACTTGAACCCAATTCTTGGATTCAAAATATAAATTTCAGTGCAGTGAAGGAAGTTTGAGGTATTGAATGAGTATTTTTACTTCCATTTCTTTTTAATGGCCTCATTTTCTTGCTTTTAATATTGATCCACATTTTTATGTTATTTAACTTGAACTTAATTTCCTAATAGCATATCAGAAGAAAAAAGTAATAACTGTAGTAATGTTGAGGCCTGTATTATGTTGGAGATTAGAGTACAGATGTCGAATTTAGAAGATATGACTTGGCTTTTTTATGGGAATAAACAGGGATGTGTTAAATAAAAAGAGCATCACATGCATCTGGCTGTTTAGCACAGTGATGTTATAAAAAGACAAAAAACTTTCAATAACTCAGTTGCTTTCAGTGCTTCTTATTCATATGAGCAAAGTCTTTAGTGCATGCCATGAACCATAAAAAGCTGGAGACAGTAAGATTAATATACCTAGAGAAAGTAAGCGTTAACAAAATGTTTTAAATATAAATTGCAGACTCACATGCATTCATTCTGCAGTACACATCGCCAGACATGCACTGGAGTAGGACAGAATCTCAGCATGGCTATCAGTAAAATGCCATCAGGGGCCGTTTTTTAGCAGTCAAGGATCTGTTTCATTGTTCATCCAACACACATGGCCAGGTCTGACTGGGAGAAGCAGTAGTAATTCACGAAGTTAGTGACAGAGATGGAAGGACTCTCTCCATCTTCCTTCAGTACTCCTCTTGAAAATTCTGGAGCAGAAACAGAGCAAGGAGCGATGGGCATGCTCACAGACACATATTTTATAGAATCCAACTTGATCTGCAAGGGCTGGATCCTAAACATCTGCCTCAAGACATGCCTCAAGCATTTGAAAGTCTTAATAGCATTTAGCTTGACCCTTGGCAGGCTAAAAGACATACTGGAGGGAAAAAAAAATTAATCTCATTTCCATCTATGCCCTCTAAGAAAGAAATTCACAAAACTTATTTCTGCTGTTTCAGACTTGAAAATAGCTTTTCAGCCCATAAAAGTTTTTTCAGTCCTAAAACAGTCCATAAAACAGACAGCAGATATTTTAAAACATGAAGCTACCTGTGAGACTGCACCTTTTTTTTCGATGTAGCTGGTAAACTTTGTTGGATGCTATGTTTATAAAAGAAATTGCTGAGGTTCGTGCAAGTCACTTAGTAACTTAAAGAGCTGATTGAATGCATGTATGAAAAAATTAATATACATGCAGTAATAGCAGAGCTTGGTAAATTCACCTCAACACTTCAACTCTATTTATTTCCTGTTAGAATAAATGTTTTTGAGAAAACTACATGACAAGCCAGTGTTGGATTAGGCACCTTCAGCTGAAGAACCCTGCACCTTGGGCAAGCCATAATTCTCTAAGGTAAAAGGAGAAAGAAATTAATTTTCTATAAGGAAACAGAAATACTGATCCAGAGTGAGTCAGACACTACTGGTGTAGTTGCAGCACCATGAAGTACTTTCCAGTTTCAGCTGTCCACACTAAACAGAAGTGTCCTGTGTTCATACAGTGCAGTTCCATGTCCAACTCATTCTCTTATAAACTGTGCTGTCACGTCTCCATGGAAAGCCATAAGTGAGCATGTTATGGTCTGAGCAGAGTCTGGAGACTTTCTTCCAGCTGTCACTTCCAAGAAGATAATGACTCATCATAAGTTTTGCCACAATTTTAATTTAAGTTGTGCTCCAGGCCAGAGCTTACAAAGTTCTACCTTGGTTTAATGGGAGTTTAGCAAAGAGCTTTTTAAGACTGCTGGAGCAATGCTTGATTTTGGATCAGAGTCTACTTTGTTGCTGAGTCACAGGTGACTAAGGATGTCCAATTCTGTCTCACATATTTAGATTTTACCCACTTGCTTTAATTTATGCAAAAATTGTAAAAAAGCAGCAGACAGACAGCCCAGGCATGCTGGCGTACTTGGATTGTATCTTACCACAAAATCTGGAATGATGCTTTTAACAACATTGAGCTATTTTTCTGACTATCTCTCTTCTAAAGGACATAGCAGACAGTTCAAGAGGACAATGTGCTGCAGTTTATTGCTGAAGTGGAAATAACACTGGAAGTTCAACAGCTAATTTAGCTTGCTACTAGTTGGGAGTAATATAGAGTTCTTGACCTCCTCTTTTTAGTAATTGATGTAGCATCAACAAGGTGTTTGGGCAAAATAATGGGCACCTCTACTGGAGAAAACACATAAATGACAGATGTTACCTACATACATCATCTTTTATCTGGACAAGACAAGTTGTTTGATGAAAGACATGCTGTGCTGGGGCTTTGCACTGTGCTGGGCATGAGGGGCAGCCCTGAGCTCCACATTGCAATGCAATATGAGCAACAGCAGTAATACACTTCCATGAGGCATTTGAATTTCAGGTCTAGAATGTGAAAAAGTCCAGTTATTTTCCAAGTCCAGTTATTTTCCAGTTATTTTCCTAAAGCAGAGCATCAAGCAAGGCTTTCAAAAGTCCCAGTAAACTTAAGCCAATAGGGAGCACAGCTAAAAAAAATCTCATTCCTTATTTATGTATTTATAGCTTCATATGTCTCATGAATAAAGCAAAAGTCACTTTAAGTATAAGCAGTTGCATTTAATACTAGTGAAATACAGAATCAACACACTGCTAACATACCTTCAAAGTAAACTCTAATAAGTATAGAAGTTTCAGGATAGATATCAGAGCTGGACTGAGCTTTGCTTCACTCTGAAAAGTCATTCCTCTAATGTCTGTGTCTCTGAATCAGATATTTTAATCCTCTTAGAAGACTTTAAATGATCCACTCAAAGAGTAACTCTGCCATTTCTGTACTTAACTAATAGCAAAACTTTGACAGGAAATTAATTTTGTTCACAAATTTCTGATCATGAAATCTCTTAATGAGAGAAATTTGTTCATTTTACTGGCAACCAAGGAAGAAGACTTCTAAAGTTTAGGTTAAGATGTTTGAAGATGGGTGATGGATTTCCCTACCTTTGAAAAATCCAAGGGATTTGATATGTATGTAGGACAATAAAATATAAACGTGCATGGAGTGCTCATTCAGCTGTACTTGACAGAGCAGGCTCCTACTTTTATAAGCTTTTTAATTTCACTGGTATTAACATGGAAGTCACAAATTCAGTAATAAATATAGAATAATTACTCTGGCAGCCATATCCATCATCTTGCCTTGGCCTCAGAGTCAAGTGATAATTACTGGACTCAAGTACTGCTATCTTGCTCCAATGGATGGATTTTCCTCAAGTACCTGTGCATTCTCTTGTCATGTCCACCTTGCTTGTGAACATTTACATGGGCTATTTTTTTATTCCAGAATAAATATAAATTCAACCTGAAACGCACAGGCAACCTTTTTTCTTCAGTCACTGGTGTAATAGCCCAACATTCTTTTGAAACATTTTCCTGATTATACTGTCACCATGCAGACTTTACTACCACTTAAAATAGCAGTGTATGCCAGACTTCTGACCTACAAACCAGGACAGCGGTCCTTTGATTTTCCACCATTGATACAGTAATGTCATACTGTTATTTTTAAACACTTGGAACACACCATGCCACCCAATCTGGTATTAGCAAGTCTTGCCTAGGAGATTTCTCTTCTGCTGCTCCAGTGGAGCAGTTCATGCTGCTTTTTCCTGTCTTTAGCTCAGCACTAGCATTTGAGATACAATCAGGGAAATTTATTTTTTTTAACATGTGCTTGATTTCTAAGTATTTTTTAAGAGTGATCATGAATGATTGTTAGAAATCATAGGTATCTTTACATATATAAAAGAAATAAAGTCAACTAAGCTGAAATGAAACCAATTTTCCACTATTTAAGATGCTAACATGTTAGCAATGGAAGCACTATTGCATTCAAAGAAAAACCTGTAATGTTTTTATGTCCCTCACTGAAGCCTGAAGATGCTGCAGAGACTTTACATATCAGTCTTTGAAAATTAAGTGCATGATCATTCAAATACAGTCCCATGATGCATTCACATAATTTGACTTAAATACTTACACAATTTCTGACTACTGACTCACAACCATATCTGGTTCAGCTAATTTGTAGTGACTTTATCCACAGAACTGTAATATACAGCCCACTTACCCATCAATTAAGGAGGAAATAACCCCAACTCCTAACACTAAGGTATGACTGCTAGGCTAATGCTACGCCTGTTTAGTAAGCTTGACATCAGCCTTGTCTCTGGCACGAGCAGCACACTCAGCTTGGTTTCCTAAAGTGGTATCTTCAGACACACTGAGTCATCTGAACCTGTGGGTGAAGATGATAGTGATGACAGTGCTCCTGGAAGCATTTCTAACTTCCCACTCAGTGAACAAAGCTCCCTGTTTTGTTTGGCATGCACTGAGTGAGGTTACCCTGAACCTCAGGGGAAGAAGGCTCTGAAAGACTGACATCTTCAGCAAAGAGGTGAGTTTTTCTTGTCATCTCAGAGGAGTTTCAAAGCAACTCTGCCTTCTGGCCTTAAGTGACAGAATGACTCTCTTGCTTGTTCAATGAAAAAGTTAGTGCTACTGCTGAAAGAGCTGCTGCTGATTCTATGCTCCTGTTGGGGTCTGTGAAGGGGATTTATCAGGCATATAAAGTCCAACAAGCCATTTTTATTCTTGGCCTGTACCCACCAACACTCCACCACCCCCATTTACAGTTTGGGAAGGGGTGTTGTAGCATATAGCAGCTGTTCAGTGGAACACCTTGCAGGAGATGAATATGGGATATATGCATGAAATGGGGCAGATAGGCATCTTTGGGAGAGGGAGACATGAACTGCAGAGAGAAACCTTGTTACCCTCCTACAGTCCTCTCAAACTCATCCCTTCTAATGAAATGGATAGAAGGTCTTACTAGAAGGATTCTTAAACCAAAGTAGTTGTTGATCATCCTTCCACCCTCTTGGTGAGCACAGCAAATCCTGTGCAGTGGCTTTTTCTACAGCAGCAGTGCTTCCCATCCTCCTGTGTTGAATTTCTGGTGATGCTTCTGCCTGTTGGGCTTGAGGATGGTTCTCTAACGCAGCAGACCGAGCAGCAGCAGTTCCAGTTCTATGCTTTAAGGCATTCTTGCCAGCAGTATCATGGATCTACTTGACTCCCTTCAGACAAAAAAGACTGCAGTTTGAAAATCACCACTGTAGGTTTTAATACTGAACTCATGCCACTTGCAAACATGGGATTTCTAGGTGAATCCCTGGAACATGGTAAAACTTCCAGGGACTGGAGAAATCTAGGCAGGAACTGCAGAAAAAAAAACCAAAAAAAAAAACCAAAAAAACCAAACCAAAACAAAAAAAACCCAAAAAAACCCCAAAAAACAAAAAACAACAAAAGAACAAAACCAAACAAAAAAACCAAACCAAAACAAAAAAAACCCAAAACCAACCAAACAAAAAAAACTCCCATAAAAACAGATAGTCTATCATTTTACAGTCTGTTCAGTTTTTGTGACATGGCATAATACTTTAAAAAAGGTTTCCCTATTTTTGTAAAGACAGAGAAGCCACAGGTCTCACAGTTTTTTCTTGTACTTCCCAATGAGAATTTTGGAATATGAATCTCTTTCATCAGCTTCACCTCAGCTATGCATGACAGTTGTCAGTCTCAAAGGAGCTGGTCTCTTTTTGGACATCTTTTCAATAAACCAATTGAAGTGTATGAAAAACACTGCAGAATTGAAGTTTAGGTCAAGCATGGCTCTATCATGTCAGTAGCTTCAGTACCCATCAGTGCATTGACAGTGATTATCTAAATAAATTCATATAGAGATATGCCCTGCTTGCTCAGTCACTGAACAAAATACTTGAGCCTACAGCTCCTCTCTCTAAAGCAGGGAGCTTCTCACACTGGGTCCTATATTTAGTGCTGATGGAGGATTTACACAGAACTCTTAGAGTAAACAGACTTATATGGCAGCAATAGCTAGGGTTCCCAAAGTAAGTGTTGGTGCTTAATGTTCCATGTGAACTGCAGAAATGTAGGTTACTCCAGACAGAGTACTCACTGATGTTATCCACTATTTGCAGAAAACCAATGGATGACAGAATTCCCACTTCACAAAGCAAAAGGGGTGGAGAATATTGTACTTGGGTTCCCTTGAGAAAATGTGACATGGGTATAAAATCTCTCACTGCTTGTGTTTTACCCGTAGGGCTTAATTAGGTCTGATGAAGGTTAATAATTATGAATAGGTAAATCTCAAAGTTTACAGCATCTAGATTTTACCTGAATGAGCGCCTTTTACTTCAGAGACCAATCACTCTGCTCTCCTCAACAGAGATTAATTGGGTGACCTGATCCCAGGCTCCTAGTGACCCCTCTGCTCAGCTTTGAGAGGGCTGTCTTCCAGGAGGCATCAGGAAATCCCTAATTGCAAGCTGCTGCTTTTTAGTTCTCAGGAGGAGGATTTGACTGCATTGCTGTGTCTGGTGAGTGAGTTCTCTCACACACCTAGAAGATTTTAAGCATGTTATTTAGATGGCAGGAACTACTGTGTCTCTCTGCACCAGAATGATGAAATGGACTGTGTTTGTTTTTTGGGGTTTTTTTTTTGTGTGTGTGTAAGAAGCTTTGTCTTTGAGCATTTTCAGGAGTGTTTTCTTTTTCCAATCAAATGGCTTTTAATTCATTGCTTTTCCTTGCATATATGCTGCAGAATCCCATAAAGCAACTGGAGGGAACAGCCTCCGTTCTGGGCATTTAGCACTTTCATCCATAAAACACATCACACATAACAGCTATTCCTCATAATGTTCTTGTAGGTAAAGCATTAGAGCTAGGTAAATAACTCACTAGCAACAGTTTAAGGAATTAAAGCCCATTTTGCCTGTAAACTATTGCTAATTCATTTCAATGTTTTTTTCCTTCCACTCCCCATCTCTCCACTGCACTGTTTGCATAACATGGAATTGGGATTTCTGGTGCCCTTCCTTAGGAGATGTGGCACTATATGATCCCTTGGCCACATATGGAAATTTCCATGCATCAAAAATGGATATTGCCAGTGGTTCATGTTCAAGTTCTTTGGGAAAACTGTGTCATCTTGGGCGTGCAGCTTTGTGGATAAGTTGACAAACTGCACAATGTTCAGTGAGGGGCTTCCCACTTCCCCCTCCCAGAAATCACCCTTCCCATGGCCACACATTCCCACCTCTTCTCTTGGGCTGGCTCTGGTGATTGCCAGGACTGTCTGTGAAACTGCCATGGACCTCCCTGAGAGCAGAAAGCAAAAGCAGTGAACAGCTCTGGCAAGCTAAATGCTGTGTCAGCAAGTTAAACTGACCCACAGAAAGGAGTTGTATCCCAGTCAGTTTTTCTTTTATGGTGATGAGAAAAAATGACACTTTTCTTCCTTTTCACTGTGGGGAGTGTGCAGTCTTAGTGTTGAAAAGAATCATGGATAAATAGAGAAATATAGTAAGAATATAAAAGAAAAAAAAGAGTATTTTTATAATATTTGAGCAACAGATCTCTCACTTCCTTTGTTCGAAGCATGTCACGGTGTGACTTGGGTTTGCCGATTTTAATATATTTAATTTCTATTAGAGACAGGACCCAGGAATAGAGACAAGGCAGGCTCAAAATTTAAAAAGGTACAAGAAGAAATTTATTAATAACACAAAAATAATTCAGAATACAATTCTTAGATTATTCCCTCCTCCCTTCATTCCACATTTCTTACCAACAACACACAGAGAACACTTCAGTCAGTTATCTACCCAAATAATCAGTTCAGTTCACTTAAGAGAGTAAAGTTCCTTTTTTAGTTATGGCTTAAGGGGTGTCTTCACCTTCAGTCTGCATCTGCCTGTAACCTACAGAACCACGAATTTTCCTCTCATTCCCCACAGTCCTTCCAGAGCTGTGTTGTGTTATGGGTTACAATGCACACATAGGGTACTACTTTTAAAGGCAGGCTGCTGAAAAACAAATATCTCTTCATCTCCTTCTCTATCAAGTGTCTCTGTCCATATTCCAGTCCCAAAAGAGAGAGCTCAATTTCCCGAGGCAAAAAAGTCTTCATCTCAAGCACCCATCCTCCCTAAGTATATTTCACAGTTTAAAGGAATTTTAGTGAAGTCACAATCTCCTCATAGCCCCATAAAAAAGGCTACTTATCAGTTGCATCTTTTCAATCTCTTCCCATGAGGAACTTTATCTTCATTCTGCCGACTTCTGTGGACTCCATGCTTTATTCCTTCTCATTAAGGGGGGCTCAGGTGATCAAGAATCTTATCCAGGCATTAAGAAGTTAAAATTGTACCCAGATCGTGAAGAAGCCACGCGGTCAGCTGGAGGCCTCTTCTGGCACGTGGAGAGCCGAGCCGAGCCAGGCCAGGGGCCACTAGTGCCAGGGCTGGTGCCTGAGCCATGCGGCCGCTGCCCGGGGCCAGGGTGCCGTGCCGAGCCCCAGACTGAGCCTGGAGCCAGGCTGGGACCCCGGCCAGAGACCTCCCGCACCTCCCGAGACCGGAAGCCAAAAGAACCCCGAGTTAACTTGATCTACTGCGATTTGTGAAAGCAAAATAACTTTTCATTGGTTTCCGGAGCTGTCCATCACCAAATCAGCTCTCTGATTGGTGCCAGCAGCTCACAGGGGAAGCCCTCGGAGACGGGACAGCCCCCTCCATTACTGGGCCACATGGAGCTTTCCCTGAGGGGAAGCCAACCCTCCGCCCAGGCACGTGAAACCAACACAAAGCAGGAAATTGTGTGTTGTTCTTTTTCTTTTATTTAAGCAATCTTTGTTATCTGCTATTTTCCATGACTAGGCAATGGCCTCCAGGCTTTGCACTGCACCAACTCTGGTAGTCCTCAGACAGAAAATCCATGAATGCAAGACAGATGGGACAGTCCAGAGCTGAAGAAAGAAGCTGAAGAAGAAAGTAGTGAAGTGGATAATTTCCCAACAACACCTCATCATATTGTGGATATAACTGAAAATCCAAAATGTGGTTATGCATAATGTGAGACCACACAGCTATCATCTATCGCTCTCTTTAGGGTTTTGCATGAAATTTTATTTACTTTTCTAGCTTATCAGCATAAATGCATGCAGAAAATAATTTTGTAAATCCTAGAGCAACTGCATGACAGAAAAAGTACCCAGTTAATTATATATTACTGGAAATATGTTGCTCTGGATTGATTGCCTTGTTTTGGAAAGCACTTGTACATGAAATATTTGATGAAGAATAACAATAGGAAGCAGGAAATCCAAAACTCAAGAGAAGAAATAAATCTGAAGGAAACAGAGTGAGGCAAATAAAACACAGAAAAAAATAAAAGGGCTTTTGTCTCCAGGAAAAAGTGGTGAATATTGTTACTCAGTTGACTCAAAGTCAGATCAGGTTGAGGGTTTTGATTCAGGAGGTTGCTTAAACGTATCCCTCTGCATCTGAGTAATTCCCCTGGGACTACTTACATGTTTAATTTAAACTTGTATTTAAAATGCTTGCCTTCTGAAGGATATAGTACATAAAGACTGAGTAACACTTCTTGGTGTGATGCTAAACAGCCACATGTTCTGTGCCAGATGCAATTCTTAGAATTGCTGCATCTGGTCACGTGTATATGTGCTGGGTTTTGTCTGCATTAGCAACATCTGCAAGTTTTGCTCCTTTCAGCTGGGAGTGAATCCAGTGCTCTATTTTGGGAATTACTCTGCTGCCAGAACACCCCTAGCAAACTACCTCCATTCATAACAAGAGAGTTCATAATCTGTTCTTCTAAACTTTTTCTTAATTATAAAGAGCTTAAAACTGTGAATGGTACTATTGAATCTCACTATTTTTTAGCTAATTACTGACATTATTTCTATTTTGGGGGGGTATATTTTCATCTTTGGAATTCAGTCAGATCTTCTCCTATAAAGCCAAGTTTCATCATTATTCTGTGCTAAAGGCTGAATTTTAAAGCATGCCAATACAGCTGGCATGACATTGGCCTTCCTAATTCAAGGACACAAAGGATTACCCTAAACTATAAGCAGAAAAAAATCACATTTGTTCCATTAATCAAGGTTTTTGTGGGGTTTTTTGTCAAATATGATTCATACTTGCCTCACAGCAAGGTGTCTGAGCAACTTGGTGTTTCCTGGAAGCCCTTTGGTTAGTAGGAGCTGAGCATTGAACCATGCAGTTTGTCACCTGCCACACTATTTACAGAGCCAATGAATGGGAACAAAATAGTGCAGAGCAGAAACTGTCAATAATTCACACTTGGTGACGGCAGGAAAACTTCAGCAAGTCCCATCATTTCAGTTGATAAACAGTAACAGATTCTCTTTCTTTCAGCTCTTGATTCCTCCACAGATTTTTTTCCAACTATACTTTAAAAAAGTTTTAAAAGAAATAAAAAGAAATAAGAAGAATTTTTTGGAAACCAGAAAATCCTGTGTTCCTTATAAAACTTGGAATTGTAATACTTGGTGTGTCAAAAAATGATGGAGCTCGTGCCTTCAGGAATAAAAGGAAATAATGGAACAAGCTGTTCCCTGGGCAGAGGAAACAAAAAGCCTGGCTTTCAGCATATCTTTCTTCCACTCTTTCACTCTCTTAACTGTTTGAGTGTCTGATTGCCCAAGAAAAATAAGATTGTCATTTTATTTGTCTTCTTTCCCAGTGGGAACTAACAGCCCTTTATCTTCTCACTTTGTTTTCACCAAACTCAGAGAATCTCTGTCAAATCTGATTAAAATGCAGCAATGGATTAGAAATCAGAAGACCAGCTTGTACCTACACATGCAGAATGAGTGATGAAACAAGCCTCGTTTCAATGGGAGATCAAGCTAATGTCCTCCCACTCAGTGAGATATTTCTGAAATTTTGCTCTAGAAACCAAGGCAGTTCTGTCTGCCACAGAGAAAATGTCCACAATCAAATGCAAACACAAAATGTCAGCTAAGGCAACTCTTTATTTCATTAATTCAGTATAAAGGGTATGAAAACTTCGGGGTGAGAAGACACATTGCCACCTCACAGTACAGTTTGTGCCATGAGTGAGTAAGCACAACTGAGCACGGCTGAGGCAGCAGGCTCCATCCTCCAGGGCTGTGGAGGGGATGTCTGAGTGGAGAACGAGGGCTGGGATTGTTTGAGGCTCTGTGAAAGACCACAGCCTCATATGTTCACACAAGTCTTGCCCAACATTGTCCTCGTTTTCTGACAGTCTTAGTTTAATAATGAATTTTAGACAGAGCTTGAATGAAAGATGCTTTATAATATCCTGTAAAGTCCTGAGTGACTCCACTGAAAATTTCCTCGTGTCTTTGATGAAAGATCTCTGGCTATGTAAAAATCTTTCTTGATTAGTGAAGTCAGCTACTGTTGGGATGATTTGGGTGGATTTATTTCCTCTTTTAAATTCAAATTACCTCCAAATAAGTTTTCAAGGCACTGCCTATAGATTAAAGGATAGGAGGAATGTGACACAGAATATTTCAGTAGAAGATTTTCCTCAGAAAACTAATCACTTGGGATTCTAGTTCTGTTAAATGAGTTCTCCAAGCAGGCTCAGAAGTTTCAGCTGCAGAATATATCTGACCCAAAATGTTACTGAATACAGTCAACATTCCATAGAGGGCAGCTCAACAAGGACACCCTGTGCCACATAAGGAGCATTTGGAATATTGGAAATCACATCTTTTGTGTTCTCATGCCTTACCCATGGTTCAGTTTTCTTGTTGCTCCATCCAAAAAGCCTTTTCTCATTAATGCTTGGGGAACAGGATAGGTTCAGCAGACTTGGGAGGTCTCATAGCAGGATAGTGTGGCTGACCGCCCATCATCAGCCCGAGTGCCTCACTCCCAGGCACCTGCTGGGGTGGGCAACTATGAGGAAGGGCCAAGGGGATGGCTAAAACCGAGAAAGATCCTTGGCAGGTGTAAGGGAAGTGTGGTGGCAGTGGAGTGGGGGAGATAGGTGTGTGCCACAGTGGCAAAGAAATTAAAGGAGAGAGGTTGGTGGCTGGAGATCTGAGAGCGAGAAGATCAGGCAGAGGAACAGCAGAGCTGCTCTGAAGCACCTGAAAAGGAGAAAGCAGGTTTAAAGATTCCCTTTTTCAAGGACTGTGTATGCAAGTGTGCTGGCTGTGCATTGATTGTCACTTGGGGGGAGAGCAAACACGAAAATTTTTCTTCCCTGACACCTTTCTCTGTGAGATGATGGGACCAATTGGAGGCTGCTCTGCTTGGTGACAGCTGAGAAACCAACTGGAGAATTTAGTCTGCCACTGTGAATTCACATTCTGAAGTTAGTAAACCCCAGGAAAGCTCTTTTGTTTCCGGCCTCTCACAAGGTAACACTGGCCGGTCCGGGCCCCTTCCCATGCGGCCTGGGCAGGGAAGGGCTGGGCCTGGGAGGCCGCTGGGCCCCATTGTTCAACCAGGGGCCCCATTGTTCAACCAGGGGCCCCGATGGCCAGGGGGAGGAGAGGCCCTTTGCTAAAATCCCAGCACCTTCACCCCTGGTGTGGCCATGGCTCGGAGCAGCCGTGGGGTGGCCAAGCCTGCCCAGCCGCCCACAGGGCCGAGGGGAGAGGCAGCTGAGCCCTCTCTGGCAGAGCCCTTCCACACCCTCGCTGGGCAGGGTGCAGGGAGCAAATCCTTTTGCAAGCTACAGGGATGCACTATGAAATTACTATAAACCATGGAAAAAGACATGGGGGTTTGGAGTGTTCAATTTAATAGATCATTGAGTAAAAGTACATGTGTTGAGGATCCTTTGCCCCAAGGGTAAAAGGGGATCTCTGTTCCTGGGGATGGAGTATGAACAGAGAGAAAGAGAGATGAAGAGAACTTTTTGCTTTTTGAATAGTTCATTCTTAAATGTAAATGCCTCATGAGTTTAACACGACCCAAAAGCACAGTTTTGGGAGAGCTGTGAAGATGGGAGGAAAGTGGAAAGTGAAGCCACGAGAAAACAGTTTTTTTCTTTTCTTCTGGTGGAAAAAATCCCTATAGCCAAGCAAAAAGGAGACTCCTCTCCCTAAAGTGAACTGAAAAAGATTATTTAAGTTGGTAAGTGACTGAAGTGTTTCTGTATGTTGCTGTTAAGAAGGAGAAGAGGCTATGGGAGAGGGAAGGAGGCATGGTTTAAACATTTTATTCCGAATTTATTATTTCTTTATATTGTTAGTAAAGTTTTCCTTTACACACTTTAAGGCCCACCTTGCTTTAGCTCCTAATTCTATCTCACAGCAAAAAAATTAGTATATTGAAATTGGCAAATCTAAACTACTACATTAATTAGTGTTTCTGCCTGGTTTCAAACTGGAACCAAGACAGCAAGTCACAGGCTCATTTCAATTTTACATCTTTTGGAAATTCAGAACTGTGAATAAATTGTTATATGACACTCTTCTAGCTTCTTGATTTATTGTTTAAAGGACAGCTTTAAAAAGAGGCATCTCTTTTGAGCAGTTTGAGAATAAAGGAGGGCTGCATTTAAATATATATATATTTTAACAGGAAGGAGGCAGTAAATAACAAACATATCCATAGGTTTGTGCTCCCATACATAATAGCAATATTGAGTACATTCTTGTGTAGCTTAAGAAACAGTGAAATTTCTTTTATCATAAAATTCTCTCACGCCACTTTGAACACATTTTATGAACTAACTTTAGGGCTCGATGTAAATCTGCTCAGAATTCTGAGAAAGGAGAGGTTTATTAATCTGGAAAAAGTGTCTTTGCTTAGAGCCAGCTTTAGAATCCATTTAAAATAGGAATTTTTAACAAGTGAGTAGTATTCCCTCAGTTGCCCTTAGATTTGCTTTCTTTCATAGGTACTGGGCAGAGCCAGTACATTTTCACTCCTGGAAAAAAGTTTTTACATCCCTGAACAGATATTAAACATGATCAGCATAATATCAGTGTATCTGACAAGATTCAGCCCACACAGTTTGTTCCTCCAGAGCTGACAGAGCTCTTGCTAGCCCTTATATCCCAAACTAATCAAATAAGAAAGACTCAATGAGCTCCCACTACTAAAGCAAATGAAGTCGAATACTAGACAATTTTAACAAAACTAATAAGGTTTCAGTCATCAGTGAACATACCAATTCTGCTGAAATGAAATTTCTCAGTGAGCCAAGTGCAAGGCATGTTTAATTCAATATTATTGCCAAATGTTGACTGGCTGTGGAGAGCCCTATCTTCAGATATTCAAATCTAGCCTACTCCAGGCTCATGTAGGGATTCTGTCACTTGCATTATCTTGCAAATGTACCTACTTTTAAAGGGTGCTGTCATTGTCAGGTTTCATAAAGGAGTCATCATGAATCTGAATACATGTTATACTCATCTGATAATTTAAAATTTGAGCCTATGGATATGCCTATTTCTTTTACACTGTAGAATGATTTAAAATGTTTGATTATTTAATTTACTTAGTGAAATTGAAGTAAATTAGCCTGATACTGTTTAAGCTGGAACATAATTTTAATGGTGTAATTCATAGAAGACAGGAAAATTAATGGCCTTTAGCTGCTCCTTTGGATCTTTGGCATTTAAACCCACTGGTTTCCCAGTCTTGACAGTCATGCTGGTAGGTCATACAATGCTGGCTGTTGTGCAATGTTGCATTTTCCTTCTACTCTCCCCCAAGCTAAAGCTAAAGGATATGCAAGAGGAAAAACCTGACCAAGTCATAGCTCATCTCCCTGCTTTTGTCAGACCAGAACCACCCTGGTCACAAAAGTCATCATGTTGTGGAAGGCACACAGCCTTCCTATTAGCATCATATCTGTAAAATCCTGTGCAGAGTCTGACAGGTTGATTTGTGCTATGGACTTTCAGCACTGGCCTTAAACTTAGGCCAAATAACTCCTTTGCAAAAGGCATGTGCAAGATGCCTGGGGCAGATTCCATATGAGACCCAGGTTCTTTTGTCCTTCTTTATCTCTCATGGCCATGTGTTCTGGTTTTGGCTGGGATTTTGGTTAGTTTTCTTCAGAGTGGATGGTATGGGGCCATGTTTTGGATTCGTGCTGGACACAGGGTTGATAAAATAGAGATGTTTTTGTTATTGCTGAACAGACTTACACAGAGCCAAGACCTTTTAGGTTTTTGTATTGCTGACAAGGAAGTTGTGGCTGCATGTGATGTTGGGAGGAGACACAAACAGGACAGGTGACTCAAACTGACAAAAGGGGTATTCCAGACTGTATGACATCATGCCTAGCATATTAGCATGGGGGAGGAAAGAGGAAGTGCAGGGATATGTTTGGAATGATGGAGTTTGTCTTCCCAAGTAACTGTACCATCTAATGGAGCCCTGCTTTCCTGGAAATAGCTGGACACCTGTCTGCCCATGGGAACCCATGAATTCCCTGTTTTGCTTTGTTTGTGTGTGTGGCTTTTACTTTCCCTATAAAACTGTCTTTATCTCAACCCAGAAGTTCTTCAGCTTTTACCCTTCCTATTGTCTCCCCAGTCCTGCTGGTGGGGGACTGAGCATGAGGCTGTTTGGTGCTTGGTGGCAGGCTGGAGTAAAACCATGACACCAAAATTTCCTATGCTTTTTTAGAACTCTCATCCTTCATACTTCATGCTGAACCAGAGGAACCACCATGGTTAGCCTCTGTACAGCTGTCAACCTCACTGTCACACAACCATCTTATACCCACATTCAAAAGTTTGCAATGCTTTCTTCTCCCAATGTTTTGGTGTCTTCTCTATTCTAAGACATTTCATTCAGGTATCCTTTTCTGTTCCAGTATCACAGTGGTGATATCTGAGACATTTATGTGTTTACTATGTTTTAGCATTTAAAGAACAGATCTTATTTTGTTTTGTGTCAGCTTCAGAAAATGTAAAATCTAATTGCTTCTGTTCTATGGTCCTTCTTCCTTTATCAGATCTTTAAAAAGGCTATGACTAACATGTTCCTCCTTACTGTCAAATATCTGGATATGGTTAGTAACAGCATTGTTTTGTCTGTGTTATACTTCAGGAAAACTAATTTTAGATTGGTGATGCATCTATTAGTATTAGCATTTCCCCTCCTACTAAAAACCATGAACAGGTTATCACCAAATTGCTGGAGATTTGCATAGGGGACACTAATTTATTTTATTCTCCTTCATTCACGGCTGTAGTATGTCCCTTTAGGAATGGTAGGTCAGGTGCAGCTTCTTGGAGGGTAAAGCAGATGGTTCCTGTCTATCCAGCAGCTGGGCATACGTGGATGGAAAAACTTTGCAAGACAGGTGAGTGTAGAAGAGTTACAGCAGAGAACTGGGATCCTGCAACTCAGGAGGAGCAGACAGACAGACTTTAGAGGCTGATGGCAAGGACTACCAAGGATGAGAGGGGATTAGTCAAGTTTGTGACAACCTAACAAAGTCACTGACTTGACCAAAAGCAAACTTGTAATCAAGGACGATATGTTTAGGAAACCTTCCTTATTTTTAATTTGCTCGAATTGGTAATTTTGTGCTTTTTCTTTTTAGTCTTTTGGTTTTGGTCCAAGGCTAAATAAAAAATTGCTTTCTGAGTTTCAAAGTCTTTCAATCTTCTTTGGGGATCTCATTATAAAGAAAAGGTCTAGGCAGTTCCCTCGCAAAAACCTTGGCTGACTCTGGTTTCTGTCACAGTTAGGTAGTTAAGATACACTAAATATCTCCCTTGCTTGTAAGCTTCAAACCACTGATCATAATGAGTGAATTCAATGCAACAAAAGACAGATATCCGTGATATTCAGTATTTGTACCATTTGCACAACTTAATGACACCATCTTGCAAGGCCCATGTGAACTGAGCTGTATTCAAAAACCTGTGAGTACCATGCTCTAGGTGACCCTGCTTGGGCAGGAAGGTTGGACTAGATGACCTCCAGTCTTCCTTTCCAGTCCCACCTGTTCTGTGATTCTGTGAACAAGCACCAAGTACAGCAGTACTACTTCTGGACTATTTGATCTCTTTGGGATTTGGGAGTTTCTGCAGTTGATACCTCAAGAGGAATCTTAGTCAGTATATGTTCCTGTCTAGATCACTGGCTCTTTGGGGCTGGTGGTACCAAGCCTTGACTGTCTTCTCCCAATAACTAAGTGTAGCTGAGTGTAACTAAGTGTAAGCCTGATTCAGGTAGGCATTGCCTATATGTTGCTTGTTGTGCCTTCAGACTGAATATTTGTGCCTGATTTGGTGTTTGCTCCTCATCCTGAATCCTGCAGTGTTGATTTAATCTCCTGGTATTTGAGTGTTAGCCACTCCTTTGCCTTTGTTTTTGGTTTCATGTAGTTCCTAATATGAGTGCTCCATGCTGACAGTCCAGCCATCATCAGCTCCTTCTTATTGTCATAGAGACTGGTGTTTCTGCAAGGGTGTCAGCATCTTGGCATGTCACTCTGAGCTTTACACTTTCCAAAGGTAGTGTATGATTTAAATAAAAAAAAAATAAATAAGAATAAAAAATAAAATAAAAAAGAATAATAAAAATAAATATCACATAATAGAAGCCTATGCTTTGTTGCAGATTATATTGGACCATCCTCATCCTGATATTTAGGAAACATATAAAGAATATCTTCAAAAATAACATTAATTTCATTATGTACAAGGTTTCCTTGCCTCTTTGGGGCCCCAACCTAATGTGGAGTTGCTGATTCACTGGGAGAAAGATCTTGTATTGAGAAATTTTCAAATTGACAAGCCATCCCTTATGAGTTGACTATCTTCTGAAGTGCTAGAGAAAAAAAAAAATAAAAGTGACCAGTGCAATTAAATCAGTTTGGTGCTCAGTATGCCAGCAAATGATATGAAAGATGATCCACAGAGACTTTGTAAAGATTTGGTAAAGAAAGAAATGCAATGATATGAAAATGGGAAATGATAACAGCAGTGAAAATATCCAGGTGGCTCATCTAAAAATGATATGTTTGCAGTCTGCTCTTATGTGAAGCAAACCTTAACTGAAGGAAAAATAATCCAAGCTAGGTATTCTGAGGAATAAAAGCAGCAAATGGGCCATGACTGGAAAGAAAACAAAACTAAACAAGTAAGCTCACCTGCAGAATAAAGAGCCATAATTGGTGTTTAATGCATTCTGCACTCTGAGATTGATGCTGATTGTGATAAACAGAGGAAGGCATACATATTTCAGAAAACAAGGGCTAAAAATGAGTAGATAGAGAGGGAGAGATAGGCACATACAGACATGCATAGAGATTCCCTTATGTGCAGATATACATGCATACACAAACACATGCAGACACGTGTGTACATGCAGTTACAGCTGGCTAGATTTCTTATTGAGACTCTGCTGCAGTGATGTGTCAGTGATCTGTGTGTACTGTGTCAAGAAGGTTATTCTCAGATATTTAGGTGTGCTTAGAAGCTTGAGACTCTCCATGTCCTTGGCTTGAAAGCATCTGTGTCTTTGTAAGCTTTTCCTTGCTATGCAAAAGTTTATGAAGAGCTGTGCTGATTCAGACCAGTGCTGGCCCAGTATTCTGTCTCAGCAGTGGACACAGGTTGATTCCTAGGGCAAAGAACAGGGCAAGCACATGATATTTGCCCTCATACATTCCCAACTCATACATTGCAGCTCTGAAGATTTTATAAGCTTGGTAGCCTTTAGTGGAGTTTTATTCCAAATACTCATTTAGCTTCTGCTTGTATCCATGTAAATTTTTTGGCATCCAAAATGGATTGGTCTTTTAGAAAGAGTGGGAAGAGCTTATCTCCTTTGGTTTATTTGCATCAAGCTCATATCAGCCTTATTTCATGACATCACATATACCAGACATACACACATACACAATAATATGTCTCTGTGACTGAAATATTTGGGCTCACTGTGTGTGGCAGAAAAGAGGATGCAAGTATAGAGCTGGGAGCCAAGTTCTCCTGAAAAATATCCCAGGGACCAGGAGTTGCTAGGCGGATTTTGCTGCAATTCACTCTCTGAGTTGTCACTGAAAGTAGGTTTGAGGAAATGACTCACCTGCAAGGACACAGTGGGAAGGACAAGTTATTTATGAACCTTTTAATTTAATTGTTGATATTTAGACTCCATCTGGCATAGTCACTTCAGATTTTCTCTCTTCAGACAAGTTAAGGATCTTAGCTAATACCACAGTAAAACCTGACTTGTTTGACTTTAAAGGCTTTTGTCTTGGAGGAGGAGTTCATTGGAGATGAAAGCTTGGACAGATCTACCTCAAAGCTATGGTCAATATTTATTTCCTCAGTTATGCTTATTAGTTGTATCCTGCTTTATCAAAAATTACCTTGTGTTCCCTATGAAGAGATCCCTAGCATCTGTTGCTTATAGCTTTTTCTTATGTGGTCTCTGTGAAAATCTCCTCATAATAAACAGGTTGGAAGCATTTAAAAAGGATGAGTGTTCCTTTCTCTGTGATTACTAGGATTTTCAAAAGGCATTTTTTTGTGCAGGCTAGGCACCCTCTCAATGCTGAGCATAAATTCCCTGCACTTGTGTTTCTCCATCAGTGAATCTGAGTGGCTGATTAAAGATTTAGCAGTGTTTGAATTTTTTTTTCCACCCTGGCTTTTTTGTCTTCCCCTTTTATTTCACAAAACAATGCAATGTTTTCATGATTTGTAGGGGGTAACAGTCCTTTTGTGTTTAGCAGCAAAATGATCTTTCTCATCTTCACCTACCAATTTTTATAAATGTCACTGTTAATAGTTTAATATTTTAAGTGAAAAGTAACAATTAGGTGGTGCCAGCCCAACAGAAATTTTTACTGTTCAGTACCAGGATGTTACCAGATTTGTTGCTTGTCTCAGAAATGCAGTTCCCACATTTAATCTAGAGGAAGGTGAAAGGCCAGACAAAACATATGAGAATTTAAAAGTGGAAACTTCACAAAAGATTAAAAATTCAATAAAAAATCCTGAAAATGTCCGCAGCAAAAATACCCTAATATGATATGGTGTATATGAACACAATATGATGCTTGGTTGTATAGATGGGGAAATACAAGGGGTCTCAGTGCTGTTTCTGTGTAATGGGAATATGAATTAAGGAGTGGCTCACAAATGATCTAGCACTGAGAGATCTAAACCAATCTGATACCAACCACTATTTTTTTTGTTTTATTTTGATGAGTTGTATCAAAGTTATACTTTTTAATATCCTTTTTCTTTTCATACATTTCCATTTTTTTTTCTTTGTTATCAAGCTTTCTGAAAGTTGAGAAAGCTGTTTTCCTTTATATGGCTAGTTACTGAAACCATGGCAATTCTTTCCCTTTTTCAAATTTGAATGTCCTTATTTGCCACCTTATTGGCTGCCTTCTCTTCTACGAAATAAAGTGTAATTGGTAGTCAGTGTAATATATGTACTCAGCCTGAGAATTTCTGAAACAATTCCAACCTCTTTGTTTTGAAGAATATGTCTTTCCTATATGCCCCATCCACATCCACCCACTCTCAGAATAATTTCTGCAATGCACCATTGTTATGTCTTCCCTTATGCCTACATTTTCTCTCTAAATCTTTCACTCTGACTTCAGATACCACACTCACTTGTGGGGTCTCTGGAGTGTCAAAGCTTCTAGACAGTATTCCAGGCAATGGATGTGACTCTGTTTCAAGCAATTTCTACAACTAACTAATGTATTTCCTTAGACATGTGCCTTTTTTCCCCTTTGGTGCTGTCAGTGAGGCTGTATGGTAATGGCTTTATTTCTTTCCAGAGAGAGCACTGTGCCAAAAGCTGGGGAGTGCTCAGTTCTGTGGTTATCACTGTCCTCTTAAAGTCTTTCTTCCAACCTATTGCAGATTCACTTTTATTTTTCTTCTGAATATTCCTGGGTTTTGTTTCATTTTGCTTTTAAACCTAGTCTGATATGGCACCGAAGAGCCAAAAAAAGAGAAATCAAAACTTGTAATCTGATCTGAGTACATTCTGCAGGCTGACACATTTCAGTTTCTTATTCTGTTATGTTTAAGCCTATTTTCAGAAGTATTTTTTATCTCTGTTCCATGTCTCTGAGGCCTACTACAATCTGATCTTACATTGGAGATTGTACAAACCCAAAAACAGCATGTCAGACTTGCCAAACTGAAATCTGCTATAAATACTTTTTTTTTCTTTTATTTTCTTTTTTTTTTTTTTTTTTTTTTTTTTTTTTTCCACATATGAAGCCAATTATCTTGCAAACAAGTCATTCTTTCTGGGAATGGAGTATTTTTCTATATCTGTATCATGGTTTGTTCTCTTTCACTAACTTTCCGGCTGGTGATTGAGATGCATGCCCAGTGTTCTGCAAATATAATTTGTCTGACCCCCATATATTAGAAAAGATACAGACCTTTATTTCTCTATGCTTTTCCATAGTGTCATCTCTTTTTAGAAGAAAACAAATCCTTGGCTAAATGAGTCTTGCCTTCCAAGAGTCTGTTCTATCTGTGGAAAATTCTAGATTCATTAGTACAATATTATGCTGTTGCATTTTGCCATTTGACAGCTTTTATCTTGTTTCATGATGCTTTTCCTCCTCCATTGAACATACTAGCTGATAAATATTGGTGAAAATTTATAAACAGCTAATATCAGACTATACAACTAACATTAACTGAAGCTTGGGCTGCAGGCTGGGCTGCAGCTGCTTTGTGCATGGATTTATGTGGATTTATGTGGAGCTCAGAAATCAGAGAGGATGAAGCACTTTGTCAAAATTTACTGACATCCCAAAAAACACCACAATGATCTCAAGGGCACTGATGACTGCATCAGTCCATAGTCAAATATTGCATTAAGAGCTATTCTAGACCTGTAATTAGCTCAGTGTGGAGATAAGACACTGAGAGCCTCATCCTATGTAAGAAACCCCAATATATCCCTGTTTCTGCCAAATTAAAAAGAACTTCTTTTTTTCTTTCTTCTTTAAAAATAAAAAGACCAAAAAGGAATAAAAATGTTTTGTTTTGTTTTGTATTCTGAACAGCTGGTAACCATTGTCTGCATAACCATGATCAGCACAATGGCTTTGATGAGACTAAGCCCACACAGTTTGTTCCTCCAAAGTACCCCAAGTTTCCTGCCAGCCATTCTGTATTTGCTACAGCCCAACCTAATAAAAAAGACTGAATGAACTCTCATGAATGATGCAAATGAAGCCAAATGTGCTGCCCCAAAAGAAATAAGACTTATGTCATTATCAGTCACTTTTATTATGCTGGAAGGGAATATTCTCAATAAGCCTCATGCAAACTATACCTAAGCCACAACCTTTGTCTCTCTCTCTTTTTTTTTTTTTTTTTTTTTAATAATTGCTGAGGTTATATACAGTGTTGGCACCTTTTAAAGCATCTTTCATAAACTCTGTCCAGATGCCATGTGACACAAAAAGTTTTATAGTGTGTCCTGCCCACCAGCAGTGTCAGTATAGCCAGTTTCTTCGTCTCCATGGGTGATGTTTTATCTGGATTTTCTTTATAAATTGTAACATCAATACCTAGGCATTTTAGCTGGCTCTGTACAGGTCAGCTCAGGTTCAGCCAGGGCTCATATTACCACTGGAAACTCAATCATACACTTGTGCAATTTGAGTGAAAAAAGGGCAAGGTAACTTTAGAAGCTTGAATCCTCTAATTCAATCCCAAAGCATGTTGTTAACTTTTTTCTACTACCTTGTAGGTTTAATGTGGCACCAGAAGGATTTGACTAGAGGGAGACTAATATCTGCTAACACTGTTGCTAACATATTGCTTTACTCGTGGGTTATTTCACTTCGTATTTTATTAGCAGTGGGACAGACAGCACTGCCTGCTATTAAAATTAGTGAATGTCGCCCTTGAAACTCCCCTCAGTTTCTTATAACTTTGTCTAGACTTTAAACTACTGATGTTTGAAATGCTGATAAGGTCTGTCTGCCTCTGTCTGCTTTTGTTTGGTTTATTTAGGTATATATTTTCAATACATTCCAGCTATTTTAGAGAATAATGCCTGAAAAGCTTTGGTCGTTTCACACAGGTTGAAAAAGGAAATGGTACCTGGTGGTCTTTTTCTTTAAGCATCAGTAATTTTTATTTTCTGTTCCTCATTACCTGAAGTAAGGTCAAGAAGCTTAGTGAGGAGAGACTGTTAGGATAGGGAGGTATTTGTACAAGATAGCTTGTATTTGTACAAGGACTAAGCTGTTTCAAAAAGACTCTTAAAATATGGTCATTGCTCATGGATAAAATTCCCCAAACTTTCTATCTCTGTTGAGCACAATCGAGTGGGATGCTGTACAACATCTGGCAAATGCAGCTGAAAGCAGTAGAATTCTCATCTTCATTTGGCCAACTGGACTATGAGTAACAAGGTTGTTTCAAAGGTCTCCATGCTGTTGTGATGAAGCTCAGAAAAAAAAAAAAAAAAAAAAAAATCTGCTTCCTTTCAGAGAAAGAGAAGAAGAAAACAAGCCTGTAGAAAAAATGAGAGTTTGTCAAGGAGCTCCTTAGGAAGGAGAAATAGAACTGGAGATTGGTAAACAACAGGAGAAAAAGATGCAGAGTGGGAAGGCAAAAAAATTGGGAATAAGGACCAACAGAGGTCGATAAAGATGATGAAAGGGGCTGGAAAATAATTTACAGTGAGGTAAATGGAAATTTATAAGCAAAGAAGAGGGAAAAGCCCAGAATGCCCAACTTTAAAAACAGACCACATATGTATGGTTAAGTGCCTCGTGACATTTGCAAGATCTAGTTTTTCCAGTTTGTATGAAATTGCAAAATTTCATGATTAGGACTTGAGGGTATGTTCCAAAAAGGCAAAGGAAACAAAAGATTTTAAAACCCCCCAAAAATACAAAAACTTTTCAGACTAAATTGTGAATAAAGGAAAAAAGTCAGGTGACATGTTTTTCATTCAGAGTTCAAAATGTTGAATATAACTTTTGTCATTTATCCCCTTAAGCAGTTACCCTGCTGTAAAATAAAATACATCTAAAATAGTGGTTTTGAATTACAAGTATAACTGTGTTATTCTGAAGCTATGATGAGCTAACATTTTTTAGTTAAGAAAAAATAAATTCAAAGCATTCATGCCTGCACATTCCCCAAAATTATTTTCTTTTATTACATCATCGATTTGCAAGAAAAAATGTTCATATAGGAAAGCATCAAACTAATTTTATATTCAAATTTCAGTTTGCTGGTGAGTCAGCACAAACAGTGTAGTGTGCACTTTTTTAGGAATGAGGCTTCCTTTTCTGTGGTATAGCAGTCACAAAATTTGGAAGACATGCAAAATTTTGAAAAGGTGCAGCTAATGAAAAAAGGCATCACAGAAAGCAAATGCAGAAAAAGGCACTGAAAATCATATAAAGCAGGTATTTCACTGGTGGTCTTTTTACTGTGTTTTCTTCATTTTCTAGATATCTGGTTTGATACCTCAGGGTCTCATTTGCAGAAAGAGAGATAACTTTCAAACGCTTTTGAAATCCATGGAAACTGTCTTTTGATACAGTTGCTGTATACAGTAAATCCTTTGAAAAAGTAGGCTCAAGGTATTTCAGAAGGAGCAACCGGAATTAGTGGGTATTTTTTGCCTTAATCTCTCTGTGCTAGGATTTCCCATCTGTAAAACGGTGATACCGATATAGCGATGCTAATGTGTGGCAAATGCCGTGTCTACCTCATATTGCTGGAGTGCTGAACTGCACATCTTCAGCAGTTTTCTTTCAATGCAAGTTTTCTTTTCTGGACTGAGTATGAAAGAGTAATTGCTTTCTCTCTGTGATCGCAATTCAGCAGGAGAAAGTCATGTGAGCAATCTCGAACTTCTCACAGAGGAGAATTGGAAAATATTTTTAAACTACTGAACTCAAGTCATTTAATCTTTCCTGCTTACTGCAGTGTATTGAATTTTTGAGACCAAACAGTGTAGATTTCAGCTAGCTTTATAGCCTTGACTGTTTATAGAGCATTTATATTAAAAAAAAAATAAAAAAGCTAACATGATGTAGGTGCTTCTTAAATTTACCATAAAATGAATAAATTTACAGGAATATTAAGAACAGGTATGTGAATCTATTGCATAATGGTTAATCATTCTCTGAGTGACTAACACTTATGACCTTTATTCTCCAATTAGGTTTATAGATGCAGAAAGACAAAATTGCAAGAGACATTGCAAATAAAATATTTAATTTAAAGATGAAATGAAAATCTTCCAGATGCCTAACAGTGAAAGGTTAAAATTTACTCTTTGAGAAAATGCAAACCTGAAACATGAAAAAACATTTCAGCATTGTATTTCCACCCAAATAAAAGCTTCTGTGGGTTGATAAAAATAAATGTTACCAAATGCCATTGCCATAATTTTTCTTCTAAGTCTACCTGTATAATGCATTAAAACTATCAATTATGCGTCTAAGATTGTAAAGAGCAAGGCCAATTTGTATTTATCAGGCTTCTCAGTTGCACAAATTGCTGAGATACAGCTTTAAGCTTTTCCAATGACAGCCCATATTTTCTACAGGAAGCAATGAAGCCAGAGGGCTTATTGCTTCTGACTTAGCTCCCAGCCCTTATTCTTTTGTCTGCTGGTTGTTTTTTTTTTTTTTTTGGTTGCCTTTTAAAAATCTCTTTTGGATTTATGTCAGCACTCCTGGTAGCATGTAAAACTAGTAACAACTCAGAGCAGCTGTGTTACTGGAGCAACAGTAAGGGCCAGCTCTTCAGATCCCATCAGCCAGGAGGGAACCATGTAGTGGCAGCAATCTACCTTAGAAGTGTTTACCTCTCCCTGGAAATTGATGCTCAGTACTATTAAATAATCTCCCATCATCTCCAGGGCTGTCACAGAGTTGCAGAGGCTGCTCATCCTTTCTCAGGTGATGGAGCCATCCTGATTCACTAGTGAGGAGGTCAACATCTGTCTTACTTTGTATGTACTGCTCCCCTGGAAAAAGTACACAGGAGAGCCTGGACTTGTCCAATCTATTCCTGAATTGCTAAGACACTTCCCAAGATATACCATTTATTACTGTTGTTTGTTTATCTATCATGTAGTTTTAGCAAGAACCCAGAGATGCAGACTCATTTGGAAAGAAGAACATCCAAAGAATGTCAAAGAAAAGGCAGTACTTGCAGGCAGAAATGCACAAAGTAATAAAATGACTTGCCTACAATCCCAAAATAAGTCAAGGTCAGGGACAGAATGAAGGCTGTACAAGAGCCACCACTTTTATTTATCCTCACATCATTCTACCACTGTTTAGTTTCAGAAGATTTGAACTTCTCAGTGGTTTCCTATGTAAAACGATGGCAGAGCAGAACAAAGACAGCTGAATAAGTATATCAGGGCACAGAATGTTAGGGCTGGCTGCTACACTGGTACAATACCTACTGCAATGGCTGCCTGGGGAGAGTGTGTTTGCAGAGTGTGGCAGGAACAGCTTCTGCAAGACAAAGTACTGCACATTTGACTGCTATGGTTGGTGGTTTTTCTGTCAAGTAAGCACTGGCAGAGGATACAGGGTGCACCTCTGAGACCCAGACTCAAGACATTTTGTTCCAGTTTCAGCAAGGGTCTGTGCTTCTCCATGAGCTGCTCAGTGCAGTTGTATTGAAATTTTCTTCCATTAGGCCACTGCCTGTGCTCAGTAAAAGCAAAATACAGTGCAAGTCCCAGCTGAGAGGCAGATGGACTGTTTCAATTCACACAAGGGCCCACTGGGAGGTATGAATACTTTTTTTTTTTTTTTTTTTTCAGGTGCACTCTGATGTCCATCACACATGAAGCAGGATATAAATCAATCTCAGGGCGAATGAGGGCCATTCCCTCTGTCTCTCACAGTCTCTTTGTGAATCTCACTTCTTTGTGGGAAATCTTCATGTACCTCAATGATTCTGGGAAAAAAAAAAATGGTGGATTCCCTGCCAAAAAGAGAAGGATCTGTAGACATCGCACTGTGAACAAGGAGAGCTGATTCAGACCAAGTGATTCTTTTTTCCCCACATATTTTAGTATGGCTGAAATATTTTTTTTCCAAAGGTGCTTGGCAACTGAAATGTTCTCTGTTGCTGGAACTGGAGTTATCACTAAGGTGAATCTTTATTACAGTTATAGGGAAAAGTAGAAAGTGAGTGAAGCAGAGATCAGTGAGGGAGAAACAGAGGATGCAAAACTTGCCCCCTCCTTCGGCAATTTCCACCAACTGACACAAACAGGAGCTGCTCCAGACCCCAGTGCTTTGTCTCTCACATGAGAAGAGCCATGGAGGCAGAGAGCAGAAAAAGGAGGGTACCCCACAACAGCACTGGAATCAAAATTAGTCACTTCCAAGCACGGGGCAAGTACTCTGCTGTGAGCTGAGCTTGCTCTGGCTCAGATATGTGGTCCCAGCATGCCAGGCCCTCATTTACTCACCCAGGCACCCTTCCTTTCTCTCACTTTCTCATAGCTAGGCTATCTTTGGGATTCCTTTCTGAAGAGCTGCTTGTTTACAATTCTTGATGGAGCTTACTACTTGTAAGAAGAAAAGTGTTGCTCATTTTTAAGCTGCCTCCCATTGTAGTTTATGTTCTTTGGTCTATGGAACATGAGCTGAAGTTTCAGTCTCTACAAGGACAAAAAAAATTGGAGCTTATCTCCTTTCTTACAGCATAGCTGTTGTTCTGGGCCATTCTTAACAGAATTTAAGGGGCTGATTAGGCTTCAGTGGATATCTTCCAACTAGGACAGTGTTTCTAAACTGCTTATATATATGCAAAGATCACTGAAGGTTTTTTAGTCTCTTCCAGTTTTTCTGTTCTGTTACTTTAGCCCATCAAACTTCTATTTCTGCCTCTTTCCATCATTTTGACATGTCTAGCTACATAAAGGAATTGAGTAGGATGCTTATCTCTGAACTAACAGCATTGCAGAGCTCTTCAATTCTACTCTTTTACAAATGTACTTTAGGGAAAACAATATAGGAAAAAGAAATATGCAGGTGTATGTTTTGTGCTTCCATATGAGAAAAAATAATTACATTTGCTTGGTATATGATTGCTGATGAATCCTTTCAGAGGAGAATACACTTGAACACAAATTTTAATGATGGAGGAAAGCATCAGCATAATTCCTTTCAGATTCTTATGGACCTCCCCCCTTTAGGTCATGCCATCTTTCTCTGTCTGCTTCTCTACATTAATACAGTTAATAATCCTGATCTCTCATTTATCTTTTGTAGAACAGAGATCTCAAGGCCATGCCTCCACAGAGGCACAGCTGATTCATTAGCTGGGTTTAGCCAGAGTACCTTCCTCTGAAAAAGTTTCCTGCAGTGGTACAAATGGAATGGCTCTGTCACCTGACAGTAGCTGATTTCCTCAGAGTTTTTCTAATTTGAGCCTCTATGTCTGCCACAGAAAAAATAAATATTCATCTTACTAAGGGATTCAGACCTAGTCGTGTTTTTTAGCAATGTAAATCATGGAAACTTGAGTGCCATTACCCACCCCAGTAAAGGCTTTATTTAGTTTAATACTGAGTGAAACAGAGTAGCTTTTAGAGTTAAAACTGCCTTCATTGGCCTAGGTATTTCTCTATGTTACATGCCAGGGAGCAGTCCTGCCAGGGAAGATGACTAATGTCTCTGTGGTTTTCTACTTTATGGTATAATGGCTCACAGGTTCCTAGAGGTGGATTCCAATCCCTTCAGAAAGGGGACTGAATTTAACTGAGTTCTCCTACATTCAATTTTTTTAGCTGTAGAGCTTTTTTCCACAACCATAGATCTGCCTCACATCCTATCTCATTTTTCATGGAGTCCAGCCCATGAGGCAGCAGGGCAGCTCCAGGTTTGCAGACCAGAGCTGCTCAGGGCATGGTTGGAGGTCTGTGGAACCTTTGCCAATGAGAAGCTGAGCACCTCTGGGCTTCAGGTGTCTTCAGGGTGAGTTGGCAGCTTAAGCAGGATGTGTGGCTGTGGGTGCTTGGCAGATTTACCTTTGCTTCTGTAGATGAAACAGCACCTAGACCTTGAGGGGCTCGCCCTTTGGTGACACCAGTGAGATTCAGGACATGTTCTCACCTTCAGGTGTGTCCTGCTGAGGTGGTGGGCAGTCATCACATCAGGGCAGTTTATCCCTGTAAGAATTGCAGCTCAAACCCTCTCCTCTCCCCAGCTGCCCTTAGGGCTGCATCATGGCACCTCTCCATCCAGACAGGCTTGAAACTTGGAAGCAAATTCTGAAACCATGAGGTGCTATCCCTTCAGTTTCAGTCCTTCAAAGCTATGGACATTGTAGTTCAGAATATCTGAGTAGTCATGCACCCATGTATGAATCAGCCAACATGGTAGATGCTGCAAGTAGATGGCATAACTCCAGACACAGTGGGAATTTTAATCTCCTATTGATCCTGCAGATCACGGACTCCAGCTTGACTGTACAATGAGTAACATGGAACAGCAACGTCTCCTGGTAATGAATTTTCAACACTTTGAACTATTTAAATCAATAATTGTATTTTCAGCTTTGTCAGATGAATCCTATCCTTCAAAGACACATCCTCACATTTTATGTTTTCCAGGAAAGTTGCTCATCAGGCAAGCTGGGCCCAGCACAGGCAACCTGTGATGGAGAGACACCTATTGAGCTAACCAGAACTGCAAAAAAGACATTGAAGACAAATCCCTGACCCAAAAGGCTTGTTATGGTGGGAAGACAGAGTAGCTAGGCAGGAATTCTTTTTTTGCATATCCCAGTGCTTCGGGTGCTCTGTGGCACACAGGGAGGAACAGCTGCGCTGGGCAGCCCAACTTTATCCAACTATGTTGAAATAGATTTAAACAAATCCCACATTTTGTAAAAGTTGGCTCGACTTTCACTGATCTTAATAACAGCTACACAAGAAGATTAAAAAAGCAGAATTTGGCCCCATGAAAAGCAAGAAATAACCCATTTATGGGTCTTATTGTAAGGTATTAGCAGTTTAAAATTACAGCCATTGTGTGGCACAAAGAACATTCTGAACAATTCATTCCCTTATGGATGTGATTTAAAATGAATTCATTCTTCCGCCTCACTCCATTATTGCCAGCAAACCAGTGATGTGGAATTACTTACTTCTAAGCCATATGGACTTCTGAGGACAGATACCTCCTTAGCCTGCTCTAATTAAAACATTTCATGTATAAGAAGTTCACTCTGATTTTTAGTTTTTCGTTAAATAACTGAACAAAAGGAAAAGTGAATTTTGCAATTAGAAGTTAGGGATGCTTTCTGTTTATCTCATTACCCATTTATTTTAAAATCAAAGGGGATGGCATCCCAGCATGTCAGTGCTCTCTAGCAAAGTATTAGAGTATTTTGGAGGAGAGATCAAATGGCTTTAAAACCCTATATTTGATTTTCATGCTTCTACCTAAAAATATAATTCTTTAACAGGATTTCTTGTTACAGAGTAATTTCTGCACATGATTGTGTGAAGAGCAAGGATCTAGACCTTGCTGACTCATTTAGCAAATATTTCTTGATTTTCTGAACAGCTCAGGTTTTGATTTTGTTTTGTTGTTTGGTTTTTTTTGTGTTTTTTCTCTCTGCTGTTTTGTTTCCTACTGTCAAAATTGGAAAAAACATCTAGTTTACTATGGTTCATCTAGCCTATGGTCAAATGGAGAATATAGGGAAAGGAGTGGTAAAAAGGTCAAACTATTACATTAGTAAGTTCATTTGTAACATTTCCAAAGAGCAAATTCAGTGTCTTGAATTTAGGAACATTTTAAAACTATTTCCTGTCATGTATTTTTATGTGAAAAATAATAAATCTACACGGTACTTGGGTGGAATTTTGTATTACAGTAATCAATCAGAAGTACTTCCTGTTAAAATATCAGTGGATGTGTAAACTACATCAAATAGTCCCCCACAAGAATTCACATATGCCCTTCCAAGTGTATTTTTGCTGCTTTTCCACTACTTTATATGTTATTGATTGAGTATTGTTTCCATCTTCCTTTTTCTGTGTAATTTCCCTCTATGGCAGTATATTGTTTCACGGAACTCCTTTCCCAGCCACTGGGTAGAGATTCCATTTTGCAGGTTGTGCCTACAATTAGAGGGGAAAAATGAGAGGTCCTATTGGAACACAGACTGCATTCAGGATTCCCTCCACTCTTTTCTTGCCTTTACAACAAAGTGGGTTCAGTGTTTGTGTGCATTTATAACAAAATAGAAACTGGAAAAAACTCTTCCATGCAATATCTTTTGACCTTCACTACCTCTGAAAAATACTGCTAGGGCACAAGAAATAAGCAGAGGCTTGAATGTGCAGACAGACAGCTTAGACCTCTCCACAGTCTTGCAGTAATATTTATTTATTTACTTATTACTTATTTACTTATTTTAAGGCAATCACTAATTCTGCACACACAGAGAAAACCTTGAATTTGTGACCCACGGATAGGCAGGAGATATTGCTTACTGGTCACTTCCTCTAACCTTGGCAATTGCACTGAGGAGGATTAAGAGCATCCATTCAGTCTGTTAATGCAAGCCCTCCTTGCAGCTCACAGCATCCTTCTCAGAAGCAGTGGCTGCTGATATCACTCCTCCTCAACCCCCAGCAGCTCTTCTGGTTAATCCCAAGCCAAAAATTCTCTCTTACTTCTGAATATGAATGCCTGCAGAGAGAGTTAAAGGAACAGAAATAATGCAAGTTAAATTTCCATTGTACCTGATAAAGGCATGACCTCCTGACATAGACATGGCCCTGTAAGACATCCTCTTCTTTTCCTGCCAGCTCTGTGCAAAGATTTTACACCTGTGCCTTTTGGCTATCATGCCTGCCTCTAATAATTCATTCTCCCATGAGGTCTAAGAGAATATGGATTAACTAAGTTCTAAGAAAAAAAAACTGTGAAAGGAAGCAGGGAAACAAATAATTCAGTTTAATGTGTGTTTGGATGCCTCAAATGATAGTAACTTGGTCACTCTGTTATTCTGCACACACGTGCATGTTTATATTTGTTAACATAATTCCCTTTGCTGTTTAAAGATTATAGTTAGTGCTCCACATTTCTTTACAAGATTATTTATTTTAGCCACATGACAGGCTCAAGAAATAGCTAACAGCTTTCTGAATATCTGCAGCGCACTTAGATCATAATCCCAATTTTAGGAAGCATCTTTACCAATCTCAGTATGTTCATAATGATGAAATAATTATGTCAGTATTAAAATTCATCCTTTGCCAGTAACAAGCTGCAGAACTCTTGAATGCTCCCTAGGCTAAGGTTCACAATCTGTTTAAATTGGCCTTTCATTGCACAAGTAAGCAGCTTTAATTATCTGGGCAAATAATCAAAGTATTCTTAGATCTGGGGGTGAGGTTATATTAATCATATCCTACCTCTAGAGAAGGTCCAATCCTATCAAGCACTTCATGAAAACACAGAAGTGCTTACTCCATAATAACACTTATTAGCCTTCACAGTTTATGAAAATATTATGTGTGTCATAATGTCAGTTCTGTGAAGCTGGAGCTTCTTAATAACAAATGACTGAGGGTCAGTTTATACCATCCAGCAAAAAGAACTGAATATGTGTGTGTACCACTTGCATTTCTCACAAACAAGAGCTGCCACTGAACAAGGTACCTACAATATATATGTCTATATGCACATCACATTCCAGAGGAAGGTAGAGCTTTAACCAGTATAACTGGTTAAGTAGCTTTGGACTTACCCTGAGTCATCTGGAAAAGAGAGAGGGCATTGCAGCACTGAGATTAATGGTTGGGACTAAAATCCCTTTCTCAATTCTCTCCCTTTGCCAGTAAATCTGCCCCAGAACTCATTTGCACAATACTTAAGCAGAGGAAATGACATTGGTCAACAGGTGCTATACCAAACCTGAGATTTATTGAGGACTACATTTATGGGTTTGCCTTGTCAAAGGCTTCCAAATACCTTATGCAGTGCTATATTTATTACATTACAAGTCTGATATAGCTTTCCAGTTACTTCTATTATGTGAACTCAGAGGAGAAATAAGGTAGAAGTAAATATACTGTCACTTTTCCAGATGAATTGTTCAAAATGCTAAACTTGCCACCTGAAATTTATGGCGCTGGGAACTAAATTGCATGATGATATAAATTTGGCAACAGGGGGTTTTTAACTTTGTGTATTATGATATACTGCCTTGACAACATCCCTGTAGAGTTAAAACAGTGACCATGTTGTTATATTACTTGTAACAATTTTGAAAGGAAATTAAGTGAAATGTAAATTCAGTGTGTTTGAATTAACTTGATTTATTATGAGATACCTTTGTGATTGATAAAAAATGGCTGGGTGAAACCTCCGCTCCCCATCACAGTTTTTTTGCTTTTACTGTAGAGACACTGTGGGACAGTGATCCTTCTTTCCTTTACATTATATTTTTCAATATACTTTTTGTTAAAGGCAGATTTTCAAAGTATTTCAGAGCACCTAAGAGAGAGTGTCTCTTTTACAGGTGCTTCTGTCTCATTGCTTTCAATTTTGGTGACAAACAACCTGTTAGGAGGGTGTTGCCTAAGGACATACATCTTTGCTATGCAGAGCTCTGTAGTCCACTGCTTTTTCCTGAATTTTCAAATACTCTGTCCTCTGTGTGTAGTAGAGCATGCACAGCCTGTGTTTCAAGTCAGACCAATGGGTCAGGGTGTTTCTGGTCCATGTAGCTTTCATGAGCAACTTTCAGTTTGATGGACAGTCAAATTGAACAAAGACCCCCCAGACACCTTTGGGCATCTGCTTTAGCCACAGGGCAGAGAAGTGGGAAGCAGAAAGACCTAACATGGGTCTGGGAGATTCCTTCCCAGTGTGACCATCATGTGCTGCATAAGCAGAAAGAATTGCTTGTAATCAGTTCCATTGCTTCTGTTTCCTCGTCCACCCCATCTTAGGTGCACAGAAGCTTGTGGAGACAGAATGACACCAGTTGCCTCCATACCACTGGGGCAGTAGTATGACCTGACTCATGTTTGTCAGAGATGCCCTGTCCCCTCCTCCACTTCCATTGGCTATGTCTCCATGGCAGTGCCACAGTGGCAATGGTTTCAGTCCAGAAATAAAAGAGAAATTCTGAAATGTCATATAGTCTGTTCTGCCTTCCTGTGGTTTTCTCTGGTTTTTTTTTTTTTCTGGTAAATAGTGGGGTTTTTTATAAACATGTGAACATATCTTAAATATGAACCAGAAAACCTATTAGTTTTGGACAGAAAATTCTTAAGATCTAGCTCAAAGCCCCCAAAAAGGCAGAGTGTGTTTATTTTGATGGGGATTCTCTCACAACAGGCCTTGTCTTAATAACTTAAGGTGTGTTAAGTGCTTTGTGATGTTGCCTGGGTTCATGGTATTGCTGGAGTTACATAAAGCACCAGTCACACAAGTGCATGCAATTGCCCACTTAAATGTATTTTACCCCACCCCCAGTCTTACTTGATTTACATTCTTATGATTTCAAAAACCATCTCATGACTAGTTTGAATCCCTTGGCATTTGAATGTATAGGACTGGCATTTACTTGGGATCTAAGCAAGGTGTCACACAAATCACTAGAAGATACCTGGGAGTTAGAAATAATTTATTTCAGAAAGATGAGAGCATAGACATTAAATTAGTACAAAGCAACGTTTATGTCAGACCTGGAAAACAACAACATAAAATAGACTGTTTATTATTCATCTTCTGTCTTGTTCTAATGACTTTGCCCAATATCAATCCAACATGAACCATGCTGTTACTTCTTAATCTTAAAAGTAACTGTCCTGAAGCAGAGGGAATAAAGAAATTGAGGCCATCTATAACACATTTCAATAAAGCATG
The DNA here is from genome assembly GCF_903797595.1 of Erithacus rubecula. NCBI lineage: Eukaryota > Metazoa > Chordata > Aves > Passeriformes > Muscicapidae > Erithacus > Erithacus rubecula. The sequence goes on along the minus strand of NC_136689.1, from coordinate 84,981,603 downwards.
AAGGTGGTATTGGTTCTGTCACCTGCAGATTAAAGTAGCTGGTTTTGTTATAATTTGATAGAATTTTGTTCTTGTTCTATTATTTCACTGTATTTTATTTAAAAGAGAATGAATTGAAGATATTTAAAAATACATTGCCATTATAGAAAAATGAAATTACATTAGCCTTCTGCTGATGTTCTTCTGTCTCAATGACAGAATTTGTCAGTTTTAAAGTAGGTTTTACTCTCCACTTAAGAAGAATGGGTATGGACTTTCCTTAAATCATCTGTGGATCCTCCTCCTCCTCTTGTTCCTGTGTTTGTATGTCACCACCATAGGAAATTAGTCTCAGAACACATGATGAAATGCCCATTCATTTCAGTGGGACAAGTATGTCTTGTCTGGGTTTAATGTTTGCTGCCTGACATCCCACAGGTGTTTGAGTTTTGTGAAAGGAAAAACTGGAGACCAAGCTGATGATTTGGTTTGGGTACTTTAAGCCTCTTGAGAAATATCACAAAGGGCCTCATTGAAAAGCCTGTTGAAATAAATGGCAAGACTTTGCCTCACATCAACAGATTTGAGCCCACCCCTCACATCTGTTAGTAGCTTCAGAAACAGTATTAGAACCCAAATTTACAAAATCTGGCATTTCAGAACTCACTGCTGTGTATCTCCAGTTACCTGTGTTGATTTGTTTCCTGTGGGGCATATGAGAAGTTGAATCAAGCTATTGTCATTATCTATTCCTGTAAATTATTGATATCTGAAATGCTGATGCTTCAGGCTGTGGTTACAGTAAGCATTAAAGCTTCCTGGAGTATTATTTTTCATACTGGCTCTTGTCCCATATTCTGGCCTTGTTCACTTCCAGAAAAAGGAGTGATGAGCTGTGACTGACAGATTGTTTCTGCTTGTGTATATATGATTATTTGCATTCATTTCAGGAATGTCTGAGAATATGCAATGCTAAATATTGATTTCAAGCAGGAAAAGGCAATGCTTTCTTTTAACCACAAACATCTCTCTAGCTATGGTTAAAATTTAAAGTAAAATTTGAAAGTGTGAGTGTGTTTACCTACCTACACAAAGCCAGAAATGCTTTTCTTGGGGTTCAGCAGTGGCCTTCCCATTCTTGGCTTTTTTATTAGCCATAGAAAAGCAGCAGCTATGGCATTCAGAGAGCAGCAGTAGGTTTGAGCTGTTTTTCCATGCCCAGAAGGAAGGAGCTGGATTTCGTTTTGCTAGGAAGGGAATGGGTGCTGCAGATCAGGGAGGATCCACCCTCTCACCAAAAAGCAAACAAAACAGGACAATGATTTCAGAGCCTTTCTAAGACATATTGCTGACCTCATATGCCAACACCAGAGCTCTCATAGAGTGCTCTTCCATAGTGTGGAATACTGCATGTGCCAGAGTAACCTGAAAGCACAGTAGTAAATTATTATGTGTAAAGCTTCCGGGACAGATTACTCAACCCTATTTTCCCAAGGAATTTTATTACTTCCTGTTAAAGAAAACATACTGCAGAAATCAAGGGCTCTGTGCATCTACAAACCTCTTAGATGTAAATACTGAAACGCTGGGGATGGTATAGGATACTAAGAAACCCATTTCACTGTTCACACAACAGTAATTAAGAGTGCTTAGATCTCAAAAGCTTTAGGTGATTTATTTGAGGTCATACTGAAGCCTGTAGGTGAATTGATCCATGATGTTTTTATGTGGCTGAAGCTGGTGTTAGGTTAGGCTGTGCTTTTCCTGCTAACCCATGCTCAGATGGCAGGGAGCACTGGCCCCCTCCAGCAAAGCATTTAAACACACTGTAGAATATGAGCATAAAATCCATAAAGACAGTGCTTGACTTAATTCCATGGGGATTCATGTTACATGTGAGCTTTGCTGGAATGGGCATGTGATGGGATCTCGCTGCTTCCTGGTAACAAATGTAAGGAGAGATATTTGCCCTCCTAGGAGAAGGCACGAATTGCCTCCAGGGTGCTGATAATCTCCCTGGAGGTTTCGGATGTTTTGGGGGTAGCACACTGTCCATGTACTCCTGAAGCACGAGCAATGTCCTTGCAAATACAGCATGATGACTGACTGAAGCTCTCCATATTTTCCTGTTTGAAGCACACTTCTGCCAGGACAGTTTGGATCCTTCCCTTGGCATCACCCTGCCTCCCGCTGTCCTGTGTTTCTGTGCCATCTATCCTGATCCAGAAACCCAGTGAGCTCTATCTGTGGGCTGCGGGGGAAGGGGAACACTGCTGTGGAAGTAACAACTCTTGACATTCAGCTCAAGGAGTGGGAAATCTGTCACCACACCTTCTGCTAGCACGGGGAAAACTCTGAGGCTTGAATTACACCCTCGGTCCGAAAGCCAGGCTTAAGCGTCCTGCAGCAAGCTGACCTGGGCTACCCCATGGTCACTGTGCAGGAGGATGTCTCACAAGGCAACCATATGCTGGAGCTGATGCAGTGGCTTGTGTGACAGGCTTCTCACTAAGGAGAGTGGCAGATATCTCAAATAATGTCTAACAGTAGCCAGATTTTAACTTATTTAACCTTCAGAACATTCATGAAGTCATATTTTGCTTTATTTGATGTGGTGGAGTTAGGTTTTAACTAACACTGATGATGACAAGTGTCTGTATATGCCAGTCTACTTTTTGACCACTATTTAAAATATTCCACGCTGTTCTTTTCCTATCCTAGCTTGTTTATCCTTGCTCCTGTATGCGATTATAAAAAGAATTTCCTTCATCTTCTATTCATCTTTTGACTTACACGAGTCAAATATACTTACAAGGATCTGGGTATTTCAGCACTGAAAAGGGGGAAAAAAGTGATTATTATTTACTGCTCTTCTGATATCAGAATTAATCTGTGCCTTGCCAGGCTTGCTTAGCTGGCACTAGGAAGATTAATACACCCACATTTGGCTTACTCAAGTTACAGACTGTTTACGCTAACAATTTGGAGAAAATGACACCAGTGGTCTCCAAGAAGTGAAGTGCCAACACAACAGATTTTAAAATCTGCAAGAAATAAAAAAACAGGCCTCAGTAAGAAATGAAAGCCTTGCATGCTGGATTAATAAAGAGGAAACTGTTCACGGTATATAAAATACAATGTGTGCCCAGGACCTGCTTACTAATCCAAAGCTATACCGAAGCTAAAAAGTTTGGCTTTTTCCATTGCTAAATATCTGGGAAACCCAGGCACACCAGTGTATTAAAATGTTCCTTTAAAATGACATTTCCTTGCATATGTAAAGGTCTTTTACCAATCAAATCTATTTGCATTAAATCCACATACTACAAATGCTTCTGCATATATTTAATTCACCTTGTATTAAGAAATTCTTGCAAGATGATGGCCTGAAAGTATATGTTTGTTATCCTTTTAGTCCTGACCTTCATTGAAAGAAGAATGGGATTTTCAAATGTGCTTAAGAAAGTGAGGTATGCAGTTCTCCTTGTTTCTCATATTTGGGCTACAGCCTTAAAGATATCTTAAAATTCTGGCCAGAAAATTTCAAGGAGGGAAAAAGTGTCTATGGCTGCAGGCCTGACAACGCAGACAGTTTTTAGAGAAAGGTAAAAGTACTGAATGAAACACCAAGAGAAAAATAGTTTAACAGTTGCAACTGCAAGACAGAGTGTACTTGAGCAAACAGCATAATTGTATGTGCCAAGTACTCCAGTGCAGAACATTTATTTCTATATCCATGCGGGGAGGGGAATGTGTAGTAAATGACTCACCCTCACTACCTTGCAGTTCTCACACCATGTTTTCTCCTAAATTACTGTGATTGCTCCAATAGTCTATAAAGGAAATATTATATATATGATTATATTATTACATGAGAATATTACTTAAATAGGAGAATATAAAGGGCAGTTATAGAATTAAAGACCTGTAGTAAGTTTTCATCAGAGCTCCAATGACCCCTTTATCAATAGTGCCCACATCACCCGTGTTTCAACACAATTTTTTATTTCTGGCACAATCTTTAGTCCACTGGAGCAGCAAAAAGATTTTCTCTGAGAACAGCATAGGCATGCTCAACTCCTAACCTTCCAAATTAGACCCTGAGTTGTTTCCTAAAAGAATTTCTAGGTGGGGTTGTTGGAATAATGTCCCTCTTTTATAACTCCTAAATTCTCTTCTCAACACCATGAAAACCATAGGAACATGCTGTAACCCTGTTTCCAAAATTTCTAAAAAAGTCATGGAAATCTATGTCTCTTTCAAAAGCCACTGAAATTTTTTCAACTGATCCAACCTGCACTGTCAACAATTACAGCTTGGATGTTCTCAGGCAGAAACTTCCTCACAAAACCCAGTGACTCCCAGCTCTATCATGGTCTCAGTCATTTCTGAAAACTGCCTTCAGTGCCCACCACTGTGCTGACCTAAGAGTGCAGCACAAACTGGGCATTAATTGCCCAGAATGGCAAAGTTCTGCTCAGACAGAGCTACCTGTGGAAAGGGAGTCCTTAAAAAAAAAAAAAAAGAAAAAAAAAAAGAAAAAAAAAAAAAGAGCAAACAAAAACAGTTGTCTCAATCATAATGGCACAAGCTGTGATGTTTGATGATTACTGATAAGGTAGTGTGAGATGCTAGGTACGGTCCCTAAAAATCTGTCTCTAATCTGAGCATGTCTAGTAATATCAGTAAAACACTGGCATTACATACAAAAGCTGTCATGATGGTTAAAGTGAAGCCTTTAGCCACAGTAAAGCACCATAGAAAACAGTATTTCCCTGCAGTAGTGCATTATCTATGACATGGTAATAGGTCAATGACAAATGATCCTTAACAAGAAGCAGATATAAAAGCGTAGGTCTCAATCTCTCCCTCATGTGTTGAGGCTTTCAGGAATTTTATGGAAAGATTACTTCCAATAAACTTTAAGTTAAACTTTAAAAAGAGCTTCTCTTACTAATCCTCTTCTTGCTGACCAAAAGAGCTTACACTGTAAGGTGCTGGATCTTCAGGTACTGACAGTCTGTTATTGTGACTTCACCTGCAGGAAACACTATCAGGGAACTTTACTATCTAAGCATACATGGTGGATAGCCAAAAGATCTGAGGTGTGACTCTTCATATTGGCACACCTGAGCAGTGATCAGAGTGCCCAGATGCTCTGACATCCACTGTGCAGCATAGAGAGTGCAGAGATAACAGAAATTTAACTCTCTTCTTGTTTGACATCATCAAAAATAATATACTGGATGTCTTGAACTAGCAGTATGCATTCCTCTCCATTTAAACAACACCAAAGTGGAAGAGAAAACATTGAGAGAAAACCCCACAGCCCTTCAATTTCAGCAGCATCTTACTGAAATGCCAAGGTGAAGAGTAGAATGAGGGCTGAATACTGAAAGAATACACATCAAGCTGTGTTTTGGGAATGACTTAAATACAAGCTACAAGATAAAGTAAAATGAAAGTGAAATGAAATCTTTAAGTGTATTTTTATTTGGAAAAATAGGAACCTAAAGTACTCTCTCTTCCATTGATCTGAGTGCAGATCTTTGCATTGCAGTCTCTATCAGCTACCTTCACAAGCAAAAATAAAAATTGCTTTACTCCCATAATAGTCAGCTTGGGCTGGGCTATGTCAACAAGACTCATTGACTTAGTTGCAGCTATAAATTTTGCTCAGTGTCACTGAGAACATAAATTGAAGATAATGGAAACTGTGGATATAACAAACATCCCAATTTATTCCACACGAGCCTAATTTCCTTGGTAAGAAATCACAGAAGCTGGTTGAGTTTACAGGACTGGGATTTAATACCAATAATAGGAGAGCCCAAAATATAGAAATTGAGAGAAAATAAACACAGATGTCTCCCATGCTATGTTTGGGGTTTATTTTACACGTATATGAACTCTGAACTCCAGAGGAACAATCTTATTTATGTATGTAAATAAAACATGAGTGAGAAGGGATATAGGCACATTTGGAGGGAAGTTTTTGGGAAGAACCCATATAATTTGCATCTTATGTCCCAAATTAAATTTGCATTTTTTGATCTGGCTTGGATTTATTTAAACTTTATTCCTTCCATTGGGTTTTACCCTTCCTTCTTCAGCTTTCTTTCCTACTTCCTTCGTAAGCAAGCTCATAGCTAGCAGGCCTCCCACACCTTCATGGTTCTTGAAGAGCTGCCTTTTTTTTCTACTACCTTTTCAATTCACTTCCAAGACAGAAAGTGTGCTCTATCTAGAATCAAATCCTGACAATCAGTTGCTTTGACAGCTCTACCTGAAGACATATTTGATACCTTTTGAGTTTCAGTCAGCCATAAGATATAGTGACAAGATGTTTGAGCAGTGAGGATGGTAATGGATCAAAACAATACATTAATTCTTTGTTAGCATAACATGAAGCAAGAGTGATATTAGCCTACACTGTCACTTTTATGAATAAGAATTCATTGCTTCCACAGACTTCCTTGCTTGATTATGGGTGCCACATTTTTTGAGAGAGAGACAAATTGAAAACAATTTAGAGATAGCAAAGTATCAGTAAATAATAAAATAAGATTGTACAAGGAAAAAAATCAGACTTGGGCATGTCTGGTCAGGAAATTAGTTGATCAAAATATAATTTTTACATTAAGCATGTTACAGTCATGGTTGATTAATTTAGAGAAGATAAGAAACCAAAGCTTTAAGCAGAGAGGGGAAAATGTAACTTCAATGTTAGGGAAAACATTCCAGTACAAAGAATAATTGACAAAGAATAAACTTCCAGGAAAGACTGCATAATAGCTATCATGTCAGAAGCTGAAGGTCAGATGAGAGACCCTCATCTGAATCACACCTGTACTCTAGTAGAATGACCCAAACCCATTTTCTACCAAAAGGTTCTCATCAGTAATCCTCACAAGTAACTTATGTTAAGCATTTGTCTGAATATAAACTACAAACTCTGTTTAGCATAGAATTAAGTATTTAAGATCTGTAAGGCTTAAGAAATTAGAATATTCTCTCTATAGATGTGCAAGAACCAGTGACATTCTGATAAATAGAAAACTCCTAAACACTTAAAAAGAACATGCAGGAGTTAATGGTCAGAGCCAATAGCAATTTCTGAAGCTGCTTAATGGGGTTTAAATACAAACAGCCTTGTTGATAGATCACACCTGACCATCCTCTGAGCTTTTATAAAATGCAGATGCCTAAAAGAGCATTATTAATGCTGGTGGTGTTCTCCCATACCTTTCCAGCTCCGTGCATCTGGCATTTTTTGATAGTTGTGTTATTCAGATGAAATCGCTGCTCTGTCTTTCCTTGGCACACCAGCTGCCTACCTGGATAATATGTGGTTTACTGCTGGGATTCTGCCCTCCTTCAGAAGGTAATAATACTTCTCCCAAATATTTTTTCCATGTTAATTGTTGCCTGACTTCAATGAACTTATAGGAAAAGGATATTAGTGCCTTTATATGTGACTTCAAGTTTTCTGAGTCTGCTTGAGCTATGTGACCTATGCTCCATGTTGCTGTCACACTTCTAAGTTTCAGATAAACTTTCTAAAGAGAAATAAAGAAAAATATGTTCTCATTGAAGCAAAATACATTATTAAAAACATGATGCTACCATTTAAATACATGTAGCAACTTAGAAGCACACCAACAGAAGAACTGTTTAATAGCTTTTGAATAAATTACTCAAAGGATTTCAGGTACCTTTTAAGACGTTACCTCTGTGCATTGAAAGCTTGTTTGCAAAAAAAAAGATGCCAATGTAAACCACCTGAGCTATGCTTTCATTTAAACTCATGTGAACTTTTAGCTCATTAGTACAGTCTTCCTAGCCCTGAGATTTATCTCTATATGTCACTCTGAAAAAGCAGAAGTCTGTCCTGGGTCAATTGAATGCTGTATAATGCTGTCCTGGTGTCCTTTCTTGCCATTATTGAAAAGAAGTTTCTGTCTAGCTTTTTGTTTTACATAGGCTTCAAACCCTGAGTCATAAGACACGTGGTGTTTCAGGTCTCTGTAGTAGCAGCCAGCTACAACAGAATAGAAAATAAATCCTGTAAAGACAGAAGAGAATCACAAAATGTCAATGCCCCAAAGATGTATAGGCCCCCTTCCACTGAATACTCTTGACCTTTTGAATGAAGATAGGAAGAGCAGAAGCAAGACAGGTGATACTGAGATTTGTGGTGAAGGGGAATGAATGAAGATTTGCCTAAGCAGGTGACTGTGTATTTCAGCTGAAGAGATTAAGCTGTTAAAGGGTCTGCAAAGACTTAACCATTTTGCAAGTTTAGCTGAGGGATAGATTATTTTGTGCTGAAGGAAGCATTTTTAGATTGCAAGTGAATGGTTTGGATCGTAGTTGTGGTGTTGTAAATCATGTGCTCAGCCTTGTTGCTCCTCCAGCACTCTTCCCACCCTTCTGGTGTTCAACCATCTTGTAACTAATGCTGTGTCAGAGTTCAGTGCTGCAGTATTCAGGGCAGCTAGTTGTTTGCTGGTAAAACATGCACAACTGTAGATGTACATCTATAAGTAAGGTAAAAACTTAATGTGGTAGCAATTGTATGCAAACACAAGATGCACACCCACTCTATTTCTTCTCCAGAGAGAAAAAAGCATTTTCTCTTCAAAGCTTTCTGAAGTTTTCTGTTGGGCTTAAGGCTGAGATATTTTCTTTTCCAATGTACTTTTATGAACTGCAAGGTCAAATCACACAGGCTGAATTAGATAAAAGTGTCTAGAGAGAGGATGACTCAGTTTATTTGGGTGGCACAATATGAGCTACTCATAGTCCAAAGAGTTTCTCTCAGCATGTCAGGTATTTGCAGGTGGTATTTCTGCTTGCCTGTTTCCTTTTGTAGATTTTCATACTGTAAAAAAAAAAAAAATCTAAATAATCTTCACCTGGTTTATTAGGGAATAGGTTGTGAGGTTTAAGTAGTTGCTTATAATGGAGAGGTTTCTGTGTTCTGGAGATTAAGGATTTATTTTATTTATTGTTGAATATTTAATGTGCATATTTGACACATAACCCGATATTTCAATGGTCTCACAGCATCTTTTGAGTGGTGTGAGTGTGTGATGGAGACTTTGGAATGGTATCAGAGGTGGTGCCAGGCTGCAGGGCTGGATTGTACCTCGCAGGGAGGCTCCCTTGGGCTCAGCCTTTGCAGGCAGGGGATGCAGCCCTGGAGGGTGCACAGCCACAGAGTGCCTGTCCCACACCCCAGCTCATGCTCCAGACTGGCCAGGCTGGTGGGACCTGCTCTGCTGCTGGATGCTGCCTAGCTGCCAGAGAGCTTGAAAGGACTGGTGCACATAAAGGCTGGCATGCCCTCTATGGGAGAGGTGGCACTGCCCTTCAGCAGGAGCCACCTTAGATAATTAGCATGTCAGTTGCATTTTCTGTAAGTAATGTCTCCTTAAAAAAGGTTTTAATCTGCAATAAGAGTGGGTAAAGTATTTTATTCCCTTTTAGGAGACAGGAATGGGATTTTTTTGTTTGTTTGTTTGGTTGGTTTTTTTTGTGGCTAAATGTAGAGCAGAATTCAGCTGCCTTCTTGCTCAGGACAACCAACTTATTTTCAGCTGAACTCAATGCAATTGTAGAAGCTTGCTGACATTTTTGTTAGGAGACAAGCATCCCAATAAATAATCTGTAGAGTTGCTCTATGATAGACTGAGTCACTGTGTTCTGAAATAGGCCAAAGATCATCTAATTTATATGCCTGATCTTCCATCTGGATGTCTTCAAAACCCTTTAAAATTTAAACTGTAAGAGAAAATATGCCTGATCTTGTCTCAGTTCTGAGTAAAGAGTTTTGATTCCTGGAACTCGCTGTGCCATTAAAAAGAGCATTGGGATATTTTTTTATGATGGGATCAGAACAGGTGAAAGAAGGTGGAAAATAGGGCATAAGCTTATTGTCACTTTTTTTTTTTAAATCAAAAAACACACATCTGTTTATTTGGATTCACAAGTTATCTAGCCATAAAAAGAGTAAGCCTGGTAATTGAATAGTTTATTTTCAACAGCTTATCAATGAGTCTTGAAATGTTCTTTTTTGCTACTGACAGTAATTTTTCTTGTGCTTGCAGTATGGTTTCCCCTGTGAGTTAGTGTCTCAGCCTGGCTTAAAATTTTTTGAGTCATCAGTTACACATCCTTAGTCTCATACTTACTGTGGCCCTGTGACTACCTTTGTCTAGAAAGGTTTTAGAACTAGATTTTTGTCAAAGGAATCAGGCATTAACTGAAGCCTCCGGCCGATCCTAGCCAGGCTATTAGGGCTGGTGGCTCCACTGAAGAACTCTGCAATTTTAAGCAGAAAGAAAATCTGACCTGATTGTTTGGGAACTAAAAGCTTTAATAATAGAAAACAACAAACTGCAAACTGAACAGTTTTTACTGAATGAACTGGGAAAGATGGTACAGGGTGGCTAACCCAACACACAAGGACAATGGCAAAAAGCAAGTGTTAGGGCATGGCAGGGGTATTTATAAACTTGGAGGAGGGGAGAAATTAGGGTGGAGTTTAGGGAGGGGATCCAATAAGGAAAGGTGATTAGGAATATTAAAATTATTGCAGCAAAAAGGAACCAATGTCAGTAAGGGAAACAGAACTTTCTGGTAATGATCAACATACTGGAACTGGAGGATTCTGGAGTGGTTTTTGACTCATCCCTGCTGGAGGGTCTTCCCATGGCTTTAAGCCATGATCCTCCAACTTTGATTGGAGCTAACCACAACAATTAACATTATTCTGGACCTTTTCCTTAGAAATTTCTTTAGTGTCCTGTATTTCCTGCAGGAGCTTCTGTGATAGTGATAGGTTTATCATGAGAGGCCACTGATTTGGTTGGTTTTCTTTAAAATAAACCACAAAAACACACAAGTTTCATGAGCTTTGGGAGTTTTGTGTTTTACAAAGACATCGTCTGTCATGGTTGTAATATTCAAGGCTCTTTCTACAATTGCCAGTTCACATCCTTCATATTTGGCTTGCATAGGGGTTTTCTAAATTAGATGTTTTTCTTCCTTTGGAGTTGAAACCTACAAAATAAAAAAGTGTGTCCTTTTTCCCATAATAAACTCTATTTTGCTTTGTCATCCTCTAGAAAAATTTGCTTGTCCCTTTTATTTCCTTGCTGCTTGTTTATTTAGGAATGCTAATTTAAAACTTATGCTTAGAAAAAAATCATGTTTTACTTATAAAATTGTGAAAATCAAACTGAAAGAATCATTACCATGAAATCAGCAGGTTGTGTTGCATTGGTAAGGGGTGTGCTACATTAACAGGAATTAATGCAGTGATATTGTATTGCTTCCATGGAAAACTTGAACCTTTTTCAGGCAAGCAATTTTTACATTTTTAGATCATTTTGAGGGTGGTATTGCAGCTACAGAAAAACCTACACTTTTCTGAACTCCTTAGAAGGTAATAAGAGAACTGAGTTTTCACTTCCAGAAAAAGGTGAAAAAAAAACTTGCTAGATAAGAGCTTTGTTTGATGATGGCTGTCCTACCAGTTTGACTTTATGGCTTTCCGATCTGTGCAGTGTGGTCAACTTCTCTATGCAGAAAGCATGGAGGGGTGCAACTTCTATAACTTTGTTCATTTGAACTCCCAATTAAGTGAACATTAAAGTATCACACAACACCTGAGAAAGCCAGCTAAAAAATCAGATATTATAAAATGTGCACAAAATATAATAAATCCCAGGAATTTAATGCCTAATACTACTTTTATAGAAATAGGAACATCTCTAGCTCTTGTTTCGTCCATTTTCTTACTGTAGGACTAAAAAATAATGGGTTTACTGGAACATGTATCTGATGTATTTTCAATCAAAACCTAGGAACACATCTCTTAAAAAAAATAAAATAGGGGGAGATAGGGAGAAATCTGATACACTACTGTTTTAGAGGGTTACCTGTCAGGTCTGTGGCTCTTCTGTACTTCCTTCTTTCCTTGACTTACTGAAGTAATGGATGTTCCATGACAGTTTATTCCTTGTGCTGGCAACACAAACTTTTTTATGTAACTTAAACAAGTACTCTTTCTGTGTTTTAATAGGGGTAAGGTTTGCCTCAGGGCTTATAAACCAAATTGACATCTCTCTCCCTTGCAAAATGAGTTGTAGTTTTAAAATTGAATTTGTTTTACTCATGTAGTTAAAAATGTCATTCTCAAAACCTGACGAGACAAACTGTGTTTTAAAAAAATTTCAAATATAGAAAACATAAACTAAATTAAATGTACTGCCCACTTTACCTGTGAATACAATACTCTTCTGGAAACAAGCTATTTTAAAATCTAGGTTAGGATTATGTTAGATTTTCTTCACTGCAATTGTCCAAGTAATGCTTCTGAATAGATGTGGTATCCAATTATGAAGCAGCCTGTGGCAATTTGCATCATGGAACGCAAAACATACATAATCTGGAAGAAGGAAATGAGAAAATACAAAGGAGTTTCTTCTTAAATACTGAATTTTGAAGTATGTATCATTAGCACTTTCCAAAACGGCAAAGTAGAATAGAAACAGGTTTTAAACAAACGGATTTATTATGCCAATGATACTTCTGACCTAGTTTTAGAACTTCTCTTTTTTTTAATAGTTCTGCACTGCCAGAACACCAGCATAAGCCAGTAAAATGATTAAAGAATTCTCTCTAAATTTCAGAGGATGACAGGAGTATACTGCAGCTGTGATGGACAGGAATGATTTGTACCAGCTGTGATAAGCTTGATGTGAAACTGGCAGGCTACACTTTCACTGGTTGAAATAAACCCAAAAAAGATCTTTGACAATACTAGTGTGGTCCTGAATGAGAAAAAATTGGTTTTTCCCATATTTTTAAAAAACGAGAATATTTTCAATGAAAACTAGCAAAGAAATGTGATATTAAAAAAAAAATACTATGGCATTGAGTCTTTAAAAATTAAGATTCCTTTACCTCATGCCATGCAGATATTTTAGACATTGAGAAAATCTTCTCTTTCCTGTTATTGGCAGAGCTGCTGCACAGTGTAACACCATCTTTTAATTCCTTTTGATCCTCCTGGTAAGATTGGAACTCTTTTTATGAAGAGTCTACAATACAGTGCAAACAAAAGTGCATCCCATAATCTTATGAGAAAATGAAACTGAGAATGAACTAAAACAGATTATTGGTGTTTATATTACTTTGTATGTTTAGTGCAACCTTAAGCAGTTAAAACCAGAATACTCCTCCTGAATGTCAATGGTAGTTTGCATCTGTGTTACATTGTTTTAAAAATTGATTTGGTCAGTTGCATAAGCAGTAGAGACATGGACTAACAAAATAAATAACCACTGATATGTTCCATAGACTTTTTTTTTCCCTTGAAGTAAGTTAATTGAAAACAGTACATAGGTATTGACTGGGACACCTGGCCACTATATGTTTTAACAGAACCCACAAAACCAATCATGATTAAGTTTAATAGATCAATATGAAATTTACTAAAGCTCTGTTAAACTTTAAGCAGTTAAAATCAATAGATAACCTACTGCAAACAGATACAGAGAAGTCCTTGATTGCCAACAGAGTTAAACATCTCCTGGTAAAGAGGTGTGGGGAATGGTGGTGGAAGAGAAAGCTCTCATATGTCAGCAGAATTGTCAGTGTCATTGCTGTTCCAGGAGCTCTTCTTAGGAAGAAATACATTTGGGAACTACTGTGCTGACCTTGTTTTACAACAAAACCATATACAGAGCTGTGGGCATCATTTTCATTTTTGTGTTCAACCCCAAATACCCTGCCCATTACGTGGTGTTCATAGGTGTACAGCACCTCTCACACTGTGGCTGCAGGTCCCTGCTCAGCTCCACCAGGCCTCACTTCTGGGTCTTTCAGCTGAACCATGTCCCAGAGTGAAGCACCACCAGAATTTGAGAAGGTTTGAATTTAGATTTGAAATTGGCAACTTAAGCACATTGTTATTACTTATTATACAAGTAGCACTTACTAGCAGTTGTGAAAGATGCTGTGTGCTCATAGGTAGATTTAAACTATGGTGGATACCTGAAACACTGCATGTCTCACTGCAAGATTCACTGTGATCTGCAAAGACCATTCTGAATTCTGTGCTGCCACTATTACACCAATGTTAGTGCCTGACATTAGTTTTTGGTTGGATAGGTATAAAAAGGCTTGCAGGAGTTTCTTCCACAGTTTGCAAAATGACTATGTCCATACTAGCAAATTAGATTTGATTGATTGTACCCATAAATCATAACTTGTGATTATTATTATGATTCCGTAATCACAAATGATCTCTTGGTTGCTCATATTTTTTTAAACAGCACTTTTAGCATCTTCTTGGTTTCTTGATGTCTGTTTGCTAAGAAACTGACAAGCAACTGCTTCTGAAATTCTAAGAGGTAAGCTTGGCCTAAAGCAATAAATATTGGAATCTCTAGTTCTAAAATTTACTCAGTGTTGGTGGACCCTCTGATCTTTATGGAGACCTGCATGCTTCCCTGTGGATACTGACCAGTGTTTAGGGAAAAGGGATTAAAATAACACTGAGGCTTTGTCTGTATCTATACAACACTGAAAGAGAATGGGAAGGCAAAAGATGCAGAATTGCCTGGAATAGGTACAGTGATGATTCTGTTCATCACTGAGTAACATCTAACTCCAGTTGGATGAAATAATGTGTTCAGAGAATTTGCCACTTAAAGCCAAAAGGGCGATTCAGATTGGCTCAGCCAAACCAAGGGTGCAGTGCTGCTGCTTGGTGTAATCTGCCATGCTGAGTAGCTTCATAAGTCAAGGAAATATTATGTGTAAGAATAAAGGTGATCTCACTTGGGGCCAGCAACATTTTCTGAGTTATTTCTCTTTTAATGTTAGTTGAGTGTAGCTAAGAATATGTTGTCTTATACCCTACTGGAAAAGATGGGTTTGCATAATTTGTTAGTCATCTTTCCAGAGCTGCTCTCCCAGCATGTCCCCAGAGATGTACACTTTAGTAACACAAATACTGTTCTTTTATGTTGTGTCTCTGAATGCCAGCATCAGCTTTTCAACAATGAAGAAATCATGGCTTTTAATAAAGCAATAGGACCATCCTTTCTCCCTCAGAGTTGGGTGTCTTACAGTAACTGGGAGAGAAATTCTTATTCCCAGATGTATATTAAATCTTTATAATAAAAACATTTTTTCTGGTTAGTTACAATTTAGCTCTTAAACAAAGCCCTGACACTAATCATTTTTACAAATCCTTTTTCTAGCGCTTGAGTCAACTCCCTTTGAAGTCAGTGGAAGTCTTTGAAATTACTGAGAGTTAGTAGAGGCCTCTACATTATAAGCAGCACTTGGTTGATTGGATTTTTTTAAAAAAATCTACTTATAGTAACTGCACTTACACACAGCACTAAAACTTTCAAATAACAGCCTACTAATAAAATCTTAATTTCTAAAACATGCAAGCCTAATTATTATTCATCTGTGCTTGCATGCTGTGCTACCTCTTGCAAAGCTTTCTGCCTCATATATCATGTTGTAATTAGTAAAGTGGGAAAACACATTCATCTCTTCTTCAAAGAAAAAAATCACACTTTAATCTTAAGTACATCATAATTGGCAAGAGAAAAAAAAGAGTGGGGGAGGTATCTGAAGAGTACCTCAAGGATTTTGCATGGCCTATCTTTTTAGTAGAGAATAATTGCTGTATAGCTTTTATTTCTGTGTTATTAGTGGCTAGAAAAAACAAGGGAGAGATGCACAAAGAAAAGAGCACAAGGACTAATATGAGGAAGCATCAAACCAAGAAGAAACACTGTATTGGGAAAACCTTCTCTCCTTCCCTTTTTGAAACAAAACCCTGAAAGTTGTTCAAAGGTAGTAATGTTACTTGTCTTACTCATAGAAATGTCTCCCTAACAGAGCCTGCAGGGTGAGGTAGCAGCTTATGCCTTATGAAACTCTGCAGAACTGAAAAAAATATTTTTCTAAATGATAATTTGAATGATGAGGCTGCACAGTGGTCCATGGGCTATTCTCAGAGTATGCAGAAATCTAGTGCTCTAATATTTGGACATTCCTTGTTAAAATTGCTTGCTTCTTTGTGAAAACAGCCAGTAAGACAAAAATGAAATGCATATGTTTACAGCAATGAAACTGGGGGATGAACAAATCTACCTCTGTACTATGCTTGATTATGGTCAGTTATTCAAACTGATAAATCATCGGGGGCTATAATTTGATGTTGTTAATTTCTTTCAGTACTGTAAAATGACCAATGATCTGCCCAAGAAATATTCAGCTGGGCTAAATACTTAACAGTAAGACCATTGGGGATATATATTTTTAAATAGTATAAAATGAATGCAAGGTTAAAAATTACCAAAATGGGAGTAAAGAATGATAAGGTATGCTTCCCTGGAGTCAGTTTACTGAATATCCCAGAATATTTTAAGCAAACTTTGTCTGAAGCTCACAAACTTTCTAAACATTACAATATTCTATTAAAAAAAATAGGTGTAGAAGCCTAACTTAGGGCCAATGTTTTTGTTTCAAGTGTCTTACCCAAACTTAAACATAGTCTCAGATGAAAGCAAGATTTCAGATTTTTTCTCTTCCCTTTCCATCATATCAAATCCTGGAACCCAAAGGTTATGGGGTAATGCAGAATAGTGCCTGTCTGTGGTTACTGAGGTTTATTCTGGGCTTTTGCAAATCTCAAACTGCAACAGAGACAGCTGAATGTATCTTCAGCACAGTAAATGAACTGCCTTTTTTGCATCATAGTGAATTGGAAAAGCCTCCAATTTAGACTTCAATTTCTCTATATTTTAGCTCTCCAAGTCAGCAATTATAACAAACTTCCATCCCTCACGGGTCTGGCAGACTGTTCTCAAACTTTTAATCTTCCATCATCTTTAAATAAAAAATAAAATTTACATTTGCAGTCAGGTTCTGGAAATAAGCCAGTTTCCACTAAAATAGTCTATGGAGCTGAAAGAATTGGGCAGAAACTTACCCAGAGGAAATATCTCAGCAGATGAGTCTCAAGGAATTGGCTTGCTCATCTTCTCTGCATGTTTAGTGTTTCTGTATCATAATCACGACATTGTGCTTTTAGTGCTGGGATTAGAACACATTTTTGCAAATACTTTGTTTAGGCATTGTGACTTTGAGAGATACTCAAGTGTTTTGCAGCCTGGGTGGAAGTGGTGGGTGACATTTGCCTGTACCAGAGGGCACACTGCTGTGAAGGAGCTAGGATATGGCAGCTATTGCCTGTGCACTGGGGCTGGCAGGAAATCTGCCTGACCTCTGAATATCAGTGTTGTATTTTGTCTGGTTTCCTTTAGCTGTACTGAGCTGAGTAACTTGTGTTTGATGGAAGATATGTACGTGCTTTGTTGAGCAGCAGGCTGGAGCTTCTTCTACCCATGTTTTGAAATTGTTGTAGGTGAGCCTGCCCCACAGGAGAAGGAGCTGAGATGTGCTCTTCCAGGCATTGGCAGAACCACCACCTAAACCTTTGTTTTTCCCTGCAAAGGAGAGAAGATTGTTATGAAGCTATGTCTTATGCTACTTTCTGGTAGTATAAACTGATAGAGACCTTTCACTGAATGACATGCTTTCTGGTCTTTGTGTTTTTTTCCTTCTTTGTCCCTTCTAAATTTTTCATTATGCTTTTTTTTTTTTTTTTAGAATTGGAGAGAGAATTTCAGTTCAGGAAATTAAAGCTCTCTGGTTATAATTCAATATACATTGTGCTACAGTCATTAATTTAGCTGCCAGAAAATAAATATAAGAAGGTATACATTAAAATATGTTTTTCCTACCTCACTCTTTGCTATCTTTACAATAGGTAACTTACTTTGATCATATATCCATTGACCAAATGCTACATTACACTGCTGCATACACAGCCTTTAGTTCTTGGCTCAGTGAATCTTGGTTACCTGGCTTACCCTTTTAACAAAATGAGTCTTGTTGCATATGAATGTCTTCGTTCAGTGAAATAAAATGAGTCAGTAAGTTTTAGCTCATTAGGCAAAATGTTGCATAAATGAATAAAACAACCTATTTGCTGCTATGAATATGTTATGGACAGTAAATGTGAAATTGGATCTAACATTTTATAGCAGTAACATCTTTTTATTTAAAATTTACAGTATAAATATATTGATAGATGAAATTAGTAACTTGGCTTTTAGTCCATCATGGGGTATAGAAATTTAAAGCAATGTCAACAATGTGCAAAGGCTAGAGATATGCATATGATATACCTCTGCTTCAAAAACACAAGGTACTTTCCAGTAATTATGGGGACATAACTTTTCCTGGATAATTAAAATATTTTGAAATATTTTTCAGGGAGTAATAAGCTAAATAAACCCTAAGCTGAATTCTTCACTCAGCTGGCTTGAATTTGTCTTTTCAGAATGTTTCATGTGTTTACAACCACTGTACATCTACCAATATTATATAGGCTAAAGTTGTGGTGGTTCCAGTTTCTTCAGTCTTGGGGCTTCTCTAAATGGGTTTCAAACAGTGTCAGAATTCAATGGTCTTGGCATGTGAACCTGGGAAGCCTTGAAAATGGCATTTAAGATCAGATGGGGCAGTGGGTTGTGGATAGACTTCACCTGACTGTGAGAGCAGAGGACAGACTTAAATTCTTGGTAACTTTGTCCAGGAGTACAGGGTCACTGAATGGAGTCTGTTCCTAGCACTGAGTATGGATGTTGTTTTGTATGAGGGAAATGGTCAAGTTTGATCAGAAATTTCAATGTCTGAGTAATGCTGTGAGCCCAAGGAGTACAGAAATTGGAGCTGTTAGAGTGCAACCCTTCAGCTTCACAACTTTGTCAGTGGTATTTCAGATGATTTCTAGATTAGAAGCGTTATCATGGAAGTGATCTGAAAGCTACAAAACAATTCAGCACCCATGCTATTGGTTTGATTAGAGTTAATTTATCCCAGATTTTCAAAGAAAAAAGAAACAGCAAATATTTGGTTATTGAAACAAATATTGTCATAAATTGTAATGGTATGCTGATTTCCTCCAGGGGACATAGACACTATACATGTGTCATAGTGCAAGTCTTTTCATAGAGTTGATAAGGAAATGATAAAATTGCTATCATTGTGGGAAAGCATATATATTGTTTAATGATTATATATTTTTAGGGATGGATAATTTTTTTTGGAGGTGATAATACAGCAATATAACTGAATTCATAATAAAGCTCAGTGATCGTCACTTAAATCTTGGCTGAGCTATCCCATCCTTTCTTTTGTAGATGGAGTTTTCACTTTGTCCTTATACCTTCAATAATTAGTTTACCTTCTAAAGCATGAAATTATTTTACCCATCCTAATTGTCTGAACAAGACTTTAGAGCCAGGCTGGTAGCTACCACTAGTTATAACTCCAAGTCCTGGAATCAACCTAATTCCTGAAGTACCCATATTTCTCCATATTTGCTACTGGACATAAACTCCAAACAACTCAGCAGTTAAATCCACATGAAGATCCCCAACCCAGACTGCTGAGGACCTCTGAGGTTTGAGTGGGAGCCCAGCTGCTGACATGAGCCTTGCACAAAGTCCAGCAAGGGCTCCCAGTGGTCATCCAAAGACAGAAGAGCAATCTCCTGTGCTGCCCTGCTTTTTAACCTCTATTTGGGATGTAAATCTAAGACAAATATCTACACCCCAATCATCTGGCTGCAGTGCTCCAACAAGACCCTGGTCTCTCTCATTTTGAGAAGCTCAAATTCACTGATCACATGCCAGGAGACTGGATCTACCCCATCACCCAAAACAGAATTAGTCTCTTTTCTAGCCAAGCTCATCAACATGGTGTATGGATATGCAAGACTTCCACACTGGGGATGGAGAGTGCAAACTCTGTGCTCTCCCTGTTTCTTCATGGTTCAAGAACTCCTCTCTGAATTTCAGTGCTTAGGGTGAAGGCTGCTCGAAATGAAGTATCCCACAGACAGGCCATATGCTTTTGCAGCTGGATCTTGGTGTGGCTGTTTAAGAACAGGTTGTGGTCAGCTATATCCCAAAAGTGTGCAGAGAAAGCCCAGAAAAGATCACTCAGTGGCCCATCTTATGTCCTTTACTGTGGAAATCCTAAGGATACCTGACTGTAGTGCAAGCGATGGCTTGGACCAGAAACACTGAAGGTAAAATTGTAACTTTAGATCATTCCCGTAATGGTCCCAAAGAAAGGAATATCTAGTAAATCTGTCCCTTTCAATCAAAAAAGTCACATTATACACAGAAAGCAAGATGAGATATGCTACTTTTCAGATGACTGAAGATCACAGTTTTTGAAACCTAGAGTTTAGTAACCTGTCCTTTGTTAGTCAATAATAGTGATTCCCTCCACTCCACAGCTGCTTGCTTGAGTTCAGATTTGTTCTAGTACGACTTAACTCAGTTGTGAGATTTTTTTTTTTTTTTTTTTTTTTTGTCTCTCACTTTTTTTGGTCTATCACTTAAAAGGATGATAAATTATTATTTCTGTTGACAATAGAAAATAGCTCAAGTATTAATCAGATCCCACATTCTGGGATCAATGCTGACATTCTTACTAGACTATCTTTTACACCTCTGTGCATAGTCAGCTCCCTACTATCCCAGACATCGCTTGATCATACAACAACCAGTAAATTCATGAAATATGGTTTCTGGTATATTGCTACCTTGCTCAGTGAATGTTTCTGAAATGAACACTCTTCTCCCTCATACAAACCTTTATGGAACTGTCCATCACACTTTTACAGGCTAATATAGCTAGAAAGATATGATCCCCTTAGTGACTTTGGAATAACCAGGAGAGTAATGCTCTCACTGCAGGTGGAGGACTGCCAGCAGGTGAGTTTTCACTCAGAATCCTTGCTATTGTCCTGCTTCCCATCCTTCTGTCTTCTTTAGTTTGTCCAACCTTTCTTGCTCATCTCCCTTGTTTATTTTTCTCTTTATATATTCCCAAAGCCATTAAAGCCCCCCAGATCTCTCAGTAAAAGGGTTATCCCATCCCTCCCTTCACACCTTCTGGATTTTGTCTGCCCACACTGATACTGTGGCCCTCAGCCAGCTCTGCCCTTCCCCACTGCTCATTGTCCTGATTGTATCAACATAGAAAAGCATGGGTGTGCATCCATGAAAATCCCTCCTAATGCCCATGTTTAGGGAGGTAATATGCAAATTCCTTGTCCATGGAACTTGGCACACTAATATCTCAGTTCTGGTGGACCTCCCCTTTCTGGCCCTATGCACCTTGTAGTGTTTTTGCCCTTGACCATTCATTTGCTCACAAATGGTTAAAATTCTCAAGTATACCATAATGACACTGAGTAAACCAAAATTAGAAGTTGGTAAAAAGAATACTGGCCTGAAACCATGCTGAGCACAGGGAATGGCACAAGTTTTTCTGGTGAGAAATAATTAGTTCATATAGTTTTATCTGATGTTTTGTTGTTTATTGATGACTGTCTTATTAGATTTGTGCTAAAAGCAGATGGCTGCTGTCTGCTTTGTCTCCCCTTGGAGCCAAACTTTAAATTCTTTCAAGTTGCCCACTGGTTGAAGCTTTCAAGAGTCAAAGTGACTGGCTAAGAGAGTCCCTTTGTGTGTGGGAGTCTGGAATGCAAATCCAAGTGGTACATGCTGGAGGGAAGCTGACTGCAGAGTGAGCAGGAAGAAAATGCCAAGTAGCTTATTTTACATATAGGTACCTTTCTTATTCTAGCAAAATTTCTTTGGTGCAGAGGGAAGATACCTAATCTGTAATAATATAGTTCTGTCACATGATAGACTGCTGCTCATCAGACTGAGACATGCTTATTTTCCTTTCTTTTTAAAAGAAAAAAGATCTAACTTGCCAGTTGAATGTTTTTTGAATCATTATATTTTCTGTATGTAAAGCAGTAACACAGCAGCCAGGCAATAAGATAACATGTTCAGTGTGCTATAATAAGATGGGACCAAATGTATTCTTGGCACAACTCTATTAACTTTGATGGGCTTACAGGAGAGAAAAGTACAGCCCATTGACATTAAG
Source organism: Erithacus rubecula (assembly GCF_903797595.1). Taxonomy (NCBI): domain Eukaryota; kingdom Metazoa; phylum Chordata; class Aves; order Passeriformes; family Muscicapidae; genus Erithacus; species Erithacus rubecula. The sequence goes on along the minus strand of NC_136689.1, from coordinate 84,959,538 downwards.
GGGGAAATTTTTCCTGGATAGAGAGCTGCAATATCTCTATAGGTAATACTGATGTGATTGTTCCATGTCTTGGAGGCACAGTCATTACAATTAATGGAGTGAGTCTATGTGATATACAGCATTTTGTTGTATGTCTTTTTTTTCATTTAGCAGGCTTATACTACGTTTTTACGTGTACTATTTCTGTTCAAGAGTAATAGCTGTGATTTCATGCTCCCACTGCTCAGTGTGCAGTCTCTGGACTGAATAGTAGGAGTGTTTCTAAGGGAATAACATGACTAGGGACAGTAACTGCTAAGCAAATGGTACAGGTGGATGTGATTTACTGCTGACCAAGTCTCATTTGAACTGTTTGGCACACCTCTAAATTAACTGAACAGATGGTTTTTTAATTAGTTCTGTCATTTCATTTTCTGCATTCTTAATACATGTCAGGCTGTATGTCAGGGAGTATTATCATCAATTTCAAGTAATACAAAAACATTCATAGCAAGAATAAGCTGATAATAACAATAACAAAATATAATTAGAGTACAAATTGGGAGGTCTGCAGCTTTATAAACATGGTAAACTTAGATTTATGAGACATCAGAGATTTGTTCAAAATGAGAAAGGCCTTAAACCTGCTGCAAATCAATTAGTTCTGTGCAGTTTTTTTGCTTCCTGTAGAGGGACAGGCCTTGCTAATGCAAATTGCCTGAGAAGAACTCCTGAATTTATGCCTTTGATTTATCTGATTCCATCTTCCCCAAAGGGCAGAATCATAGGCCTGGGTATTAAAGTGCCTTTTAGATTCAGAGATGGCAGTAAAAGATTTAGTTATTCTTTCCTTCTGACCCAACTGATATTTTTCCAAGTGCAAAATCCTTTCTTTGCCATTTCCAGCTGGGCTAGTGGAGCTGTTTCCACTAGCAAGGTAGCAGCAGAATTTGGTTCAAGTATAGTAACATGGCAGCAGCAGTTGCACTCCCATCTGACATAAAAATTATAGTGACTTCTCATAAAAAAGCAACACAACATGATATAGCTTATCAGGAAAATCTTTCAGAATACTAATTATGCTATTTACATGATGGTAGTTAACGAGATAGAGCGTAATCTATGTAAAAACAAATTCTACAGGCTGTATAGAATTAGACCACCACACTGTTCATACAGTTTAAGCTGCAAAGATTGCTTTTTATGCATTTGTAGCTCTCCATGGCAAACTGGATAAAATACTCATTTCCTCCAAATTTCTCTCAGCAGGAAGTACCTTAGAACGATGGCAGGCCATACATCACAAGCAGAATCAACATCTAAGTTAAAGTGAATAGCTTTAATCATAGACTTCCAAAACATATTCCTCTTTGGATCTGCAGAAAATGGATAACATGCAAACAGGCCTAATCAGAGCAGTATTTCCAGCAGCAGGATCCTAGAGGAATTAAATGGGGGAGCCTTCATCACAGGGACATAATGATACTTGGTAGGCTCTCCATCCCTTGGCACCTTTTCTGCAACATTGCACAATGTACACATAGTGGGAACTGCTATATTTAATATATAACAGAAAAGTTTGGCATGTGTTTATTTAGGAGTATCTTCTTTTGATGTCTTACTGGGTAAAACAGACAGAAAAATGGTTGGGTTTCCCCCACCCCAAGAATAAGGCAAGTATTTACGCTTGAGCAACTTTGTGCAAGTTCTTACCTTGTTTTTTTATTCAGTCTTAGCCCGTTTGCTGTCTTTTGAGCAAAATCTTCTCAGCATCTCATGAAAAGCAATTGTCAGCAACAGAGCTTCTGTTCACAGAGCAGACAGTATGCCGGCTGCTATAAAATACTGGTTAAAGTTTCCCCCAGTTCAGAACCAGGGCAAATTGCTGTAGCCTAATCATGTGGTTACTGGCTCTCCTGTGGTAGAATATTTGGCTTTGGCCCTTGACAGCATTCTGGATGTGCTGCAGATAGTTCTAGGTTTTTTGTGAGATTTTAATTTCAAAAATGCTTTACAGATTTTGAAAAACTTACCATTGGAAATTTTCAATTTCAGACCTGAAGTTGAATAACCCTAATTGATACTTCATATTGTCAGGAGATGTGTCTGGGAGTCTTCAAATATGAGAGAGGTATGCTGACTCAGACCTGAAGATTTTGCATATATTCAGGCCCTGACAAATGAGAGCCCTGTGCCCAGCTTTCCCTTCTTCAGTTGCACAGTCCTAGAAATGTCCTTTTAAGTATCTGGACTATTTCATAGCTGACGCTTTAACTTGTAGTGGCAGTGCAGGATCTGGTCTTGTTCAGATTTGCTGCTGAGAGGGTTTGACAGATGGATCTGAGGGGATGTAAGTGGGCTTGGGTTGCTCTGCCCTGCCTCCTCTGCAAGGAGCACACTGTGCTTCTGCAGAGTTTTTCAGTCTGCCAGGCATCCAGAGTCACCCTGAAAGGACCTGAGATGGCCTGACCCTCTCCTCAGCAGACAAATGAATGAGGTTTTTTTAAACAAGGTTTGGAATTCTGTAGCTTTGAGAAGATAGGCAATGTTACATAGACTGTCTTTGCTCATAGGCATGAGTGATGCTAGAAAGTGATGATTACAGCTCTTGTGTTAGAGCAGCAGGCATGATCTCTGCTGGAGCCCTGCTATCACCTCTGCCCAGCCTATTTCCCTTTGGATACAGAGATGACAGTGATCTCATTGACACAGTAAATTTTGAGCTGATACATTAAAAAAAAAACCCCAAACTAGTATATACATATATGTATTAAAACTTATACATATATATTTACAGGAATAAAAGGTTTGTGTACACAAGGACTATAGGGCATCAAATAAAGCCAGCATGGACCAGGTTAATACCAAAGATTTGCCCCATGGCAAAGCCCTTGGCTGAGCTTGCCACAGAGTGCGGCAGACAGTAAAGTTTGAGGTTGGAAAAGGAATTTAGCATGTTGCTGGATGAGACATTAATTAAGGTTATTAAATATTTAAGGCACCATCTCCGCTTCAGGAAGCCCTTAAAGCAGTTAGCACCTGAGGTTAGGGGAGGATGCTGGATCATTGTTGCTGTGTGCCTCCCTCAATTCTTCCTTAGGCATGATATATTATCTTATGACTGGAGGCTGGTGCTAAGCTACCTAGAACTTTTATCTAACTCAGTGTCAATTTTCTTAAGGTTTTTTGTATTCTTATGGCCACTGATTTCCAAAGCAAAATTTCAGGACAGAAAAGTCTGTTATCAAAAGGAAAAATATTTTGGAGAAAGGAAAAAAAAAAATTCTATGAGAGCATGCATTCTCTTCTCAAAATCTATGAACTGTAAGGGCAAAAGGACAACCAGATGATGTGAAATAAAAGGCAAAGGTGAAGTAGGGAGTAGATGACACATGCTCAAGTTGCATGCCTGTCCTTTTAGGCTCCCAACACAATCAAAAGTGTTTTCATCAACCTGCCAGCCATGGCCTGTGGTGTAAATAGCAAATGACTTAAATTCTAACTAGCAGCTTGCTGAGGTAGCTGCTGAACAGACTCAACACCTCAATAAAGATATTGGATGTTTCTGGGGAGCCCTGTGGATACATTATTCATGTCTAAAAGCAGATTCTGAATAATTGTGTTGTGCTAAGCATAACATCATGTCTGTTTGTAATTGTCTAGGGCCTGAATGAGAATAAAGAAGATACTCCAAAACTGCTTGTAGTGGTGGGGCAGAAGATCCTTATGGGACCATAAATACTGGATTAATGTGTGTTCATCAAGACAATCTGAATAAACAGGCTTCCTTCATTCTGCAGCTGGTTTGTTCATAAGAATTGCCAGATACTTTTGAGAGTGTTCATGAGTTTTGGATGATTCAGTATTCATTAGTGTAGGTGATTTTTCAAACTTTTTTTTGCCAGAAATGTGGTGTTCATTATTCCTTCAGTGTTTGCTATTTATTGTTTTGTAGTCTTTTGTTTAAATTTATTTTTAAAATAAATACATAAATATATTTAATCAGAAAGTACAAATGCTGTCTTGCAACTTAGTTATGACACAGTGAGATCTGCTACAGGCCACCTGACCAGGATGACAGAGCATATGGAGCCCTTCATAGACAAGTAGGAGAAGCATCATATTCAGAAACTCAGGTCCTCAGGGGAGACCTCAAACATCCTGATATGAGCTGGAGGGATAACACAGGAGGGTACAAGCAATGTAGTATGCTGGAATATATATGCAGTATATTATACTGATCTATGATTTTTCCCTCCTGGTCACCCAAGTCAGCATGTAGCAAGATTTCCTCATTTTCTTAAAACAGTCCCATGGGAAGCATTATAACAGGGTACTTCTGAGACTATCACTAGACACACGCAAGTGAAGCCACAGACAGAAAGTAATGCACTATTAGACTTTGAACAAACTACCAAATGACTTACAAGAACAAAAGCAATCTAAGCTCTACCTCTGGCAATGAGAGGCAAGTGACCTCAGGGTTTGTTTTCTGATGCTGTCTTCCCTCTCTGCTGAACCGTACCACACTGATGATGAAGTACCAAGGATATCTAAAACAGCTTATGATAACCTGATCTTTAAGCCCTGTGATTAATCATCTCTGGAGTCTCAGGCATACACAGGTAGCAGCACTGTGGGAGGTGTTGGTAAGCATATTTTGTCCTTTTTTTTTTTTTCCTGTTTGGTGATGAATGCTACAAAATTCTTTGACTTTGAGTGTATTTCTGCCATGTAAGAAAAATGGTAATGAGAAGTTAAATCTTTCTTCCAGTGAAGAATCAGTCTTTCTGGACATATTTTAAAAATCTGTTTTCTCTATTACATCTTTCATTTAGAAGCTACCTTCATGCCCTAATAGAAAATAAGGCTGCACGTCACCTTGAAACCTGCTCTTCAGAATGGAAATGATCTTTCAGACACATGCTTTAGCTTAGGTTTGCTGTGATGAAGTGGTGAAGCAGAGGTGCTGGTCAACAGGCACTGAGACCACAAATCTAGCTGCAACACATTTGTTTGCAGATTTAGAGATTTGTTGGTAGTAAAGAAGATGCAGTAACTATCAGTGCATCTTAGCTTATGCTGATAGTCCTCTTACAGTGGTAGTGGAAATGCAACTGCTGTCAGAAACCAGAATTCTGTGGAAGAGAAGCAGATAAGTGTAGCTCTTATTGCTAAGATAGCAGAGTAAGACAATACTTCTGGGAAGTTACCTTTCCAAATGAGATCTCCTAAGGGTCCGCAGTCTCACTCAGCAAGGATGCAGGATGAAGAGAAATGTGAAGATGTCACATTTCCCCATGACCTGCCAGAATCAAGCAATAAATATTAAGCTGGGTTTTATTATATACTGCATGTGCTGCTTGTGCAAGCTTCTTCTCTTCTCTAGTAACAGAAATATGGCAGCAGTGGCCAAAATGGAAAACATGGATCTGATATTGACCAATCACCAGAGTATCTGCCATTCTCTATGTAGGGAATATGATCACACTTGGAGATTAGAGTAGGAATCTAAACACTGTATTACATAAAACTCTTCAGAGGGAATGGTCTTCAGTATGCAGAATCACGTTTCAGAGGGTCCAGTTTGAAGCATTATACAGGAAAATGTAACTTCAAATATACTGCACTACCCACCCATGAATATTTGCACATTAGTTTTAATATTATTTCTGTTTCTTACAGCTCTTGCAGCTGAGGTCAGTAACTGTATAAAGGAAAAAGAAAAATCTAGAGACATTTTGCCATGCTAACTGGGGTGATCAGATACCATATGTATGGTGTACAAAGCCATATTCAGGATGAATTCAAATGGTGTACAGGAAGCTAAAAAGAACATTAATCTTATATATTTTAATCATTGTTTTACTGGCTCACATTGGCAATAATGTCTTAATTCAATAAGTCTCAATTCAGTAGTTCAGTCTTAAATCTTGGACAGCTGGTAGAGATTTTAATAGAATTCAGCAATTTAGTCAATATATGAGAACTGGGATAAGCAAATTAAGATCTACCAGAGATCGGATATAAAATTAGAGACAGTATAATTTTTGATGGGCCATGACCTCAGCAGCTAGGAATTGTCATTTCTCTGTGAAATTAGATGAAGGGATAATGAAGCCATTACCTTGTGAACTTTGAAATGATAAACAAATAGTAATGCTGCAGGATAGGCAAAGTAAGTTATTTTCAGCACCTGGAGTACCTGATGCAATTTATCTTTAAATTCCATATAAACTCTTTAAATCTGCATATATTAGTATAAATAAGAGTAACTAAACTCAAGAATGATTTCTTTCCCAAAGGCATGCACATTTCTTAGTGATACAAATATGTACAAATAAATATAATACTTTGCTAATCACAAGTCAACCAAGCTATCCTATGATTTATGTCTTAAATTCTGGTGGCCAGGTAGATAATTTAATCATATTTATCCTAGTGATATCTGAGACAAAATACATCTTCTATTTTCCTTAGGCTTCAATGAAATGAGTGCTTTTCTTCAGCAGGAAATTAAGAGCAGCAAAAAGATCTGAACACCTTTGGACAGTGACTTTGTGAATAGGAAGTCTGTTTTTTCTTTACCTTGGGCATAAATGTTTGGTCAGCAGGTTCATTCTGAGCTTGTCTCACTGAAATGTAAGGTGCAAGCAAGCAGCTTTTCTAAAGCACTGACTGACAGGACAAGGACAAGCTCCACCCTGGAGGGTGATAGAAATATCTTTAGCAAAGGACAGAACAGGCAATTAACTGCATTTTATCCTGTTATGATTAGGGTAACACAGACTTGATGTGCTTTTTGCTCTATGCAGCAGGTGATTTTTGATTAACACATGGCTGCCAGTTTTAAGCACAATTTCATTGTGATGATGATGATTTTGGCTGTCTCTGCAGGCATTTCATCTCATGATTTTTAAGTCCCTTACTAAATGTGCATGTTTATATAATCTTCTTCAGTGCATTATATATGCACTTAATGAAGTGTGATTTTTCAGTGGGTGCTTATGGTAACTATTTCTCCAAACAGGCAGTAACATATTTGGTGATCACAATTCTATTTACTGCATTGTTCACTCAACTCTGGAGTTACTGAGAAGGAGGAAAGACTTGCACTATCAAAGATGTAAAAAGTAGTGCTGTATAATATCAGACTATAAACTATAACCTAGTTTTAAAATCCTTGCAGATCAGTGACAGCAGGTTATTTCTTTGACTAGGAAAGATTAATAGGGTAGGAAGAATATGGACAACATCAAATAGTAAAAAAAAAAAAAAAAATCTCTTTGCCTCTTCAGAAACTTATTTTCACATATTATGAGCAAAACAAAACTGAAACTCAAAATATAGGCAGGTCAAACCAGGATCTTCTCTTCTAAACCTCTTCAGACTTTAAGGAGTTGGATAATCTCAAGCTTCACCAGTCTTTTTCTCTCTAAGAAAACCACAGATGAGTGGGGGGAAAGAAAAGTCAGCATCCCAGAGCTTAATTAGTGTATTTGCTCATAGTGCTCACCTTAGTCTCTTGGTGTAGGTAGATACAGATGTCAAAATAGAGTAATACAATTAGTGGTGAAGGGAGTCCAGAGTTTGTATCTGGTTTGGAATGTGCTTTAAGACTAGTCACAGGTGTAAACCAGGAGTAATTCCTCACAAACATGACTGTATGAATACATAGATTCTGGTATTAGAGATCAGAATCACTGTCTCCTGTGTGCTTTGACTTCATCAGAGAAGCCTTTGCATTGCAAGCTGCTTCTATTTGCCTTCCCCAGGCAGGAAAGCATTTAAGGCCGAATTTACCTCTAGGCACATCTCTACATAGGGAAGGACTTTGAACAAAAGCTCTATTCACTGGAAGCACATTAGGAAAAGACAAAGACCTGTGGAATTCCAGAGAAGAATCCAAAACCTCTGGTTTGAGTAAGGCCATATTGGGAATGTCAGGGATATCTGTGGTCAGGGTTCCACCAAAAACTTTTTATGCTGAGTTAAAGGAATAAATCTTTCTTATTCGTCCATGAAGAATCAAAAAAAGAAGGAAAATCTACTTCCACAGATTACAGATAAATAATGCTCAGAAGAGCATGCCAGAGGCTCTGCCTGCATTAGTTGTTCCCAGCAGGGCCAGATGCAACATTCAGAGCACTTGCTAAAGCTTAAGTGGGAAACATCCAAGTGAGATGAGGTGGGGGAAGAACTTGGTGCCTCTGAGAAACAAGGACTTTTGTCAATAGTTACTTTTTCAGCATTTCTCTCATCACCTCCCAAACAGTTAGGAATCTTATTCTTTTTTTGAAAGGCTTTTACATTCTTAAAGACAATGCCAAAAGTAAATGAATACAAAATGGAAGTTATTACCAGAATTACTAAAATGGTCTCAAAATAACAATATCAACAAATTTTAATAATGCTTTGTACCATTGCTATTGATTACCTTTTCTACTTGGTAACTATTTTTGATAGTTAGATGCGATTCAGTGAATGGAAAAAAAATCCACTTATTTTTCTTTTACTTATCTCTTTAGTTATTTTACCTCTCATTATTATTCTGTCATGGTGCTGTCCTCCCTTGATTGCAAACACTACAAGAAATCATTTTGATACAAATGAAGAAGTCTCTATTAATTTTCTGAGATAGAACATACATTTGGTAATTCTGTATCTTGAAATCTCTTCAGAAAGAACTTAACTTTGAGAGTAAAGTAACATCCCATTACTGGAAACCATATGATGCATATACTGCAAAGATGCTAAAAATATAGAGTAGTTTAGAATATTTATTTTAACAGTATTACCATTTCCCTAGAGACATTTTTCACTCACTTCCATCTACCCTTATCCATTTTTATACTTATCGGGTTCCAAAATAAATCTGACTTTCTTATTTATGTTTCATTTTATTCCAACCCCTAAATATTTTATCCACTCAGTTACCTACACAAAAGTCCCATATATGTGAGGAGTCCTGTATTACCCTCTATTTAGGGGCAATATTACAGATTTGCCTCATTACTTCAAAACCCCAAACTACAGTAGAGTGTCCCTAGTTATTTCAGGGTTTCAAAAGCAGTTACCTTCTGTTCCACAGGAAGGTGTAATCCATGTATGTGAGAACTTTGCTTCATAATTTTCACATCCAATTGTGTTTGCATTAGTGTTAAAATCCTTCTTTTATGGCATTATTTGGGATTTATGAGCACACAGATGATGAGGATAAAGAAATAAATGCCATCCTATTAACGTTTACCCAAGAAAGTATCTGCATGACAGAGGAGTATTTATATAATTGATGACAAAAGTTTCAATATTTTTCATAAAGCTGTATTTCACTTCATCTTTAGTCAGCTAAACTCTTAGCTGAATCCAGCCTGGTGCTTCCAGTCTGACCCTTGTCCTGTGCTGCTTCCTTCATTAATCACCTCTCTTTCCTGATTATGTGCTACCTATGAATCAATAACAGAATAATAGGTATTATAGTAGATTCTCAAGTATCATTTTACAGTGGATAGTTTAAGGTGTGAATTTACTGGGGAGACAAAAGCAATCTTTCACCTAGCTAGGAAGAAGGGAGAGAGGCTCAGTCCATTGCCCACTTTTTTCCTACCCAGGTGAAGGTAGAAGCTTTTGCCTTTCTTTCTGGGTTACAGTGATGGCCCCTCTGATTAGGTAGAACGTGTTCTCATGTTCTGCTGGATATGTGCAGCAAATTCAACTTCTATTTAAAGAAACTGGGGGAAACAGTCTCTGGATCAGGATACCTTCACTGGTACAAGACTTAGAACAGGAACAGGGGACATGTGCATGACAGGAGAGAAGCATGGCTTTCTGAGGTGTAATGGGACTGTGTTTTCTCCTTGGGGAGATACAAATCTGCTCTGGAACAAAGTGCACATTCTCAGAGTAGTGAGATGAATACAGCAAAGAGCAGGGATATATCTCAGCACCTGCTCTCTGAAGTCTGCACTCCTCAAGACATCTGGCCCTACAGTATATCAGGGCTAAAAGCTGGTTTGTGCTGTTCCCAGCTGAGCTTTGATATATACTGCTCCTTCTGTTGGCTCTGTTCATTAGGTGTTTTGTTTGGGGTTTTTGTTGGTGGTGTTGGGATATTTTTTCCTTATGAGGTCAGAATTTTTGCACCTTGAAACTGGAATGATCCTGTGACAATCTGACATGTAGTACTGAAAGGAAGAAAGGCCTCACAAAAGCCAAGAGCACATCTGTATATACAAATTGAATGTTATTCTGATTACAAGATAAGGAACAGAAGAAAAGCTACTTCTCTTTAAAATCCATAATATTGATTGAACATCATAATTATGAACTGGTGCTTCAGCAACTGAGACTCCACAAAGTATTGTGATCACAGGTAAAGGACTATAACAGGCATTTGAAATACTGGCCTGAAAAAGTAAGTAGTACCGATAGCAGCTGGCCTTTACTGGTTTAAATAGTCTTTCACTGAAATAGCTTAAAATAAAACAAGAAACAAAGGAATTAAAACCAGATTAAAATACTTCTATCATCCACACACCAAGCTTAGCAAAATGTAGTTGTAGAACTGAAATAATTTTGGATCAATGATATTCTGAATGATAACAGCATAAGCTCCCTCTCACTCTGAATTCTCCTGCCCAGAACAGATGCTGAACATCAGACACTGTGGGTCCTTTTGATACTTGCAGTAGTGGACTGAGAGATGTTACAGAGGGCAAAGGAATGCTTTGTGGCTATAAATCTTTGACTCTAAATATTTTGAAAACACGGCAAGTAATTATTTAATTTTTTAAATAGAAAAGTATGATTCTACTTTCAAGCAAGCAAGAGGAATTTAAAAAAAGGCACACTCTTATTGGCACACTTTGAGGTCCTGCTTTACCTTTTCAGGATATATTTAATGAAAAAGAATAGTGTTTTCTAATCAAGTAATTTTTTCAAGAGGAGTAGGAAAAGAACACAATAAGGGTTCAAGCTTTCAATAATTGAGGAACTGTACCCCTAAATTTCTCATGAAACTAAGCTTAACTGATTTTTAAATGTAAACGCAAGTTAAGTCATGTTTTGGATTTGTGCTGGACATGGCGCTGATAATATGGAGATGTTTTTGTTATTGCTAAACAGGGCTTAATACACAGAGCCAAGGCTGCTTTCCATGCTGACACACTGGTGAGGAAGTTGGGGTGAGAGGGAAACTGGGAGGAGACACAGCCAGGACAGGTGACCCAAACTGACCAAAGGGATATTCCAGGCTATATAATCTCATGCTTAATATGTAAAGCTGGGGTGAAGGAGGAGGAAAGGGGGAGCATTTGAAGTAATGGAGTTTGTCTTCCCAAGTCCCTGTTGCATGTGATGGGGTCCTGCTCTCCTGGAGATGGCTGAACACCGGCCTGCCCATGGGAAGAAGAGAATTAATTTAATTCCCTGTTTTGCTTTGCTTGTGTACATACCTTTTGCTTTCCCTATTAAACTGTCTTTATCTTAACCCATGTGTTTTCTACCTTTGCCTATTCTCTCCCTGGGCATGCTGGTAGAAGAATGAGCGAGCAGCTGTGCAGGCCATGGCATCTGGCTGGGGTTAAACCACAGCAGAGGTCTGTTTCTAAGCTTAAGTACAGTGACTAACTGGACTTTTTTTCCCCCCATTTTGGTTTGGAGAACTGTATGGTAAAACCTTGCAGACACCTGGCTGATATGATGTAAGGCCATCAGTTTCTCAAATCTCAAAGGAGGAAGGTCAGTTCTGAAAACAGGAAGGAGTAGTGGTATAGCTTACACTGTGTATTTCCACTTCTGATCAGATATATATGAAAAGAACCTATGTAATAAAAATAGAAATTAATACAGGGGAAAAGTTTATTTTAAATCTCTTCTGTTTTCTAAAAATTAGCAATTATATATTGCTGTGCATAAATGCTGCCTTTTTCATTATTTCAAGCATGAGCTTGAAATTTTGAAGTGGAATGAAGTAAGGTTATCTGGTGTGAGGATAACTTTCTGATTAATGACAATAATGACAAGATTGAATTATATTCTTGTCTTGTGTCAGTAACAAGAGACACTGTGTAAAATTTCCATCCACAAAGAATACTTCAGAATGTATCAACTGAAACATCTGTGTTAAGTTCAGTCCTGTATTTTGATGTCATTCCTGAGAGAAAAAAATGAAAACTTCAAAAATAGGAATTATTTTATATTTTGAAGAGATTTTTCTCTTTAGTGTGTATTAATCCCCCTTTGCTTTACTGTTAAGGAAACTTTTTACCTAGAAAAATGTCCAAAAAGCAGATTTGAGAAGTCTGAAACTTTAAAAGAGAATTTTTCTTGAAAAATTTTATGACCATTAAGATACCCCCAGGGAAATGGAAAGATTAAAACTGAACAGAACTGAATATGTTTCCAAATTTTATTCTAAAATAAGTGTTTCAGAAGCAGCCTTTAATATGACATTTGAATACTTATATATGTGAAAACCCTCATTCACTCTTGCTGGAGGTGGAAATAGAGGCCATCTATATTAAGGCCTTCTTATTACCCTAGATCTATGATGAACACTCCTGTTAAAATCAGCAAGAATTCACTAAATCTAGAGCATATTAATGAAGGTGGCAGAAATAGATGTGCAGTTGTTTTGCTGACTGGGAGCTTTTCAAGGATTGCTTTGAGGCACTCTGTAAGTGTTGCCTCACATGCTCCCAAAGTAGGTTGGTGTTAGTGTTGGAAAAATTAGATCAGTCTTGAGAGATGAAAGAAGAGTTGTCTGTTATGACAGTTCTTTCAGCTGGAAAAGAGGGAGGAGAGATGGGTTAAGCCAGCCCTGTGTCCTTGACAAGAGCTGCAGACAGATCACCAGCAACTGATGGCACAGCCATAGAAGTTTTGATTGTTATGGACCTCTGCAGGCTGTCCACTTCAACTACTGCCCAAAGCATCATCTACTTCAACCACTTCAGACATTGTGTTTTTCACATATTTTAGCAATGATTTTCTCTAGCCAAGGAAGAAAATCCTTCAAAAGACGTTATCTCCAAAATTAAATCATTTCAGTGCTGTGCTATTCCCCTCATGAAGAAATTTTTCCTGTTGTGCCATTTTGACCTCTCAAGCTGAAGTTCTTGGCTGTTTTCTCTTGTATTACACGTTTCTGCCATTGCTGGGAAGAGGTTGGTTCCATTATCTTTTAACTCTTTCATGCAGTTGCAGGCTATTAGCAAATTAACCTTAGTCTTCATCAGACTAAGCTGTGTGTTTTAGCACAGCTTCTGAGGAGCAGCTCTAGTCCCCAGACATCCTAACAGCAACTATTACCCCCTTTTTAAATTTCCCAGTATTGTTTTTTAACAGGGAGGCTGAAACCAGGACACAGAATTCCAACTCCAGTGTCCTTGGCAAAGAGAAAAGCTTCACCTGATGCAGTCCAGCACCAGTTTTGTGCATGGCTAGGGACAGCACAGAGCTGGCTCATGTTTGACCTAGTGTTGACTGAATACCCCAATCCATTTTAGCAGATCTGTTCCTCAGCCAGCTCTCTTCTAGTTGTGCTGACAGATTGGATGACCTGATCCCCAGTGTCACTCTCTAAGCTTTTTGCTGAGCTTCCTGAGGCATGTGTTGGCTCATGTTATACCCTGATACACTCAGTGGGTTTAGGGGCAGTGTTTGATTTACTCTGGGTCGTGCACAGGAGAAAATCCAAAATTATCTGGAACTTCAATAATGAACTTGCAAACTTTAGAAAATTAAGATAGAATAAGGTACTTGGCAAATTTTAAAACAACATCCAAAATAAGGTTCTTCATAGGCTTTAACTTAGCAAACTTCAATTTGTCCAGACACTTTAATACACTTACTAAGGCATTGAATGGAACTTTTTAGTCTGGCTTACATTATATTTCAAGATTAAGAATCTAGGAGAGGAAAGAGAAAGAAAGGATAAGAAAAGTTTAATGTGTTAATATATATGCAGGCTATGTGGGAACACTCAGGTATCACCCCTAGGGGTGAGTTTAACATTGTCTGATGCAGCACTGTGTATTATGCACAGTCCTCAGGTGGAAAGCCCTGGGAATGAGTGTGGGGGCACTTTGGGGATCTTTAATGGTTTGTGATACCCTCCAAGACATGACACCTACCTCTCAGGTCACTGTAGTTAAACCAATTATGCCCCATCAGAAGGGATGAACATTCTTAGGCTTGTGTGTAAACAGGAGGGGGAGTATTCACATCTGAGCCATCCATGTAGGGAAGACATTGGCAAGATAAAAAGCACTATCCCACCTCACAGCATCTTATTGGCCTCTTTGTTCATCAGTCTTGTTGCTAAACAAATGTTTACTAGTCAGGGTCATCCTCTGCTGTGCCTGCCCTCCGCACCTGGGCTGTTTCATTGCACATCATCAGCAAAGCACCCACTGCTTTTACAAATGGCCAATTGTTTGAGCCGTTAACCCTTTAACTTTTTGGTCTCCTACAGCTCAGTCCCCAAGTTTATCAGGTCTTTCTAGACTGAAGTCCTTAGAGATCTGCTGAGGGTGTGCACTTGCTATCAAATCTGCTGATGAAGATACTGAACAAAACAGGCTTTACTGCATACCAGTGCTATGTTCTGCTTCTTAACCATTACCTCAGCATCAAACTAGTGATTTATTTTATATCAGAGTCAGTTAAAATACTGCCTGTCTATTGTCTCTTTCTGTAGCATAACAGTGATGTTGATGGTATCAGATGTGTTAAATTATACAAAATTAAAACCTGAAGACAAATCAGAGTAGGTCAGAGTGTGGGTAAATATAATTCAGTTTTGCTGTTTTCCTTGATTAATGCTATATAAAGATGGATTTTACCTGAAATAATATTGGTTAGAATTGCTCTAGTTCAGCTTTTCAGTGTGCTTGCTACCAGACACCTGTGCAGATGTCCCAAGACTGATGTGGTGAGACTGGTAATGAAATGAGGCTTTCCTTACTGATTTTAAACAACATGAAGTGATCTGCTTGCTGAAAAACTCAGATTACCCTTCTAGGATGATCAATTGGACTGTTTCTTACTCTTTAATCTATTATTTTTAGGACAGAATTCAAATTTTTATACCGGGAAATATGTTGGTGCCATATTCAATATAATTTTTTGCCAGTAGCACTCAGATGTGTTCAGTAGATCTCAAAGATAATGGCCCTAAATTTTTTCTCATATTGATTAAGCTTTTCAAAAAGGCAGCTATGAACTCCAGAAATACTTGGCTTTATGATATTTAATATCAACACAAACTCTATTCAGAGAAATTGTTTACCCACGTGTCTACTTTTTTTCTGTACTTCTACCTGTTCTTAAAAGATTGTAACCTGTAAGAGTGGCTTTCACAAGCCAGGAGATAGTCATGTAGATCTCAAAACCTGCTTCTAGAGGGATAGCTATTTCTCCTGGAGTATAATACTTTTCTGAAATGAACCTATGTTAAACTGGTGGCTTTTCTCACAGTATCTTGTGAAGAGCACTTTCAGATTCCATCTTCTAATTTGAGTGACACAAATACATTTTCACTGTGCTTTAATCCTGTTTGCCCTGCAGAGGTACCACTGCTGAGAGACGTTTTGATTTCTTTTTCTTGTACTTTATCAACAGAATTGTTTGTTAAGAACCATTCATGGAACATTTCAAAGGCAAAGGAGAAGATAACTGTCACAGAAAGCACAATCAGAAACCTTTAGGCTAGGCAGGATAACTCAGGATGAAATTTAGCAAAAAACATTTGACTAATGAGTATTCTTTAAAAAGAACCCATTGGGATTATGAAGAATCGGATGAGGAAAGGCACAAGGAGAGATTATTTGCAAACCAAACAAATCTGTGATGCATTTATGGAGATACACTAAACTGTGCTAGTCAAAGAATAGAATGGCTTTTTCTTTTTTCTTGAAAATGGCAGGATTTATCTTTTTTTTTTTTTTTTTTTTTCCTGGATTAGGATGAAAAATTTAAATACAAATAACTGTGAAAATGTAATCTAGTAAATGCACATTTGGGTTTTGTGTGTTTAAAAACAAATTGTTGCAACTGCATTGGGATGGCATGATAACTTTTTGTCAGCATTTTATAATAATGCTACATGACACATTTAAATTTCATTGATTTGGCATCTTTCAGCCAAAAACTACTTCCCTGTGGAAATTGCTTAATCAACTTGCAGAGGAAATAGTGCACAAAAAATATTTTCAGTTTCTTTACATCCTTCTCTGCATAGTGAGTGCTCGTCTCATCAAAATCAGTAAACTTAAACCCATCTCTTTGCCTTTTCCCACCCACCCCACCTTAGCAGCCTGTCTCAGCTGCAGAGTCAAAGGAGATGAAGAAATACTAGGCTCCTGGAGGAAAACCACCTAGGGGGAGGAATTTAGTAAAAATGCATCAAGGACTCCTTTTAAGGACACC
Organism: Erithacus rubecula; assembly: GCF_903797595.1. Lineage (NCBI taxonomy): Eukaryota > Metazoa > Chordata > Aves > Passeriformes > Muscicapidae > Erithacus > Erithacus rubecula. The sequence continues at coordinate 84,943,128 of NC_136689.1, read as the reverse complement.
TGCAGATCTGAACTATTCCCAGAGGAAGTTAGTATCTTCAACTTAGTTTTTAAGTGGCATTCTATTTTAAAGCTGGCCCTCAAAAGTGAAGATACAAAGAACAATTTGGGTGCTCCAGGTTTTCCTGACGGAGAGCTTGTTACTGCAGATGCATCCTGCCAGGCACTGTTTGGAGCTGGTGATAAAAATGAAATCCTCCAGCTCCTGGTGGCTCAGAAAAACACTGAAATCAGAGGCTGCAGAGATGTTCTTCCCCAGATTGAAAACCAGAAATTAATAGCGAAAGACTTTATTCTTATAGCAAGGAGAAAGGGCTTTTGGTTTTAAACTTGCCACAACACTCTATGTTCGTAAATACATTAAAAAGGCTCATTCTCTTCAGTTTAAGCCTGGAGATTCATGACTGTGCCACTGGCAAGGGATCATATTAGCATTTTTTGCTGTTGTTCTTGATGCCTGGTTCAAGGAGACATTTGGCTTAATTTGGAAACCTCTTCTGCCACGAGTTTCCTGGAACCATAAATATTAATAGAATCACTATTGTATATTATCTTCTACCCACAAAATTTCTGGAAAATATTTTTACGAAGTAGCCTCTAAAGTGAATTGAAAGATGAATGCTGTGCTAGATGGAATGGTAAGAGGCAGCATCAAGATGACATTTTCTAAGGATTCTAATTGCTCATGTCTGGTGTTTCACAAGCAGTAATGGTAAAGGTCTTGCCTACAGCACAAATGACACTAAACTATGCAGAGAATTTACCTGAATATAATTTCAGTTTTTAACAGAGCTTTGCGTTTATGATGTTTTAATTGGAAAAATTCTGGTTTAGATACATCTATTAAATTAAGATATTAACACTCCTGTGTGTATTTTGGAAAACAATGATAATACTTGATTATAATCTATTGTGATAAAGTTGATACGTTCTTCAGTTTCTAGCCATGAGTTCATTGGAAATTGGAGCAGTTTGCCCAAGAATTTTTAGATTGCACATAACTGGAAATTGGCATATAAAGATTGTGGGGGCCTTTTTTTCCACCATAACCTTATTTAGACATAAATTAATTCACAGGATTCCTCTAATATGCATTGCAGAGTGTGGGTACAGGATTATAGCCAGTTACTTTGGTCTTATGTCCTATTAATTTGCAATTGACAGAATACCCAGGCCTCCCAAAAACTTCCCTGGTGGCTTTGAAATATATGGTAGCGATGTTCAATTCCTTTTATAGTGCAACTGTGATGATGATGCTCATAGTGCCAGCATTCACAAAACACTTTAAAATCATTGGATTGAATTCAGTGTTCCTGTAAGTAGGGCAGGGGTATAAGAAAGCTGCATAACAATTCAACTTAGTTGAATAGTGCAGTAATCAGTAGATTGAAAGCTATTTGTGGAAAATGGTGAGAGATGGGACACCTTGCCACTAGTCACCCCATTTCTCAGTCTCAAGGCTAAACTGGACTTAGAATCACCTTTCACTCACGATGGCTCTGTAAGTATGTGAAGTAAAGTGGCTATCCAGCTTTCATGCTCCAGGCTCAAGTAGGTGACACTGAAATTGTAAAATGCTGTCTCTGGTTTGTCTTGCTGTTGGTGTTTGAAATGCAGATTATTCCCCTGAAAACAGAAATGAAGGAGGTCTATTTCTTTTAAAGGATATATAATAGCATATTAGGGTAAGACAGTGGAAAGATTAAACCCTGTGTTTGCTTGTCTAAAACAAGATGCAGAAATGTCTCTGTACATGCACATAGACAAGTAAATAAATAGCTTAGTGTTCAAAAGTGCTGAGCACATTCAGAAGTAATTGAGCTCAGTGGGATTACAAGTGCTTGCTGCCTGCATTATTATTTTAATATCTGTTTTAAAGACTTTAGGAAAATTTAAGATCAGGCTTTTATGCCATCGAACCGTAAACTTTCCTTGTCACACTGTGATTACACCCCCAGTCACCTTCCATCAGCCTAGCTAAGAATCTAAGTTACTGCTGTGCTGTAGTCCTAGGAACAGTCATCTTCCCTTTAACCTTAAAACACAATCCTGTTTCTTCTCAAATATTTGTGTCTCAATCTCAAATATTTGTCAGGCTTTCTGGAACAAGCTGATTTTAAAAGTGTATTTTATTAACCTTAGTATGAAATGATTGCTCTGTGCTGACTCTACAATTAAAGCTGCTCTTAAGGTCCAAACAGAATATGTGATTTTCTCTATACCCTGATGAATTTCAGGGTAACAATTTCACCCATTTTTATTCTTTACTGTACTTGCATTAAAAAGTGGACTAATACTGATTTTTGTTGATTCCTCTTCTTCTTCCCCCCTGCCTTCCCCCCCAGTATGGCAATAAAGTAGTACTTTAATAATGTGTGGAAGCAGATCCCAGCACAAAATGTGTAGGCCAATCTCAGCTGATCAGCAGGAACATGGGTGGTGGGTGCAACTGCTGTGGGCCACCTGAACTCACTGTTAGGGAGGCAAATCCTAAAAAGTATGATGCCAGGCTTAGAGTGAGAAAATTTTGATGGGGAAGACAATGGCAGGGCTATGTGAAAAGACCAAATGTGACAGAGTTTGAATTTTTGTACATTGCAGTCTCAGTTTTTAGTGCAACATCTCCTGCCTGAGATTTCAAGCTGCCTGCCTAATCTGAAGAATGGTAACTCTGCTTTTGACTTTGCTTTCTCTTCTCTTCTGTTTTTGGATTGGATGCTTCATAAAACTTGAAGTGGGAGGGGGGAACCTACCAAAGTAAAAGATTTAACTTGGCACTGACCCCTTCATCTAGTTCAAGGAGTTGTTTCTTCCTGGACAAAGTGGTCCAACTTCCCAACCTGATCCTGGAGTGTTTGTTGGCAAACCTTAGGTTGCTATATTTTGGTCAATGTCAATAACAAAAATGCAATAACTGCACAGTGCAGAAGATTTCACCTTATTTAAAGCAGTTTGCCTGCAATCGTATGGGAGTGCATACCAATTCTTACATGATCTCCATCCCCCAGCATCTGCCGATGACTGGATGGTGCCATGTTATTTCTCATGCCACATTTTGACTGCTGTTCTATTTCTGTCATAAGAGGCTTGGGTTATGGGACTTGGTGCCTGTTAAAACTAATTACCCTTACCATTATCATCAATTAACCCCAATTAGCGTCAGACAGAAATGCAAAAATGTTGAACCATTTTTTACAATTCAGTACAGATGACTTCAGAGGAACTGCTAATGACATCTTCAAGTTGTACATGAGGAACTCAGGCTACCAAAAAAAAAAAAAGCTTTATTCTAGGTTAAATATGCACATCACTTGAGGAGGCCAAGCAACTGGAGCTTTCTGTCACCAGGTCACCCATCTCTTCTGCTGGGAAGGGATGTGGGTTAGAGCATGCAATAGGACATTTTCCAGCACAGCAGCATTGGCGGCTATGCCAGCAGCTTCACATGGAGGATGTACTGCATGTATGGCCTTTGACCCTTGCCAGATTTCTGTCCTCCAGCATTACTGATTTTCCCAGTGCACAGCAGGGTGCTATAGAATGTTAATTTTGTCAATCTATAAATATTTAGGCTACAAAGAAATACATGTCATTTGATGCTTTTCAGATTTGGATCTTGTACTTGTTCAGCAATAGGTATTCTAATGTTTGTGTGTACAGTTTTGCCACATATGCTTTCCAGACATAGCTTTGCTGTTAAGCAGAATGAGGAGTGTAATAAATATCATAATGTTAATTTGTTAAGTCATATGTGATAGTACAAATGTAATAATGTTGTTGGTTTATGAATGCCAATACTCGCATAAGATTTGAAGTCCTGGTTATGGCTCTAGCACCAGTGGATTTATGAAAGGAGTTTGTTCACAATGTTCAAATTTTCTGCATCGTTTCCTAAATTAGTGGCTTTATCATGGCTGCAGTATGGAGTTTAGAAACTTAGGACAAAGCTGTGCATTACAGGGATAAAGTTCTGTTCAAAATCCTCTGACTGTGTCTGCCAGTATAACTCCTCTGTATCCTCTCGCATCACTCGTAATTTTCCGATCCTTTCTGTTGGCACCACCTGCACTGGGATTTGGAAAGCTTTCAGGGATGACTACTGCATGTGTGCAAGCTGAAGATGATTGCTTTTCATTATTCTGTTAGGATGTAGTGTAATAGTTATGACAAATACTGTGACAACTAAGTCTCTTGTTATTTGAACAGATTTAATTCTCAATAGAAGCTGACAAATGTCCTTAATCTTTCACTTTTTGGCAATGAAGCAATGAACACCAGTAATTTAGGAAATGAGTGTTTTTCTTATTTTAGAAATTGTCATATGAAATATATTCCAAATTTTTTCTTTGCATTGGTTTTCTACTTTAAAGATGTAACCTCTTTCAGTGCACAATACAAAGAAGCACCACTGGCTGTGCTGTGAAAGATTACTGTAAAAGAGAAAAATATATACATCTTTGAGGTATACATGTAGCAATATTTCATTTCTTTCTGTGCTACAAGTGGTCCTGGTTACCATATTTTACACAAAAGCTGTGAAAATGCTGAAGGCATTAAGCTTCAGGGAGCACAAGTGTGATCTACTGGTCAGAGTATGGGACTGAAAAGGGAAAATTTATACTGCAGGTCTGTGTTTGTGGTGGTGTCTAAATCATTCTATCTGATCAAATCAAAGGCAGCTTGGTAATTTACAATGGTATCTTTGCTATACCTCATGGTTTTTCTGTCTGAAAAGCAAAGTAGGAGAAAAAAAATCATTATCTTATTGACCACAACACTGTTTGGCCCTCGAGAAAGATCAGTTTTATATATATATATATATATATACACACATATATATTTATATATATATTTATATATATATATATTTATATGTTCCACAGAAAGGTACAAGGCAACTAAATCAGAGATATTTTGAAATAATTTAGAATTTTACCCCTCCTGTTCTTTTTGCCTCATAGTAGGGCTGGTTTATACTGTGGAGTACTGAGGCTTTAAATCCCTTGTGCATGTTAAGCTTTAAGGACAGTTTTAAAAACTTCAGTTGAGAAGCACTGTGTAAGCCAAAGTACTATTATTATTACTAATTATTTTATTATATGGTGATCTTACATATCAAGAAATATAAATATTGGAGGTATATTATTTGTCAGCCATAGGCCTAGAAGGCTTTATGCAACCTGGAATGACAGGTTTGGAGTTTTTAATAATTTTTCAAAGTGTTGTTAGCAGAAATACATATTTCAAGGATTTCACTTTTCAAATTGCAACAGCAAGAAAGAGATTTTCTTCTCTATCCCTGAAACAAGAGCAACTATCCCTCTCTCCTGAGTAGAAAGGGAGAAAGTATGTGAAGAGAGGGGCTGACTTCATCTATTACTACCATGAAGTTGTCTCTGACTTCTGAAATGTGTTAAAATGTTCTTGCTGTAAAGAAAGATTTTATTACCAAAAGTATTTTGTTGTTATATCATTGTATTTTGTTATTACCAAAGTAGTCTTTGATAATGAAGAGTAAACTGATCTTGGAATGTCAAAATCTGAGAGAAGTGTTGGTCTCCATTAAATAGTTTTTGCTATTTTTAAATTTGCTATTTTTGTGTAATATTTTAAAAAGTTCCTAAGAACAATGTGACACTCTGCACATTATTTTCTTCAATTTTTGGATAGGTATCCTGAGACAAAAATGTTGAGCATGTGTTATTGCAAATAAATTATTTTCTTTGCCAATAACAGTTTTACAAACATTGGCATGGTGCTGTCTCTCTTGCTGCAAGCTAGTATTTCTTTATATTAACCACAGTCAAACTGGTATGTGGACAAGTGACTCTGTGTTTACACAGAGTCTTAATGAACAAAAATGTAGCTTATTATAGGATTTGCATGGTGTTAGTTCTGACTAGGTGCAGGCAGTTGCATATCAATGCTTTTGTTAATACTGACTATTGTTGAGTAGCTGCTATCAAGAAATTCTTAGAATAAAAATTAGCCCTAAAAGCCTTGGTTGTATTTCATTGAGCAAAGTAGATTATTTTTCCAGTCACTACCTTGCCCCAGACTTCTGACTGAAGAACTCACAATGATATACACAGGGTTACTTTGGATGACTTGGCTGCTGAAAAAATTGAAACTGTATGGCAACATTTTTCCAAACTGACAGTAACTTCTCATAATAAATTCAAGAATCTCTGATTCTTAGAAATGGTGAACTTAAGTTGTCAGCACAAGGCTGCACGAGCACTGCTGCCAGACCCAGGCAGCAAATGCACTGAGATTGCTAGCACACAGAGCTTCACCTAACCACAATTTTGGCTAGATATGGAAAAGCTGAGATACTTTCCAGCCATTCAAAGGAAAATCCCAGAAGTAGCTTCTAGCTGCTGTGGGTGATAGATTTACATCTATTATATCTATACCATAGCATTTATTAGATTGATTCCCCCTTTTTGTCTTATTTACAGAGCTTCCCTTTCCATCTATTTCTTCAATGGCTACTGCCTAAGAGGCCTTAAATATACCAACCCTAAATCTGAGCACTTTCAGCATAACAAATTTCTCAGACCTGCCTGTCAAGGTCTGACATTAACTCTTTTTTGTTATATGACAGTTGTCAGTAGCTGTCTCTCTGTTGTTTGAAAGGGTGCTTGTTTTGTACTTCACCTGCCCTTTGGCTTTTATGCAAAGTTCTCTTGTTTTCTTATGCTGCTAGTATTTTCTGTGATGAAAGCCAGAAATCATTCCTTTTTCACTTCCTTTTCACAAATCCCCCGATTCTTTGTTGTGCACTATAAATTCTGACTATTTCTGCTCCTCTACTCACATATTTCAGCAAGCTGGAGAGCTGACTTAGGGCTGCTGCCTGCCAGTCAGATGCTGTAGAAGGATGTCTCCACGTGCAAGATGAGGGACACGCTGGCAGGGTCAACTGTGCATGTTCAGTTTGCCAAATGTCAACTCTAATTACAGACTGCTATCTTCCAACATTTTAAAACATGCAGTCCCTCATAAAAGTACATGGAGTATTTCTTAATTGCAGGAAAACTCTCTTAAATTTTTTATGCTTAGCTTTATAAAAAATTAAGTGAAAACTTTTAAAGGGTATAGCTTGAAATTTAAGATTTGAAGTGTCGCTGCAGCGCAACTGAATCCAAACTCTAACCTGTAAATTGGCACAAGTTTCATTGTGCAGTAATTTAATTCCAATTCCATTATCAGCTTCTTAGATGCAAAGTGACTATTTGTTTCTTTGGTTAGGCAATGCAGTTCTTGAATATTGCAAACTACTTTAGAGCCCAAGAAAGTGCTTTGAGTGCCCCTGGCTGATACAGTGGTGTCGGGAGGCAGCTCTGTTATGAGATTAGTAGAACATTGGAGCAGAGAGATGGTAGATGCCCCATTCCTGGAACTCTCCAAGGCCAGGTTGTTTGGAGGTCAGAGCAGTCTGATCTAGTTGACAGATGACTGACTCAAGATAAGCTAGTTTTAAAGGTCCCTTCCAACCAAAACAATTCTGTGATTTAGTGAAATGGTACAGTCCTTCTTTTTTATCTAGAAATACAATGGGCTAGGTTAAAATGTGTTTGATAGTAAACACAGAATGGGAAGAAGGTTCAGGACACACAGTACTCTGGAATCAGATTGGATACATTCCACTGAGACTTTTTTTGTTGCATGTACTCTGGCAACAGACTATAAGCACTATGGGAACCTGTACTGCAGCAGACCCTGTGAATTCAGTGTTAATAACATCCCTGTGCAGTAGGATTTCAAGCTTGTCTTTTGAATTAGGGATTTGGACACAGTTATGCAACGCTGTAAGCACCAACTTTCTGGACTTATCACTTGTCAGTGTACTTATTCATAACACCAGCTGCAGGAAGCAGTTTATTTTCAGCCAGACTTGAGAGAAACAGATTATCTGAACAGAATGTATCTCCTTATAAGCTTATTTGTCTGTGTTTTGTTTCTATTAGTTTATATTGCTTCCTGATAAGCTGATTTCTGTGGCTCATTCCTTAAGTATGCTCACAGGTTAGAGGAAAGAGCCTGTGGAGGTGATGACTGCTTCTATGTGGCAGAAGCCTGAGATGCTGCACTGCTTTGTGTTAAATGCCCCTGGGACTCAAACTTTTGTGCCAGCAATAAATGAGCTGCTCTTCCATTCTATAGTGTCATGGTCAGCAATAAAACTGGGAGAGATTGGCCTGGGGGTGGCAGTCCCTTGCTCAGGGACTGGCTGTGCATTGGTCAGGGAGTGGTAAGCAACTGGATTCTGCATTACTTATTTCGTATATTCTTTTATAATAATTATTTTCCTTTTCTGTCCCATGAAAATGTCTGTATCTCAATCCACAAACTTTTTTTTTTTTTTTCCTGATTCTCTCACCCATCCCACATGGTGGGGACTGAGCAAACATCTGCAGGGTGCTCAGCTGCCTGCTGGGTTAAGCCATAACAGCAACCTAAGACCTTTCTTCTTCTGGTCTTATAATTACTTTGTCAAGTCCAGGGGCCTCTCCCTTCTCTAGTGGGATTTATTTCACCCTGCTGCAGAACCCTAGATGCATGCTAATATGATGCTTTTCTTCTTCCAGTTCAATTTTAGCTAATAGATTGCTTATAGTAATCTGTGTGAAAACCTGGCTACTGGTCATTGTATCACATCTAACTTCCTGATCATTGCTGATGGCATAATTACTCTCTTACATAAAATATGACTCCTAAGCAATATTTCTAAAGTTGTGACTGATTTCTACAGTGCTTCTCATAATTTAGTATAGAAGGATTTTAGGTAGTTGAGACTCCATCAAATACAAGATTGATTTCTTTTATCATTATTATTTTTTAATTTCTGGCTAGTAAAAATCATTTTGGAAAAGGCCCAAAAGACAACAATAATTACTTAATTAAAGCTCCTAGTCCCAAACTGGAGGCAATATCTTCTTACAATGTGCTTCCAATATTTTCAATAAAAAGAAAACAAATCGCTAGATCTGTACAAAGGGTATTTTGCTCAGTGAACTGTCTGCTATAGCTTGAAAACCACCTGCAAGCATAAAAAAAGACTCTCAAAGATCATTAAGAATAGGATTATTTTAAATTTAAAAAAGTAGTCTTCATTTTTCCCACCACCCATTTGCACTTCAGAAGTGAAGAGCAAAGGTGTCTTTGAAATGAAAGCTCTTCTGTTTAAAAAGTATTTTTGTGGAATATTCTGTATAGCAAAAATTTGTCATCAAAGCCACCATTCACAATGCCTCAGTGTGCCACCAGAAGTCTCAAAATTGGTTTTGGCTGGGATTAAAATAATTTTCTTCATAGTAGCTAGTAGGGAGTTATATTTTGGATTTGTCCTGGAAACAGTGTTGATAATAGAGATGTTTTTGTTACTGCTGAGCAGTGCTTACACTGTGTCATAGTATCACTTAGTTTGTAAAAGACCCTCAAGACCATTAACCAAACTATAAACCCAGCACTGCCTAATTCACCACTGACCCTCAGTGCCACATCTACAGTTTGTTTCTGTAACACTTCCAGGGATAGTGATTCAATCACCTGTGTGACCTGTTCCAGTATTGGATAACCCTTTATTGAAGAAATTTTTCCTAATAGCCAGTCTAAACCTTTCCTGGTGCAACTTGAGGGCATTTTTTCTTGTCCTGTTGCTTGTTACCTGGGACAAGAGACCAACCTCGACCTGTCCACACTCTCTCCTTTCAGGCAGTTGTGTAGAGCAGTAACATCCTTCTTGGGCCTCCTTTTTCCCAGGCTCAACAACCCCAGACCCCTCAGCTGCTCCACATAAAGCTTTATGTTATAACTAGCTTTATTACCTTTCTATGGACATGATCCAGCACTTTAATGTCATTCTTGTAGTGAGGGGCCCAAAACTGAACACAGGATTTGAGATGTGGGTTGACCATGGCTGAGTACAGCAGGATGGTCACTTACCTGGTCCTGCTGGCCACACTATTTCTGATATAGGCCAGGATGCCTTTGGTGTTCTTGGCCACCTGGGCACACTGTTGGATCATGTTCAACTGCTATTCCAGGTCCTTCTCCACTGGGCTTTTTTCCAGCCATTCTGTCCCCAGCCTGTAGCCCTGAATGGGGTTATCCTGACCCAAGTACAGGATCTGGCACTTCATCTTGTTGAACCTCATATTGTTGTCTTTGGCCCATTATCCAGCCTATCCAGATTCCTCTGTAGATCCATCCCACACTGCAGCAGATCAATACTCCTTCCCAGCCTGGTGTCATCTGAAACTGATGATACCCTTGCACAGAACACAGATAAAGGCATTAAGAGAACTGGCCCAAGCACTCAGAAGCCCCACTGGTGACCGACACCAGGTGAATGTAACTCCAGTCACCACCACTCTCTAAACCCAGCCATCCAGTTTTTTTACCAAGGGAGGAGTGCACCTAAGCCACAAGTAACCAGTTCTTCCATGAGAATGCTGTCAGAAATTATGTCACAATCTTTAGTAAAATCTAGGTAGAAAACACCCATAGCCTTTCCCTAATCTTCTAGTCAGGCTACCCTGTCACAGATGGAGATCCAGTTTATCAAGTCAGCCTGCCTTTTACAAACCCACCCTGGCTGGGCCTGATCTCCTGATTGCCCTGTGCATGCCATGTGATGGCATCCAGGATGACCTGCTCCAGGACCTTCCCTGGCACTGAGGTCAGGCTGACTCTAATTCCTGGGATCCTCCTTCCAACCCTTCTTGTAGATGAGTGTATTTGCTCACTTCCTGTCATCTGGGACATTTCTGGTTAGCTAAGACTGCTAGTAAATAATATCAGGGTTCAATCTCCATATGGTCATTTACCTAAAGAGTTGATGATCCTTCTGCATGCCTTCCAATTCAGACTCTGGTGTGATTCTGTAAATGATGGAAAGTGGCTTGGTGAGCTCTCTCAGGATCCCTTGGGTGCATCCCATCCAGCCCCATAGACTTGTGCTGTTGTCATATTTAGCAGATAAGGCAGAGGGAAGACAGAAGAAGTGGAGGATGCTCAGAGTGATGGAGTTTGTTTTCTCAAGTTTTCACAAACATGATGGAGGTGATTTCCTGGAGGTGGCTGAACACTTGCCTGCTCATGGGAAGTAGAGAATGCATTCCTTGTTTTGGTGAACTTGTGTGCATGACTTTTGCTTGACCTGTTAAACTGTCTTTATCTCAACAAGTTTTGATTTTCCTCTTCTGATTCTCTTCCCCATCCCACTACAAGGAGGGAACAAGTGGCTGTTTGAAGTTTAGTTTCTGGCTGGGGTTAAACTCTGACAGTTGGCCAACAGCATCAAATATACTTTAATTTGTATTTGAAGAGGGACATCAAATATATTACCTAACAGACACAGAGAATACCCTAAAAATAAAGCAATAAGATAAAATAAAGTAATGAAGCAAAATAAGTAACAGTAGCTCATAATATATTTGTTTCACATTGATTTTCAGTCTGCACAAAAGATTCTGAATCTTTCAATCTGAACAATCAAATGATAATGGAAAGTTTAAGAATGGGAAGTTAAGAAACATTATCGTATATTTAGGTACATTTTTAAGTCTGTAAAGATATTTCAAAGAGAGACAAAATTAAATTTTTTACAAAGTTGCTAGTGTGTTAAAGCTAACCTGCTGGGAATGACTTTTGGAAACTTGTGATAACAGGTATAAATTATAAGCTTCATGGTTATAAACAACATGTACGTGGATGTGTTGCATCTTCTATGCAGTAGAGAAATCTTCTTTGCACTTCTGCATGTGTATATATGAAATATTTTGGATTTTGTAACTGTAAAAAGCCATTTTGCCATTTAAAGTCGGTATCACTAAGCCTCAACCAGCAAGATTATGACTTTCCAATCCACATTAATAATTCAGTGTAAAATATCTTCACAAAGCTTGTAGCCTTGTCAGAGATAGAAAGTGTTTATATTTTCTGGATACGTTACATTAAAAGCAAAAAGCATTTGTATGCTGCAAGCATTTGCAAATCTAGTCATGGTGGATGTGTAATGAAATGAAGACTCTAATTTTGAACCCAACCCTTCATTATCACTCATGTTGATTTCTGTAGACAGTACTGACTTGTAACAGGCACCTCATGACAAAATTACCCTGTCTGGACAGGTGTTAAGGGTGAGGACAAGTGATAAAACCTGAATCCCAAACCATATTCACTTCTGACCTCCATAGGGGGTATGATGTTCATGAAAAATATTGGGTTTGGTCCCTTTTGTTAAAACATTTTGGGTTTGTGTTTCATTCAGTCCTTCTGTTTTTCTTGTATCTCTACCTAGTGTGCCCTGCCTAACTCTTAGGCTGACAAGAGGTGCATGCAAATGGGTTTCTACTGAAATCGTCTTTAGTCAGGATGACTAATGGAAGATGGCCTAGCTACTGTTTCTGAAACCCATGCATGTCATATTTGCAACACAATCAGCCTTTTAAAAGCAGAGGCTTATGTGATCAAGTCTTCCTTTGAACTTTTGGATTCTTGTGAGAAGCACAAAGCTTTGTCATGCTGTTGCAAAAAATCATATTTTAATAACTGTTAAAACCTTTGAACATGAAGTTTAATAATAACACTTGCAGGAATTAAATACTTTCATTGAGTGTCTAGTGCTAAACCTGTTAGATGATCACCACCTGCTACAGAAGCTGGGACTGGGGTTTGCCTCAGAACAGGGGCTGATTGCAACAAGCACTGAACAGATGTAATCAGTAACAATATAAAATAAGCATTCTGTCCCAGAGCTTAAAGTTGAAAAACACAGGCCTGAAGAGGAATGGGGAAGTGGGGCAGAATGTGCCACCTGTGCTATTAAGGGTTTCTTTCCCATCTCTTGAGAATTGCTACTTTTTTCAGGAATGGGGATCTGTCTCAGGATTCACTACTGGCAGGCAAGGATTAGCCAAATTTAAAGACAGCTAAAAGAGAAGGTGTGCTGCAAATAGACTTGAGGAAGAAGTGGGAAGCACACGTAGGCTGAAGCTATGAGGAAATGGTGAGCACTATTGGAATGGGAGGGCAAAAAGGGCAGGGAACTGAGAGGCAACCCATCCTACCTGCTGCGTGGTTAGCCCCACCAAATCATTGTGGCACCTGTGTTTCTGCTCAAGCTTCTTGTATGACCTGTTCTGCTGGCTCAGGAATCTTCTGAATCTGCTGATCTGGATTTGTTAGAATTTTTGCCATCATAAGGGAATGATTAATGCATGTGGCTCTACAGTCCTGGAAGTGGTTGACCACAATGGACTGGAGGATGCAGAGGTGTACTCTGCCAGTGCAGTGTCCTTCCCACTGCACCCTGCAATGGTGTGAGGGGCTGCTTCCCTGTCTCCTCTCACATTCCCTTCCTGCAGTGCTTCTCCTCAGCTGTTGGGGTGGCACTAAACACCTATGGTTGCTCTTAGTCATAGTCTTGGTAATTATGGGAACATGCAGCAAGCCATCAAGCAGGCACAGCCTTCTCAGGGATTCTTCTGCTAAGAATTTATTTAGGAATAAACTCCAAGTGTAATGGTAATGTACTTCAGAGCTGGAGTTAGTCTTTTGAGTGCTGAAGCATTTTCTGTTCTTTGACTCAACAGACTCCTTTCACTTAAGCCACCAAAACTGTATTTTCATGCTTGGTTTTGCTACTACTGGAGTACAATTGCTAGGGGGTTGTGTATGTAAGGTACTGATTTTCACTTTTTTTTCCCCTGAGTGAAAGATTCCCACAAACCAAATGTCTAAACAGTTCACAATGACTGCTGAGAAATTTGGCCATTTTCATTACTAAAGACAACTATCTATGTGCAAAAGAGAATACCAGGTGTCAGTGAAGAAATGCTTTCCTTTTCTTTAGAATAGTTTGGTTTATGTGGTTTTGTTGGGTTGGTTTTTTTTTTGTTTTTTTTTTTCTTTTAACAGGAATAAACTAACAGTTATAATCTTGACTTTTGCTCTGTGTGCCCTAACAGCTTTTTATAACTGGTGGTTTCAAAGAGCTATACAATAAATAGAATTTCTGTAATTAATTGTAAGCATGTTCTGACTTAGATGAAGTTTCCATTATTTAACAAAGCCAAAAATCAAATTGTTTACAGTTAGTAAGCAACAGCATCAGAGTTCTGATCCTGCATATCATTTCAGATCAACCAGTTAGGGACTGGAGCACTGTGTGCACACATTGGGATGTCTGTACAATGAGTAAAACAGTATTTTATCATTCTATGATGCAATATGCAAAATAATATAACAGAGTGAATTAAATTTTGCATATAATGAACAATAAGAAGGGTTATGTCCGTCTTACACATATAACAAGTGTAATCTGGGCTGCAATGAGTTAATAATGCCTTTGCTCACACGGAAGCACAAAGGCGAGGCTGTGCCTGGGCTGACCTCAGTGCAATCATGTAATGGCTGCAGCATTCATTTCCACTAGTGCTTTCAGTGTCAGCAGAGGATCAAAGAGAATCCAGCAAAAGTTCTGCCTGACAGCAATACCTCTCTCTTCCAAGACCTTTTCTGTACTTTTCACATACACTGCATTATGTGGATTCTTACTATTCTGCATGCTTGCTGTAACATGATTCCAAACTGCTCAACTCTTTAATACAATATCCAATCATGCCCATAAGCTCTGACTCATAGTTTTCAATAATTTATATCTAAGGTTACTACAAGGAAGGGATACCCTCTCCTGCTCATACAGTAGACCAAGGCAGAGACAAAAAGCCTTAGCTCACAGCTTTCTACAGCATTAGTCTATTTTATACCAGCCTTGTCAGTAAAGTTTTGTCAAAGCAGGTAACTATAAGATGTGCCTTGGGATAGTCCTGTTATGGTTAGGCAAGCTGGATGTGACAGGGTTCAGAACTGGAAATCGTGGCTTCATGTCAAAATTCCATGAAATCTCCAGCTTTTACCTCAGAAATAGAATTAACAGTAAAGCCTAGTTAGTTTTTTAGAAGTTATACTAATTTTCCAATACAAAAACTTTCATACTGACACTGAGCAACCTGAATGCCTCTAAGAATGTTAAGACTCTGGCCAGCCTTTATGAGAGATTAACTAAGCCTTTTATTGGAAACTGGCAAAACCCCAATAATCAGTGATCATCCCCATGATACATACAGTGTGCAAACAAAGCACATTCCAAATGAGTGCTGTCTCCATGTATGTGTTACTTCCAAAGGGCTAGTCTTCAAAAATCAGGACGAAGAAAAGAGACAGAATTAATTGGGAAAGATCATATTTTATATAAAAATGTGAATGGAAATTGGGTCTTTAAGACACACTTATTGTAAGATCAGGAAGCTGCATTCTGTCATCTGTTTTGATGGGGAAAACTAGTCTTGTTTCAATAAGGGATTGCAAACAACTACATGACAAATAATATATGGGAATTGTGAGGGAACTAGAGCAATCAATATAAATAAATTGCTCTGTAAATTGACAACAGAAATCTAGAAATATGAAGGAAAATCTATAGCAGTATTTTCTACATATGCTTACAATAAAGAAATCATAGTGAGGGCACAGGTTCTACTAAATTGCAATGCATAAACTGTTAAAATAATTCTACACAAGGTATTTCAGGCAGGGTTTTTGTTTGGCTATTTTATTTATTTATTTTTTTAAGTCATGTCAGGAGATCATCCAAGAACATTCCTCCACTCGATAGCAATTGTTCTTTTTTTTTGTCAGCAGCGTTTTCTTCATCTGGAAGGAAATGTTTAAGGTGTAACTTATTTGGCAATTAGTTCTGGTGAAATCATTGGCTGGCTGAAAGGTATAGTATTTCATCTGGGGATGTCACACGCTATATACCTGTCCCAATCATGAACAGAGATTCAGGGGCAAACACACTTTGTTTGTGTTATAGAAATATATGCCCTGAAGCCAGGGCTATATGTTTAAATTCCTAATATATAAAACAGAGAGCACATTAGCATGTGCTATTTCATTTTTTCCATTGTTCATTCAATATATTTCATATATTCATTTCTTCATAATTTTTAGTTAAAATAATTTACAATAAAAATATTTCATCATTTTCTACATGGTTTTACTTCAGTACCATTTTATAAATGAAAATTAAAAAAAAAACCAACAAAAACATAACAAGCATATTCCTTAGGCTATGATTTTTTTTAATTTATTTTTTTTTTTTCGGTTTAGTTATATGATTATAGTTTATCTGACAAAGCAGAGTTTTTCACGGGAATGGTTTTCGCGCGGGGGAACGGGCTGTTCTCTCTAGCCCTGGTGCCCAGCCCACACCGCTCCTTTGGCTCGTGGTACTTTGCATTGGCCTCGCAGCGCCTGTGGCCAGGAGAGTATCGGACGCCAAGTGCCAGGTGTGATGAATACGAGGGGAAGCTGAGCTTGAACTGGAAAACTTTAGGGGAGAGAGATTTCCGTGAAGTATTTCACACAGCACGCCTCAACAGGAGGGCACACCTGTTGCTGCTGTGCACAAACCGATCTCCCAGCGCTCAGGGAAACTTGCTCCTTACGGGAAACTCCTCCCTGTGCCGCCCCAGCGCCCGGCTCAGCCGCGGCCGGAGCGGCCCTGGGCAGGCGGGGCGGGAGGCGGGCGGAGCGCAGCGGCCGGGCCGAGCGGGCCGAGAGCGCAGCGCCCAGAGCCTCCCCCAGAGCCGGGGAGGCTGCGCTGCCCGATCCCGCTCTGCCCTCAGCACCGGGCCTGTCCCCGGCATGGCCGGGGAGCCGCTCTCCTTCCGCGCCTTCCTGGCCGCCCGCCCCGCCGGCTGCCAGTACGGCTACGGGCACGGCGACGGGCTCGGCGCCCTGCGAGAGCGCGAGTTCCCCCGGCTGCGAGGTACGGGGGGCGGTTCGGGGGCGGGCCGGGGGCGGGGACCCGGGCGGGACGGCTCTGCTCCGGGGGAGCGGGCACGGGCTCTGCTCGCTCCGTGATTTCTGCGGCACGTCAGGGGACGAGAGGCAGATCTCCCTCTCCTCTTTTCCTCCTCCCTCCATGGATTCAGCAACAGGATTTCGATACGGATATGAAGACGGGGGTTGGGAGGGGAAGGAGAGACATTATAATAGTAAACCAGCGCATTTCTAGTCAAACCTTAGAGTTAGACATGTGTTTGTGAACTACTTTTATAGTTTTTACCACCCACCAGCATTCCACGTCCTTGTGCATACTGCTTCAAATATAATCGTGATGGTTATATGATTATATGACAGTAATTTGTCCAGTTTAAAGGAGTATCAATGCCCATGATATTGGCACTTCAAAATTCTTAGAGCAAAAAGCCCCAGGTAGAGCATGAAGTAAATATCGTCAGTTTAGATGCCCTATAACATTATTTCAGCCACTCTTTCTCTTGAGAGGTTTGTGTTACTTTTTTTTTTTTTTTTTTTTTTTGTAATTTCGCCGAATTTTGGTGATTGAATATGAGAGTGAGCTTTTTCACGCAGAGGTGTTTAGAATGAATGGAGTTATACTTGGCCTCTAGACGTATATGAAAAAACTTATGCAGCACTTTGAAGAACTTGAAGATTCAGGAAGTTAACGTCACAGTCTTATTAGACAGATGTTAGAAGTTGCATCAGTGAAAGTTTGAACATGAGAAGTTGCTTGTCTGAAATTTAGGTTTAAATTCTGAAAAGTGGCTATTTTGAAACTGACACATTGTTTAGGCCTTTAAGCTGATGAGCTTTTAAAACGCCTGAGAATCAGACCTTATTTCTCAGAGGCTCCCCAGTTTTGAAATAAAGTATATCTGCTAATGAATGATGTCTGGTGGATTAGTCTGGTTCCCAGAGGGAGATTACTGCAAAGGCAAAGCATTAGAAGTTTTCCTCTATTTGAAAATGTTTTTGCTAATGTTGTCGTCTGAGTTGTGCAGCCTGCTGATATAAGATGTAGATAATTTAGAATGTTTCTAGAAAGAGATGAACAAATGCAGGGTATAAAAGAGAATCTTCAATGATGTTAGCTAATTGAAATGACATAATCCTCTATGGTAAAGTGACCTAGGTTGCAAATTCCTTCTGTCTTTTGATTTCCCCTTTGGAATTTTAACGTTATCTAATTCATGAATTGTCATCTGTTTGTCTTGCAAGTTTGTGTCACCTCTGTGAGGAAACACTCTATCTGTGAGAAAATGTAACTGATTGCTGTGCATTCACACGGTGTCCTGTCTGGGACTTCTTGTCCCAGTGATACATTTCTGGTCAGGAACTGGTGCCTTCAAATGGTACCAGCAGTGTCAAATGAAAGGTGCCCAGGAGAGATTCCTAGGCCTAGTGTCCCCTGCCTAACATCTCTTTGTCTCTAAGCTGAGTAACTGGACTAGTCCAGGACAGACTCCAGGACCTGGCTGACAGCAGAGCATTGTGGACAAGAAGCACACTGCTTTTATTTATTTCTTGGCCTCCTTTTATTTAGCTGTGTGTCCCCACTTGTCAAAGGTCTCAACACACTAATGTTGATGTAATGAAAAGCCTTTTAAAGCTCTCCATTTTGTTGCCTTACAGAAACAAGGCAAATAAAGGGTGGCTAATGTACACGTTGGTGGCAGCAATAATAGTAATAATTATAGCAATTATAATAATAAAGGACTCTAAGTGACTTACAAAAAATTAGCATTTACCTGCTCAAGCATTTTCAGTGGCCTGCCAGAACATGCAGGTTGCAGGATGAGGTGGAAGTTTTGCATCTCTGGTGGCCTTGGTTCAGCTCTCTGGATAAGTTCTGGTTGTACACACAGTGATGCACTATAGGAACTCTACCTGTTCATAGTGTTGATCTCTGTTGTGTGTCTCTCTACTGCACAAAGCTTCTGCAGTTTTATCCCTTCTAGTAAAGAGCAATCTTAACTAGTTCTATGGGCAAAAGAGAACAGGTGCTATTTTAGGGAGTTAACAGTAATCACAGAATGGTTTGTGTTGGAAGAGACCTTAAAGACCATTTAGTTCCACCCCATTGCCATGAACAGACACCTTCTACTAGACCAGGTCACTGAAAGCCCCACCCAGGCTGGCCCTGAACACCTCCAGGGATGAGGAGTCCACAGCATCTCTAGGCAACCTGTTTCAGTTCCTCACTCCCCTTAAAGAATTTCTTCTAAAACAGATGATCTAAACCTACTCTCCTCCAGTTTCTATCCATTTCCCCTTGTTCTGTGAGTACATGCTCTCTCCACCTCTCCTGTAAGCATCCTTTAGGTACTGAAATGTGCTACAAGGTCTCCCTGGAGCCTTCTCTTCTCCAGGCTGAGCAGCCTCGCTCTCTCAGCCTGAGCCTTTGCTTTATTTGGGGCATGACATAAAGATCTTTCCCTCATTAAAGCTGGTTAGAAATCCATATTTTGCTGCTCACTTTTTATGTAAGCAGAATTTTTGGAGTCCCCTTCTAGATACCCGTAGGTTAAGCCTAATGTTTGATTTAGGAAGTGCAATTTTTTTATGAGTATCATATTTAAATAATTTCTGCATACCAATGTACTCACTTTTGCCTGATTACTAATATTTTGTGGCATCCCCTAAGGACATATTGTGCAAATGGGGGAAGGCAGAAATCTTTTCTGTGTTAGAGACCATTGCTTATAGGGTGCTGGTGCCTCTGTTGTAGCTTTAGTGCGAATAGCTGCACAGGTGCCTGTTGAGCAGAAGGTGCAACAGATGTCTGGAGGGAGCACCAGCTTAGCTACCAGGCATACTGTGAAGCCAGGATTTCTCAGAGGTGGTCCACCTGTGGTCATATCAAGTCTTGGGGCATTTCACTCTTAGCTTCATCATAAGGAAAATAAGGTTCATGCTCAGTGTGTTAGGGATTTCCTTTTCAGGTTTTTTGAAGAGATAAAAAGAACTACTTTGCTTCCTTAAATCAGCAGGGGTCTGTCTGTTTGGGCAAAGAAGCCTTACATTTTCCCTTCTAAGCCAAAGTTTATCTTCACTTCTGTAATTCAAAGGCTGTTAGCTGATGACTAGAGCAGCCCTTTCTAAAAATATATGTGGAGTCTGTGAAACAGATCACTGTTTCACAGGCAGCAGCATATGTGCGATATGTGACCTTGACTTTAATCTTGTGAGCAGTATACCCTTATCTGCAGTGTAGGATTTTAAATTGTGCTTTAGAAATGGATAAAGAAATCAGCAGGAGTTTATAGGTTCTGTTGTCAAGTAATGGGGATGAATATGTTTCTGTGATGTTTATCATAGCAAGGGGAACATCAGCTTCAGTTTGTATCATGGTTTTAAAAAGAAAAACCTGACATGTGATTTGGGTGCAGCATTTAATCACAAGATATCTTTCCATTTTAAGTTGTGGGCCACTATTCTCATCTCATATAGCAGTGGTAGTTCAGTGGGAGCTTTCTGAGAGCATTAAGTAGTAGATATCCATCCTCCAAATAAAAAGCAGAATGTATTAGGAATTGGGTATTCTTTAAGGGCTACTGACTATTTGAAGATAGTCTTTAGGAGCTTGAGATGGACTGTCTCATTTAATGTTAAATTGGTCACTATCCTGTAATTCAGCATCATGCCTTACCTTAGCAGTATGAACATTTGTGATATGTGTGATTACAAACAACTAACAAAAATAATGAAATTTGTCTGTTAAATGAAAAGGAAAGGCAGACTGAGCTTTGAGTAACAGAGTTAGCCGTTGTTTCTTTGAAACTCAAATGATGTCTCATGACCTGGTCACCTGTACGAGGGCCTATTGTATCATTCAATTAAGAAATAGCTGGGTATTGGATCTGACCTTACACGAAAATAAGTCTTTTTTACTCATATTGCTGGTAGTTATTTGTGTGGTGACTTTTCCTGTGAGTAGGACAATGTGAAAAGCAGATCTCCTGTGTGCTGCAGTTAAGTCCTGTCCTCAGCAGCTCAGTTAGCAAAGTTCATCTCTGTCCTCTGAGAAAAGAAAAGCCAATCTATTTTGTCACCTTTGGGGTAATATAGTTTTTTTTGGCTGAACTTCAGAAGTAAGAAATGCATTCTGGTGTGTCAACTCAGTAATTTT
The DNA here is from genome assembly GCF_903797595.1 of Erithacus rubecula. Taxonomy (NCBI): domain Eukaryota; kingdom Metazoa; phylum Chordata; class Aves; order Passeriformes; family Muscicapidae; genus Erithacus; species Erithacus rubecula. Next base: position 84,922,116 of record NC_136689.1, on the reverse strand, counting down.
GTTGATAGGTAGCTGATGCTCACACTTTATGAAACATGTGAAGAAGATGAGTGGACTGTGAACCTCAAGAGTCGTGCTCACCTCTTGATTGCAAATTTAGGCTTGCTTGTCAACCAGAAATTCTTGTGCTTGAGGCTTTTTCTTTATTTTGGAAAAAAAAAAAAAAGGAAAAAAATTGCATCCTAAAATGATTACTTTTGTAGGGGTTGGTATGGTTGTTTTTTTTGTTGTGCTTTTTATAAGACCATTCTTTTCAGTCTGGTAGCTATCTTCTTTATGTCTATGTGTTAGTATGCTGATTTCTTAACTATTAGTAATTTTTATCTGTGGATGAATCTTTTCCTTTTCATCTCATTTTTTTCTTATTCTTGAAGACTTAAGTGACTGAGTTTTTAGCAAACCTTTGAGTTCTTTGAGGAGTACTGGTCTCTGACCAATAGGCAAATCTGATCTTGTTATTTAATAAACAGTTTGATAGTGAGGGATAAGTTTAATTTTTGAGGAAGACTGTTATAATGCAGAAACAAGGCATGTGCCATTTTATGGTAGGATGCAGTGCTTACTGTGAATTCCCTGAAGCACACCCACCCATTGCTAACCAGAGTTGAGACAGCTTCCCCTGGAAAGGACAAATTATTTCTCCCGCAAGCAGAGACTGGCATATGTTAATGCTAATCCAGTGCTTGCCTCTCCCACACAAAGGCAGTAAAAGAAATGTGTAGGGGAAGGATGAGGTTGCTTTTTGTTGTCTCCTTGGAAGATCCTGTGTAGCCTAGAAGAGCTGCTAATTGTGTTTCCTTATCTCTAGCTCATCTTGAACTGAAAAAAAAATCTTCCAAATTTTTCCATTTGGTGTTTAAAGCTGAGATCTCCTCTTTCTACCAGTGTCCAGGCCTTTTCACTCTCCTCCGTGGCTGTGAGATCTCTGGTAACCTACTCCTGTTCTCTGTAGCCTCTCCACCAGAATGTGATTTGATTTTGTGAAACACCTAATTATTTTTATTTGGAGGGGGAAAGAAAGCAAAAGACATTATCGTTATTGAAGGAAGCTGCTGTTGGACAGTCTGAAATGCTAGAACACCTCTGGGAAGATGCATTTAGTGGGTGGAGAAGGTATTGTCAAAAGAAGCTGTGGTATGGAAGGTGTAACCACACAACTAATGACAACAATTTTGTAAAAAAACCCCATAAATATGCTCATGTAAAGCCTTAACATTTCCTGCTGATTTCAAGTCAGCAGCAGTTATCTACATAAGCTCTTATGTAGAGTTAAAATCAAAGAGGAAGCCCGTGTTGAGCATAAAGCATGTTTAGTCCCAAATGCAGTAACAATAACTGTGTATTAATTTTAGATGTTTTCCTCTGCCTACAGAGAAGTAACAAGTAGTGTTAAGGAATTCCTTACATTGCATTTCAGGGTTCAGAAGATGATCTGCTCCATGCAGGACTGATCTTTCAGTTGCTGGTAATGATGGACATAGCTCTAAATGAAGAGTAGTCAATGGTATTGTCATTGTAATAGTTCAGCACGGAAAACAGTTGTAGTTATTTTTAGGTTTAGTTAGTGGAAAAAAAAAGAAATATGGAGCAGGAAAGCAATGTCCCAAACCCTATAAACCTGATACTGCTGATATGAACTCCAAATACTCAATGGTGTTTTAGAAATTAATAGTCAATCAGTTGGGACTAGATTCTTTACAAGAAGAAATAATCATGTATAGACATTAGATTTTTAAAATCAATATGTAGATGTAAAAATTACTAGATTTGGGAAGATAATTAAGGGAACTCCACAGATGCTGCAGGGTATCAGCTACTCATTTTTTAAAAAATTGCACTTTTAATTAAAAGATACATTATCTCTAAAATTAATGCCTGTACAAGATATTAGTATTCACAAGTATTGAAACAGGCAGATCTTCTACTTAGAAGAGTACAAGATGCTTTTTATCTCTTATTCACAAATTGGAAAAGCACCAAAGTATTTTTCCAACAAAATACCATATCGGTGGTACTTTCTTCCTTCTGTTGCCTTTGCATCCTCTTAGACTCTTCTGTCTGTCCTCCTGGGTTGTTGTGATGTTGCTGTATGTGAGATGTGTATTGATTTCTTCCCAGCCTATTTCTTTATGTTTCTGTGTGATCATGTATTTTTTTTTTTATAGTGTTAAATATAAGATTAGGAATTAAAGAGTCTATGTATGTTTCCAGCAGAAGTGAACTCCTTCTGGTGTTTCTGCACTCACGCTGGAATTTCCTCTGCCAAATCAGAGCATGGAACCTGATGCCCTTGAAATTTCCATTAGCTATTATGGTAGCAATTCCCATTTCTGCACTGCTTTTTTGAATACAGGGGTGCTCCCTGTGTAAGGACAAACAGACAAATGGAGAGGTGAGAGGTCAGGTTTTTGTTGATCAGCTTGATTCATTGCAAACCTGCTATCAGAGAGATGCTACAGAGGCATTGCTAGATGTGAAAAGACTGTCATTGAATTCAGGAAGGCCATACTGCAGAACACTGCACAGTAAAAAGCACTGATATGAGAGATTGATAAAGGTGTGGACAGCACAATATGTTTGGAGAACAGGAAGCCAATAGGATGCTTAACTCAGAGAGGATATTTAGAAAGTAGAATGAGCTTCCAAATGCCCCAGGCTTTTTATAACTTGTTGTTCTTGGCCCAAGCCATCAATTTAGATGTTTTCCTTTGTGTGACACTAAAGTACTTGTAAGGTGTGCTTTTTATTTTTTTTTTCTTCCCTGAATTTAAAAAGAAGACTGAAACAAAATGAAATTATTTTTATGAATTAAATGAAAGTGTCAGCTTGTGGTTGGTATTGTAGTTTTCTCTCCCTAGGTTAATAATGCTGTTAGTGTTACCATGTCTGTATATTGAGAAGCACTGACTGGTTCCTGTCACATTTGGTAGAAGGGAATGTGTTTTGAGGAGGCATTCGGAAAAGGGTGGTGTCAAGACTGAAGGTGTGGGACAGGGATGTCAGAGTTAGAGAGAAACAGGTATAGTCGAGCAGGGAGGTGTAAGGACAGGCCACAAAGCATTCAAAAGTCAGACTTAATTAGTTTAATTGTTAGTGAGTCAAGTTGTTAGGCTCCTAGCAGTATTTGTGTCAGCCCAGATAGATCCTGTGCCTTCTTCCTGTGCTTTTTCCCTTTTACCTGCTGCTCTGCTATAGAGAAGTGATGCTCTGTGAGATGCCTGTGGTGGGGATATGACCCCAGGCAGGCAGCTCTTGTGAGAGTGGCATGCAGGAAAGTGTGAAGTCACTCTTTTTCCCCCAAGTATGTGAAATACATGTATTAAATTGAAAGGCAAGGCTTGAGAAATCTTTCTGTCCACAGTATTTTATTTCTTTTTGTTGCTTTCAGCGTTGTCCTGACTCACTCGTGGTTTCTTGTAGCAGCCATGGGAATATGGCTTTCATATGAGGAATATAAAACAGATATTTCTGTGCTCGTTCAGATTAGTCCCAGGAGCACCAGGATCTACAATGCTTTTAAAAGAAAGCTAAGAACATAACTGGACAGGGTTTTTGTCACTTACAGTCTTCTTAAAAGAGGGAGATATCATCACAAGGATGTGATATTTTGGTGACATCGTTAGCTGTGGAGGATGATTACACAACTAAGCTTATTTCTTCTGCCAATATGCAGAATAATGTTCCGAATTAAAATTTGGAAAGATGACAGGAAGCTTATTTGAAGAAATATTCATTAATTAAATTAATGGTGTGTGAATTAATTTCATTAATGCACAATTAGACACCAAATATCACTGTGTGTACCCCTTTGCAAACTTATGAACAGGTCAGGTGAAGTTACACAGTCATCAGAAAGTTTCTCCTGTAATTTCTTCCGGAGGAAGAAATTGAAGCCCAGGATTTTCCATATGTTTGTGTTCACACCACACAGCACATTAAAGATGTCATGATTCAATAATTTGGAACTGATGATATCAGGATTCCAGGGTATGTTGCCTTTCTTCAGAAAAAAGGGTTTTGTATTGCTGTTGAGTAATATACCCTGTTCATCTGCCGTGCCATTCATTTCCCAATTTATTGAGGAGTGTAGCTTATTAAATGTGTCTCAGAGTTGCCTTTTTATTATTTATATGCCTGCCTATGATTTTTTTTTAATGTTAAGCAGTTTGAATTTTCAAAAAGCAAAATGTTACTTGGCTGCTCTGGCAGTATGCAACTTTCTTTAAATCTGTCACCTGTTTTGATTCCTCACACACTAAGAAAATATTTGTTGCATATTTAGTCAAGTTAGGTGTGTGTAAGCCCAGTGAACAGAGTGGCATTTCTTTTCATAATACTTTGTCCAATCTCAGCTGTGATGGACAATTTGCTTTGATAATATACCTTGCTTTCTTATGAGACAAGATAAAAAGAGATAAATGAAAGTGGATACCTAGCAAGAGTTCCCTACCTGGCAGACTGAATGGCCCAGAATTAAATACTGCATGAAAAATAAGCTTGTGCCATCCACAGGCATGTTGCTTTCTCCTCCCCCCACACATAAACTCACTAGTATTGCTTAGCTGGGAAGCTGACCCAACTAATGTTCAGATAAACCAGATAAAGCTCTGTGTAGGTTATTGCACTATGTTGTTGATCATGGAGTTTGTGCTCACAACAAATGAAGCATTTGATGAATGAGCAAATTCCCAAAGAATGCAAATTCCTCAGAAGTAATGTCTTTTTGGCAAGCATTGGAATAGGCTGCTCAGGGAGGTGGTGGAGTCATCATCCCTGGAGGTGCTGAAGAAGCAGCTGGATATGGCACAGTGCTGTGCTTCAGTTGACAAAGTGGGGATTGTCATGGTTTGGAGTTGATCACCTAGGAGGTCTTTTCCAGCCTTAAGGATTTTATGCTTCTTTGATATTAGGAAGGTTGTCATGAAGTGTAGCACTATGATATTGTTCCTCTTCTTACTCCCTTAGCATGGATGTTTAGTGACAGGTGCAATGCTGCCAAGACAGCCTGATACCACAAATATGGGAGGACTGTTTGGCCTTCTAAAAGGGAGATAATTTAATACCACTAGAAGTGCATGGAAATATGTGCCATTCATTCTGATGAAGTGACTTGGAAAACTTGGACTAATAAGAAATAAACTAAAAACCATGTAATCTATTATTTGGGTAGCATGAAATTACATGCA